>NW_009259063.1:2112553-2118337 GCF_000687185.1 Egretta garzetta
AGACAGTCCTCCACAAACTTCTCCAATGCGGGTCCTTCCCACGGGCTGCAGTTCTTCACAAACTACTCCAGCGTGGGTTTCTTCCAAGGGGAGCAGTCCTTCAGAAACAGAGTGCTCAAGAACGGGTCCCCCATGGGGTCACAGGTCCTGCCAGAAAACCTGCTCCAGCATGGGCTCTCCACACGGTCACAGCCTCTTTCAGGCACATCCACCTGATCTGGCATGGGGTCCTTCCTGGGCTGCAGGTGGAGATCTGTTCCCCTATGTGCCTCCATGGGCTGCAGGGGGACATCCTGCCTCACCATGGTCTTCATCACGGGCTGAAGGGGAATCTCTGCTCTGGCACCTGGAGCACCTCCTGCCCCTCCTTCTGCACTGACTTTGGTGTCTGCAGGGCTGTTCCTCTCACATATCCTCACTCCTGTCTCCAGCTGTGGTTGCTGTTGTGCAGCAACTCTTCCCCCCTCTTAAATATGCTATCCCAGAGGCGCTACCACCATCACTGATGGCCTTGGCCAGCAGCGGGTCCACCTTGGAGCCGGCTGGCATTGGCGCTGTTGCACATATGGGGAGCGTCCAACAGCTTCTCACAGAAGCCACCCCTGTAGCCCCCCCACTACCAAAACTTTGCCACAGAAACCCAATACACTTGTTTTTGACAGAGAAGTCCTTTTGAAGAAGTTTAACTTCACTGGCAGGTGGAAGTGGTAGGAGTTGTATTAAGAAACAGGGGAGAAACTTCTAACAGGGGACAGATTGCTTTTACAGCAAGGAGTGGGCATACACACTGGGGCAGGGCATTGTAGTTAAGGCAGACACTGCTGATCTGTGTGCCACTGTAAGCAATGAGTGGACACTAAATGTTTGCAAGATTGGGTTCTCAGTGACCCAGCTGAGTCTTCAATGGTTATTTTGCATAGTATGTCTTCATTCTGGCAAAAAGACAGAGCAGCAGCACTGGCAGTGGTTGAGTACAACCATTTATAACCTACTGCCTGAGAGGACACAGATTTAGTTAGGGTACAGATGTTTAGGGTAAGATATGTAGAGAGAGCAAACCGCTTCAAACACCCTCCAGTGGTAAAAAAACCTCATCCAAATTAGTAGTTAAAACTAACAAATCTCACCAGGAGTTGCTTAATTCTGTCTCTGTTGGTGACAGCATGCCATCATTTGTTTGTGTCCATTAACTTCTAGGGATTTAAGCAGAATTTAAATTGGAGCATGTATTAAGGGATTTGTCCTGCTGTCCTTAGGGGTTTCTGAGTCAGGGACTAATGTCCATTTGTTTGCATTGCTGCGAAGTTTAGCAACTGTTTCAGGTTTTGAGAAACAATAGCATTAGCAGTGGCAGGAGGAATATTAGTTGATGATTTGTCCATGTTTGTGCATTTTTATTTTTTAATATGCCATTTCCTTGCTCTGAATGCCGTTGTGGTTATTACAGCTGGAACTACCTGTCCTTTTTTTTCACACGGGTTTTCAAGCCTTTTCACCTCTGGGAAGATTGTCTGGGGAAGGAGTAGTTTTCCTTGCTCAAACAACTGGTATTTAGCAAGAACTTCCTGCTGGCGTTCATCCCTGAGTTAATCTGGTTAGAATTAGAGCTGGTCGAGAGATTTTGACACTGTTTTTCATGGGAAAATGCTGATTTGTCAAAACTGAAACAATTTGTGGAAACGTACCAGTTTCCATTAAACTTTCATCAGGAAACCTTCCCTCACCCCCCACCCCCCAGTCCAGGATGGAATTTCTGATGTAGAAAGAGAGAAAGATAAATCATCATTAATCAATAATGAGAATAATCACTGGTCAAGGATGAAAGAAAGGCAGGATCAAGTGCCTGGTCTGGCTCATAGAGTGCACGTTTGAATCTGGAGCTCCCCCTATCCGCTCTCCCCAGGATCTTGGAGGGCCGTCACGCTCTTGTGCATGCATGCAAAAACACCCCCACACCCACCACTTCAAATGGTTTTGGTTTCGCTCTGGTATTGAATATAAAAATGTATGAAATGTTGCAGCACTTTGTGGGGCAGGAAAAACATTTTCCTGACAGTGTTTTTCAGGTTGACCTGTAGCCACGTGTTCATTTTTTCCTTGTTGGGTGGGAATGGCAGTGCTCTGAGTGACTGGTATCTTCTTGTTTCATATCATAATAACAAGCTGTATTCAGAAATTTCTGTCATGCAAAGGAACCACAATTTTTATTACTAACAGTCCTGATAGTCTGATGCCAGTTCTCCACTCACCCAGAGTAGTATTTTGGTAAAAAAGTGACTGAAGTTAATAAATTTCAGGAACAGATAGAGGAGTCTGCTTCTTCACACTTAAAGCATCCTTCATTTACAGCCCAGCAGATCCGTCACTGCAATGATACCTAGGGTTAGCATTGTGTCTTTGAAAGGGTAATCTGGACCCAGAGGTATTAGAAAGCTGTCTTCTATTTCCTACATGCCTCCTCTTTGTACCCAAGGACTTCGGCCCACACCCGCAAAAGAGCTGTTGCCCTGCTCCCTAAGTAGACATATGAGGTTTTTAAGGTAGAAAAGAAAGGCTTATCAAGCAGCCAAAGCCATAAGCTCAGCCAGTGATTTGAAAGTCACACCATATTCTTTCTGGCTTGTTTCTAGTCACCAGTAATACAAATTTTGAAAGATAGCCTCTGCCCTCTGTGCAGTTGATCGGTTCCTCCAAAACATTGCATTGGTATACCTGTGGGCTTCATTTAATTCAGCGGTTAAACTCAGTTAAAAAAAATGGTCTATGAGAAGACATTATAAAATCCATCTTTTGTTCTCAAGGTCGTGGTGGCTCTGTCAGGGCTTAGAGACTTCCTTTTGTTAGAAAAGCAAGTGAGTTTGAACAGCACATACTCAGAGAGCAGCGGGAAGGTTTCACAGTCTTACTCCTCAGAGCACCATTTTCCAAGTAAAGACCCAAGCGTGGTTCTTACGTGCCTGGGGCACTTTAATGGGCCTCTTTTAAAAACTAGCATTGTGCAAGTGGAATGCATGCAGGGCCAGACTGTCAGCTGGCATAAATCAGCTTTACTCTGTTGAAGGCAAGGAACCTGCCCTGATTTATACCAGCTGAGAATCTGTCCACGGAGTAAATAATAGGCAACTGTATGTTATGAGGCTGTAATTCCCTTAAGGGGGCTTTTGCGATATCAGTCTTACAGGGGCCAGAGTGATCCAGTTCTCTTTTTTTTTTGGAGCAAAAGAGTAGTTTGACCGCAGTATTTTGAAGTCCTCAGAACTTTAGGAAGGAGAGATTTCAGGCAGGCAAGGGAAAGAAGATGTTCCCAAACTTCTTGTAATGTATCATCACGGATTTTTGCCCAGGAAGACTCATGGGAAATCATTCAGGAGGATGGAGGTGAATTGATTTGGGACAGGTAGTCTCCAAAAAAGAGGCATGACTTGACATGTAAGAGGGATGACTTCTCATTGCGACCAGGCCTTTCCTTCAAAAGCGCTGTGTACATTTCCCAAACTGTATGAAAACTGAAGCTCCCTCATCACTGATAAGCTGCTAGTGCTGGTGTAATTAGTAAGGAAGCAAAGTGGAGAATAGGAAATGAGGACTAAGGGGCAAACTCCTCCTCAGAATGTGGATGTGGCTTTTAATTTTGTTTAAGGTTTCACCCAGAAGGATCATTAGTGGGCTGGTACTCACTTTATTGACTTAAAAAGAAAAGAGGATTCAGTTAGATTTTCCAGAAGTTAACCTGTAGTTCTCCCGAGTCTAGATACTTTAGGCATGAGAAGCAGGTGAGCCACCTCCCTCCGGTTTTAATCCCGCTGTGGATTCTGCAGCCTGGAATGGGAGGAAGCACATCACGCGTAGACGGCACCTGTTGGCACGGTGAGGTGGTGCCTGGGGCTTTTGGACGATAATGTGGTAATTTTGTAGATTTCATCTCACTAACGAATACAAGTACATTTTTAATGTTGCTGTACAAGAGGGTGAACTTTGAATCCGACCACAGATGATTACTAAGGGATTATCGCTTCTGGTTATTTTCAGGGAAGGCAGCAGAAGCAGCTGTCCAGGATTCTTTTGTTTCTTGAGGTGCCGATCTGGTCTGTTCCTTGAGGACTAACTAGTAGCTCTGATTCTATTGACGAGTCACTATATAAAGCTGTAGAACAGCAGTGGTTTTGAGAACATGGCTATAACACTTAGGCAACAGTTTAAGAAAGGTCTTGGTGCTCAAGGGGAGCTGAAATTTCTTACCATATTGACCGCTCCCCTGTTTTTAGTGTTACTTGGCCATAGTGATTGGCTTCCATATGCTTGCATTGGGAGCTCTGTGGCTGGCGCAAATCTGAAGTCATAGTTACATCAGGGCTTCCCATACCTCCTGTTCTTCTAGTGCTCCAGGAGAGTAGCGTGTGCGAATAACTTCTGTCCATTGAAGTGCATGCTTGGGGAAATATGGTAGATGCAACTAGACTTTCTCCCTTTCCATTTTTTTTCTCCAACTGTCTAGTCTCTTAAAATATTCCTTCGTCAGATAGTCAGTATCTGCTGTGCAATTTCAGGCCATTGCTAAAGGGCGGTCTGTAGCTACATGTTGGTTTATTTTACTTCGATTCACTGTAAAGCTGCTAATTAACATGGAATAGCACTTTTCTGTCATGCTGAGCAAGACTTACATAGG
The DNA here is from genome assembly GCF_000687185.1 of Egretta garzetta. NCBI lineage: Eukaryota > Metazoa > Chordata > Aves > Pelecaniformes > Ardeidae > Egretta > Egretta garzetta. The sequence continues at coordinate 2,117,220 of NW_009259063.1, forward strand.
CTGATTTTTTTTTTTTTTTTTTTTTTTTTCTTTTACCCTACAGTGGGCTGCATTGTAAAAATATACATAATTAAGGATGTATCTCTTTCATTATGTTATCAATAGTGATAAGATGGAGTGACAATAAAATCACATGCAGGAGTTCAGCATCTGACCAGCACTGAGCTGCTTCTGGAGTTCACATGACAGTTGGTAGTTTCCTGCTCTCAGGATGCTCCCCCCTCAGCTCCGTAGCTATCTTAAGCTTTCCTGTAACGTGACTGGACTCCAGGGTGTCCCATTCTTCTTGAGAAACTCACAGAAAGAGTGCAGGAATGAAGAAGTAGATCTTTGTGTGTTTCACTAGTGGGAAGAAATTAATGAGGTTTTGAACAGCACAAATCATTAATCTGTGATCAGGAACCGTGAATATTTCAAGAGAAGAGCTGTCGTATGCAGATGGGGGTTGACCCTTTATTCCCTTTGGCTGGTTCTGCTTGCAAGCCTGCAGCAATTACCTTTCTTCTCATCTGCCTCCTGCATACAAGGAGATCTGTGATTCTGCAGTGACTGTGCTGTGGCAGTTGGCCAGCTGCCCCGCTGTGTACCTTCTACCTCCCCACGGTTCCCATTACCGATTTTCACGGTTGCATTGCCTCCTTCTCCTGCAGTGGTTAGAACCTTTGCCCAGTAAGTGGGTGGCCCATGGTCATGCCACTCCTCAGCCTGAGAGTATCTAAGCTCCATCAGTGATGGGCTCTGAGAGGAAGGATCCTTGCTGGCTGAGACTGGGCAGGGTTGTAGAGGCAGCGCTCTCCAGAGAAAGGGTTGATGTGTGTGCGGGTGGTCTCCCAAAGCACGTCAGAGAAGAAGAAAGCCTGTTCCCTGATGGATTCATTCATTATTCCAGCCCCTGCAGGGTGACTGATACTCTCTCCAGGGAGTTCACAGCACAACAAAGAGAGACTTTGCATACAGAATCTTTTTTTCTTTTTTAAACTGAAAACAACCATTTCTCATCCTCATGAAAAGATCAGAGAGGACCATGTAATAGTCATGACTTCGTAAGCCTCTTTATTGAAGCTTTCACAAAGTAACTAGGTCAGCGATACGTGCTTCTGGGCTATTTAATTTCCCCT
>NW_009259063.1:2118378-2161820 GCF_000687185.1 Egretta garzetta
CTCTTCCATTTCCTCACCCAACTTTACCACAAGGGAATGCCTTAAGTCAAAAATCTGGGAAGCTGATCCTTTTATTGCTTTTGTAGTATTCTCATCTGGCATGCACAGTGCCAGGCCATCAGGCTTACAAAGCTGGCGTAGCCCAAGTTTGCATGTAAACAGCAATACCACATTGTTTGGTTGTAACTAAAGCCATATCTGCCCTCTCTTTGCCTCTGGAGAACAAAAGATCGGTGAACTATTCTGGAAAAGGAAATAGAACTGGAAGGCATTTCTTCATAATTGTTTTTCTTTCTCCTTCAACTCCTTTCTCACACACTCCTTAATTCTCACATTTTACACTTTTTCCTTGAAGTCTTTGCCTGGCTGGGAGCTTTGCCGTTCCCATTCTTCCCTGAGGCCACGCTGGTACTATGAATATTAGCGCAACAAGAAGCAGCCTAGAGCTTTCCGTATGTACGTCCACTGCCTTTAATGTGTATAAAGGAAGATAAAAATGTGATTCAAATAATATCACCAAAATCCAGGATGTGGGATGCAAAATGAGGGCCTGGGCATATCCCATGTAGATTTTGAGTTGTTTAAAAACTAGGCGCTTGACCCTAGAAGGAAGATTTCAAAGTATCTCTGTTAGACATGAAGACTCCTTCTGTACGTGTTGGAAGGAGTTACAGGCTCATTCTTTTACATGGGAGGAGGGAAGACTTATTGGTGACTTGTAACTGAGAACAGCTTTTGCATCTTGACCCATGGTTAAAGCGGTGAGCTGGGAAGCGTGAAGCCTGGGCTCAGCCTGTTAGTCTCTGGAGACCCAAACCCGGATCTCCAGCTTCCCATGATTTCAGCCATTGTATTTTTGATGCCACTGTTAAACTTCAGTGCAGTTATTTGTATTAGAATTTCCACAGTTTCGACTAGTTCTGTTTAACATGTGTCAAAAAATTAATGCATTGATGTGTTAATTACAGTTTCTGTGGACAGTTATAGAACTTATGGGAAATGAACAGAGATTGTTTCAGCAGTGGTCGATTGTGATTGGGAAATTGAGGTTCAAAGAGAGCAATAACCGCTGTTATTTGTCAACGGAAATTCTGGATTAAAGCCCTCAGAGCATCCAGAAATTCTCGTCAACCTCAAATACCCTGCCAAGTTCAGTAAGATACAGCTAGCACTTTTTTCTCCCCTATTTTTCTCTGGTTAAGAGGCTGCATGCTAGGAGCTGCCAGGGAATGGTGAGGCACAAGGAAGCTTTGGTAGCTTGCTTCAGTTTGACCATTTAAGGCCTAACTCTTCCCTCTATAGTCTACATATATATTATTCATGGTTCAGCCAACTTATGCACTTCCCCTAATTTGGCTTTTTTGTGTTCTGGTGACTTGTAGTATGGTTGTCAGGCACATATCTACTAGTGGTTTGAAGTCAGAAACATATTGGCCTTCTCATGGGTGAAGGTGGGTAACAAACACTAGAAGCAAACCGCTAATTATTTGCAACATCTTACCCTTGAAAGTTAATGACAAGACACGTTTACCACTATTGTAACCACATACCTAGAAATAGAAAACACTGACACCTGCCTTTCCAAGCTGTTGCTTAGCATGTGTAGTTAGACTACCCGTACAATCATCACTCTTACCTTTAAAAGGTGGATTTGGTTTTAAGTTTCCATTTTTGTGCTTTTTGAAACGGAGGTGTAGATAGCCTTGACCAGAGCAGTAATTTCCACTCGATCGTCCTTTGGCCTGCAGTGGGTTAGGAAGGAGGTGGTACTGTTTGTTTAGGGAACCATACTGCTTTTCTAGCATTTTCAGATAAGAACTTAATGTTAATGATTGCCTACCTTTTGAAAATGACAGACGTGGTTTTGAACAGACGAAGAATAAAAGAATTGGGAATAGTACCTACAGCTGCTAGTCCCTGGCTGGATACAGATTTAGTCAGATACACAGGCAGTTTGCCATGCCTTAATAAGATACCGTACATCACATAAACACCAGTAACTGGGAACATTTGCCTCAAGGCAAATGTAGTGCAACCTAGCTAAATCTGCCCTGCCAGGATGCTGAACTTGGGGGTAGGAGAGCTCATGAGGAAGTTCACCACAGTTAGTTGATGGAAAATGAGGTGTTAAGCTGTGCTAACTGTATATTTTAGACTCTGCGGCAGATGAGATTATGAAAGGTGAACACACATCCATTCCAACAAATGAAAGCTGTCGGTGAACAAAATCACTCCAGAAACAAGGTGTGCATTTTTAACAGACAGGGTAATTTTATTATTAGAGCCCTGCCAAGGGATGTGGTGGACTTCCCAATGTGAATCTCTAAATCAAGACAGGCTTTTGCTTGTTAAACGTATACCCAGAAAAGTTAGGGCTCTGCAAAACTAGCTGAGTGGAATGATTTCATTTGCAGAAGGCCAGACCAGGAATATCATCCCGTTTTTTCCTGACGTAGAGGTCCTGTTACCTATGAATCTGTGATGCAGCAGGTGACCACCACCGGGCTCCTATCACTCATGTCCCTCTCAAAACTAGGACTAGCATTTCCAGAAGTAACAAACAGTTAAGCTACTCTGCTAACTAACCCGGTGCAAGGATATTTCAAATATGCATGAGTTATAAGATTTTGCATCCAAGGAATTAAAAAAAAGTCTCTATTCCTACAGAGCACTTTCTTCTGGTATAACCTAAGCTATTACCGCATTTGGAAAGCTTGGAATTGTTGTGTTTTGCGAGAACACTTTTTAAAACGTATTGTGTTCTACATGAGTGCGGTATTTGTGAAAAATGCCAAAGGGACAGACAGCTTTAGAGAAGGAGCTGCCCGTGTCACTGAACAGTTACACCAGAAACCATAACAAAGCGTGCAACTGGCTCCTGGTGTTTAATGGGATGCTGAGTGGTTCAGCTACTACGGCCATGTTATGCACAGCCTCCTCAATGACAGTTGTTGAAAGAGTATTTTCATGACATAATTATTAATCTACTTGGTATTTGATTAAAATGATCAAGGCATTTCATAGAAGCCCTTAGACGTCCTGCAGGCTATTACCGATTCCTAGAGTTGAATAAGTGCCCTCCAGATGAAGGATGATGATGTGCTATATGACCAACGTCCAGAAACATTCTGTGACTCTCAACTATTAAACATCAGCTAGTATAATTTGATATAGCAACACTCAGAAAGCACAGATTAGCATCTGCTGAAGATCTCATCCTATTAAATTTAACTCATACATGTAACAGTAAACATCTTCTGTCCTGCGGTAGCAGGATGAGGAATGTTATGCTGTTGCCAGAAATGAACTGCACCATTTAAAAGTTCATGAAGTGTCATCATATTTTGCTTTTCATAGTTCTCAGTTGTTAGAAAAAATTGTTGAAGTAATTGGATGAAATTTGAGATATTTAGATGGAAGTTAAAGAGGCAATGGAAAGTTTGCTTTTGAGCTGCTGCTTGATACGCTTGGTCTTGTGTTTCTGTCTTATCTCTTCCCAGCTTTCTCCCTGAAACAATTCCTTCAGTAGAAGCAATTGCTCTGTAGACACTTAAATTAGTTTCTTTTTTGTAATATTTTTTTCTAAACAAGCTTGTCAGTGTATCTGCTATCTTGTAGTGCTGCTGAAAGATTATGGTCTTGAGAATGACTTAAGATACAGCTTGAGAACCTGAAATAGTGGGTTTACAGAAACAATGACCATATCAAGATAAATTGGGAGGGGAAAACCCTAGAAATCCAACTCCATGTGTACATTTCACATTCTGAGTTTATTTACAATTTTATTCTGCCTCATCATAAACAAAGTGGAATAGTCTGCAGTCCCTCACACATCTTCAGGCAGGTAGACTAAACATTTTGGACTGGCAGCTTCCTTCCCACTGAGCTGCCTCTAATGTTGGAAATGTCCTCACTTTACACTGTAATGCCTGCCCTGCTGGGGGCTGGCTGCTGCAAGCAGGGAGTAATGCTGTCTTGTTGCATGGACTGAGAATTGTTGTATTCCTACATGCAGATTTTTTATTAGTGTCCAGGGCTAATTTTCTTTTTTTTTTTTTTTTTTTTTTTTTTTTTTTTTTTTTTTTTTTTAATGTGAGGGCGTACCTGCTGGACCATGCACACACATAGAAGAGGCTGTCCCTAAAATACTCCATTTTATAGTATAGTGGATGACTTCTTCACCACGTGGTTTAGGAGTAACAGCAAAGATAAGGACCTTTCAGTGAACTTTCAAGGGATGTATGTATGGGTGAAAAACCTATTTATTTCAGAATGGCCAGGTTTCACTCGTGGCTTTTATTTCCCTTTAAGCCCAGTAAAATTTCAGCCTCAAATAGAAATGAAGTAGCTAATTACTTTTCCCCTCATTTCAGCAGGTTGGTATTGCCAACTACTGATTCAGAGTCTCAAAGGTAACTGGAGGGAGTCATTTGCAAGCACATTATAAAGAATAGCTAATACCTGGGGGATATGTTAACAAATTTACCCTCAGCAGATAAAGGAGATGCTACTTTGTTGGTAGAGAGACTTTACCAAGAAGTCCTAACTCGGTAACAGCATGCCACACCGGTAGGATTTCTGCAACAGAAGCCAGGAAAAGAAAGTTTTCCTAAGGTTGAGTAGCATTAGAAGTGTGTATTTTCATGCACATGCCCTTTTCTCAATACTCGGTATAGAATTCCCGTTAATGGTTGCGGAAGTTAGATGCATCTATCAGGAGAACATATCCCCAGGGTATTAAATTCTGTTATTCTGCTTCTTTGCATGTAACTTGACAGAGACAAATACAACCATCCAAGCTACTGAATTTGAGAAGGATGTGTATTTTTCCCCAAATCCATTCAAAGTGATTCTACTCCCAAGGGACTACATTTGAGTCTAACTTTCCCCTGATTTACTGATTCAGCTGAGCTGATGGATTATGAAAGAGAGTAATTTTTTTTTTTCATACTGTTTTTCTGAATCCGTCATTCAAAACTTGCTGCATGGGGACAGAATAGTTCATAAACATTATTTTCCTGGAGGAAAATGGCTCCTTACAGTAAAAAGGAGCTCTGAACAGAGCTTCCGCATAAACATGTTTGCCCATCAGTGACTGACAGAGAAGCCTCTGTGTGTGTAAAGGATGTGGACTTGTTAAATGAGACTTCTTATTTGGAAACAGTTTTTCAAATAGACTAGGAAGGACGGGTTATGTTCAGGTCTAGAAAAAGAAATTGCATAGGATTCTGTTCTGCCAGACTCTATAGATGATATTGTAAACTTTTGCCGTAGTAGGAGCATCCTTTGGTCAGGGCATGTGCCTTAACTTAAATTCCAGATCTCTCAAATATTCCTCAGGTTCAGAGGTCTTCAAAAAGCTAAGCAAAATGTGGTCTTTTATGCTCTCTACATTAGTAAGTTGCCTTTTTATCTTAAACCAAAATCCCCAAGTCTTCAACTGTGACTACAAATTTTGCACCCTAAACGCATCCTTGTTTTTGTTTTGTTTCCTTGTTTGTTTGTTTATGGCGGGGAGGGAGGGATAGTGGCAGTAAATGCACTTATAAAAAAATCCCACCAACACCCTCCTTTTATCTGGAAAAACAAATATTTATAAATCCCGCTGAATCATGTAACTGTGTAACGATTGCCAGCTTGAAAGCACAGTTGTCTGGTTAATCCATTTAAATGCTTATTTTGAATGGGCAGCTGTGAGTTTTTGTGTGCACACGGCTTCTCCCCGTACTTACTGGTGTGTTATAAAATACCACAGAAATTCTGGTCTGGTTCAGTAGCAGCCCTCATACGCACATACAGTTTTCTGTTGTACAAGGTAGAGACTCTCCCCGTGCAGAGCACATCCTTGCTTAAGGGTGGACTTAAGAGCTGTGGCTGAAGCCCGTTTGCTCGATCACTTCCAATCCTGGCTGTATAGGTTGCTGAGATCATGCTTAAAGAATGTGCGGGCCCTGGTCAGAGGCACAAAGCACCCCCTAACTCATGACTTGAACATGCTCCAGCAGTTGACACAAAAGGTGTGCTTGTGAAGGGCCAGCACCGAGGCGCAATATGGAGTTGTGCATGGAAAAAGATGGAGGAACTCTTGTTTGAATTCTTCCACCTAGGTAAAAATAAAACACTGAACAGTAGGACTGCAATTTATGAACTCCAAACCATGCCATTGTACCTAAAACCTTTTTATGGCTGTCTTATGAAGCACAAGGGGCACAAATAGAATAATTTTGAAGTATTTCCTACTTGTGAACATGACACTTAAACCGATATTTGAACAGATGCAGCCCATTCCAATTACTGTGTTACATTTTAAGACTGCTTTTGATTTTTTTTTTCTTTTTTATTTTTTTTTAAATCCCAAATCCATTATTTAGGTTTGGCTTGGTTTGACTAAGGTTTTGTTCCTTGGTCCACAGGATCTTGCTTCCAGCTTACAGAAAAGAAAGTGCAGTCAGAAACAGGCCCTTTGAAATCACAGGTGGGAATTAAAGTTCAGCAAAAGTTTCAGAGGAAAAGCTGAAACTCAGGAGATATTTTTGTCTGTCTGGGTTTACACAGCATTTTCCCGGAGTAGTGGTAGTTTCAGGTAAATGTTTGTCAGGCTTTTCCCCTGAAACAAAGCAGAATCGGGGTGACTGGCTGAATTTTATTTTTGTGTTCACATCACAGATCTGCAGCAAAATCAGATGTTTTACTCCAGACTCAGGGTATCTGTGCTTCATGGTACTACTATCTGTCCCGTTTATATAGTCCTTTCTCTTGAAAAAAAGTGTACTCTAAAACCAAGACTGCTCTGACTCCTTCAGCATCCTGTGAAGAGGAGACAGACACTCGGTCTGTGTGCTGCTGAGGAAACAGTCACAGAGGGTAATACCTGTCTTCTCAGACGTGCCTCTGCAAAGATTTCTGGGGAGAAACATCAATCCTTGGAGTGCTCCCCAAAGTGTCATAACGCATGGGGATGAGTCCTAGACAAGTCCCGTCTGCCCTTGCAGTGATGATGCCTGGCAGAAAAGAATAACCGCAGAGCCCTTGTTTCATCTCCTGGAAGGGCTGTGACCTCTCCTGGAAGGGCTGTGTCATCTCCTGTGCCAGGGCAAGTGGCATTTGAAAGCAGACTGCGCTCAGGTTAGAGGCAGCAGCAGTCCCCTGTGTCCCTGGTGGGGTGGGCAGCCTGACCTTGCCCCAAAAGTAACTGCAGCCAGGGAGCCACCGAGACTTTTCTCTGCCCTCAGCTGTGCTGCTGCTGCTGCTGAAACGCGCAGTTTTGCATTGCCCTAGCCATGGGTTCCCATTCCTCATACCACAGCCTTTATTGTGTTTTTGTAGTCAGATAGTTGTCTAGACTGGAGAACTGTTCTGGGTCAAACTGGCCTTTTGGAGGGGGAGGGAGGTGTGGTAAGGTGCGGTCTGATTCCCCTGTGAGGGAGGAGAAAGTGCAGTGAGGGATGTGAACAAATAACTAGAGCAGAGGAGCAGCCCAGCTGGTTTTTTGCAAACTGAAGCTGTTTGTGCAGATATTTTCTGTCTGGCCTCACTAGAGAGAAAAGGAAAAGGGAAGCTCTTTTGTGTTCACAATGCTTAAGAAACAAATTGGTCATTTTTCTTAAAATAGTCTAAGGACTTGTCCGTGAGGCAGACAATTGTTGTTCTCAAAATACGCATTTTCTTGCACCAAAAAGGAACGACACTAAAAAGAAGATGTCAGAAAAGGTGTGTGAGTGTGAAGGAGGCTCCGCAGTGCCATCCCCAAAGGAGTGATCCACCGAGGGCTCTGGAAAGCTGCATGTGGCGGGAGCCTTTCGAAAGGAAAGATGGGTATGGCCTTATGCCTTGCAAAACCTGTCTGGAAAGTGTGTCAGTAGTTTTTAAGGGGATATTGCTAAAAGCAAATAAAATGAAAAATAAAAGCATGAAAGGGCAAATACAGGAGTGATACTTTTTCTGATTCACTAAGCAACCCAGCTGAACCTGGGGGAGTCGAACCTAACTTTGAATTTCCTGTTTTGTGTGATTTGTCGCAGTCTTAATGTCTGTGCTTCATTTTCACTACTTTAAAAAGCAAACAAAAGTCTTCCCCCAAACTAACATATTTCATGACCTTTCCTGGAGGTTCTCTGAGACCAGAGAGGGTTTGCAAGTGCCTGCCAGCCTCCTGAGTGAAAGAACAGTGTTAATAAACATCTGCTTGTCTATGTTAACTCTTCGTAAGGTACAGCAGCTGCTTTTAGGTATTATATGCACAGTTCCCTCTACATTTTAGTTATCTTAGTCTGCTCTTTTGATACCTTAGAGACCAGTGGATGGACATTTAGCAAGAGTTTAACTGTAGCAAGAGTTAACTTTAGCAAGAGTTCACTGTAGTTTCAGGAGAAAGATTTGGCTTTTTGCCACCCGAGTTGCTGCATGCTGCCAGTGTAGAGATCAGTCTTTAAATCGCTACCATTTTGCATTTGGAAGAGATGATTTTCTGCCCTCTGTCTAACCTTCCTTATTCCTGTTGAAAATGCTACAGTTAGATAGTCAAGTAATATTATGAAAGCTTTTTTCGCACACAGAATTCTCACCTCTTGAACTTACAGTTGATTTTAAAGTAACTGAGTAAACCACAGCAACTTGGTGTGTGGTAATTCTCAATTCTGACGCTGGCTAGACTTGTTCCTAATATAACCTATACTGAGGGAAATCAGCTTTAAAAGGATTTGAAGATCCACATGCAAAACTGTGAAACCTCCACCCCTTTAATTTAATCAGTTAAACTCATGTGGTGGTGTGTGTATGCCAGGCCTGCACTTAGTTACTTGAAGCGGTCTGGAAAGTTAAGCATGACAATACCGTACACTAAATACGAGTAAAGCTCTGTAGGAGTGTCACTTGCCAGTGTTTGGCCAAGCAAGTATGTTGCTATTTTTGATTTCTGCGTGGCTTTAGCTGTGCGCACCATCTGTGGGAGCTGAGGGCAGGACTCCCATCTGCGCAGGGCGCTGCGTGGCTGCCCGCTCTGGCGTCGCAGCCGTGAGCCGGCACGAGAGCTGTCTGCGTGAGGGAGAAGTAGGAACCGTACCCATGTGCCCACCTACCCTGTCCATCACAGGTACCACAACTGCAAGTCCCCATGGGAAGGACAGTGGGGTTTGGCAATACAGTATAGCAGGAAGCTCATAGCACTGTTGAAGTTTGCCTTTCTGCCCCTACAGTAGGTCCTAATACGTTCTGCTGCCCAGGAGTTTGGCAGCAGATGCAGTCGCTTGCCCTGTGACACAGACTTTGAAACTTCTCCGCCTTCCTCCCACCTGTGGCCTGTCCAGTGAGGATGCTCCTAAAAAAGCAGACAAGATTTGCCTTTGTGTTGAGCAGCTATCACAAGACAGACACTTAGAACTCCTAGTAAGTAGTAAAGGGATGCCTTTGGGTAAGCAGCACTGATGCCTTAAGAATGTGATTCAGGTCTTGATGATCTCATGGATTTTTCAGTTTGCATGTGCCACTGAGCACATTCAGTAGCCTTGCAGATAAACTGAAGAGCCAGGATGTGTCTCTATAGAATATATGGAATATTCACAGCTAATAGAAATAGGTTGGCCATAACATTATTAGAAAATGTCCTGAAGTACTGTTCCACCTGTACTGGCTGGACTCCTGAATTTCCCAGTTGGAAACTGGAAGTGTAATAAATAAGCCCTTGGAAAAAGGGTTCAGTGACTCTTTAAGGTGGACATTCCTCATTTCTCTTGTAGTAAGAGAGATAAAGGGAATAAATATAAACTAAGCTTTGGGAGGGAATATGTGCCTCTTTCAGGACAAATGATTCACCTTCCCCGATGCCGTTTTGAAGAACGAAGAGCCCCGTTGTATTCTGAAGTAGGGTGTTGGTGGTGGTGTGACTGTTGAGGGGGCAGGAGTGGAGAGAAGCATGTTTCTATAAACAGGCTTTCTTAACCAGCTGAAGGGAGACGTACGATGGGTTCAGAAACTCCATCTAACCCACTTAGAAGACTCAATTGCATGGTTTTATTCTGGTGAGCCTCTAGAGCTGAGAGTGGAGGCACATTTGTGTTTTTCTGAGTCAGACTTGTTCCCAATTGTGTATGTTTTAAATGTTGGGTGTTTTGCCACAGAGACTCTTCCGTCATGAAAAAATCTTTGCTTCCTTTTATTTCACAGAAATAACCATGTAATGCTTGAATGACTGCTGTCTATTTTCAGAGCATATAAATTGGAAAAATAATATTTGTACAAAGCTGAAGTGTTTGTACTCTTTCGGCTCTGTTTCGAGTGAAGTAATAGCAGCTTTCGCTGGGCAGGCAAGAATACAAAAGGAGGTGAAGTTGCAGGATATGCTTTTTAATGGACAGGTCAGAATTAGCTATGCAAATGTCAGCCCTGAACCATGAATCATGCTTATTCTAGCAAAGCAGGAAGGCTGGTTTTCCTAATCTTGTGAACCAGATGAGCATTGCCATACTTGATATTCACTATATATCTGAAGTCACAGAAGGAGTTAACCACCCAAGACAGCTTCCAGTAAATTCCAAACTTAATGCATTATGCAGAAAAACACTCGACCCTGTAGTCATAGTTGAATAAATTGATTTTCGTGTTATATCACATATGGTTCTCCAGTGCTGTGTGCTGTTTACCGGCTGTGTTAGGAAGGCTGCGGGTTAAAGTCAGGAGAAGATGAAACGTCCCTTTGAGTGCCCTATGGGAAGCCATCACTTAGATTTTTTTTTTCAGCCTTTTTGCCTGGAGACAGTATTCTTTTGTTCCTCCTACCATGGAGTGCTAAACAGTGGCCAGAAAATGTGGAAGAGAGCAGCAAGTTAAAAATCCACAGGTAAAAATCCATCTCATTATTTGAAGCACCACAATAATGCTGTTTTTATTCCCCGTTTCCAGAGTGTGTTCTCACTTCTATTGGAAGTGCTGAGCTGGAGTCCCCTCACACCTGCACTGATGTCAGTCAGGACTCAGGGCAGCAAGCTCCATTCTTAGGCGTGTTTGAGGCAGTTCGCTGCCATGCCCTGCACCAGAGAGAAGAGCCCAGCCCGTGATTAAAACTGCCAATGCGTGCTCATTTTGGAAGTAGTGGATAAAAATAGTGTTACTTTAATGCTTTAAATACGAGAATGATTTTTGTCTTCAAGATCTCCAGCTTAGTATGCTGTTCCCTCCCTTATTTTCTCTGGTTGTGTCCCTCCCCCCAGCTCCTGCCAGATTTGATTCTGTTTCTGTGTCAGTGCCTGCAGCAATCCCTAAAGCAAAGTTTTGCCAGTTCCACTTGCTGTTAAAAGCCAGGCACTTCCACTGCAGGGACAAGTTAAATGAAGTTTTCTAACTCCTGCTCCTTTTCCTTTTGTCTTCTCCCTCTGCATGTACCTTCCTCTGCTCCTTGCAGGCCGGTAGGTGGGAAACAGCAGTTTCCCAGATTTCAGTGCAGTCCATCAGTGGCCTTCCCACTGTGAACCAGTTCTGCTTTGGCCTTCCTTCAGCTGGGGGTGGCCAAACTACTTATGGCTCAGTCTAGTTTGTCAGAACGGCTTACCTAGTCTGCCCTCTTCTTCCCTAGTAGACTTCTTGGGTATGGATGAAGACCAGGTCGTAGCCCACATAAACTGTTTGAAGGCCCATGGCCCCCACCGGGTCTTTCTTTCCCTCCATCTCATAGCAGCTGCTCTGTGATAAGATGGGGTGCAGGTATGTGTGTCTCGTTGCATTAACAGTTGTATTGTCACCATCTGATAGGTGTGACTTGCATTTATTTCACATGACGGGCAAGACCCATTACGTGATAGGGAGAAGCCGTGACATGCATCTCCTCCAAATACTTCACGAAGAAGCGTGCTCATCAAAAGGAAGTTGGTTTGGTCTTTATCGTTTGCAGAGCCCTGATGAGGTTTGATCAGGCAGGAAAGCAACACAAAGGTCCCAACCACTTTGCGAAAAAAAGTGTGATCAGTACACTTAAAGGCATGTCTTTAAGCACGGACTAAGGCAGCTGTTTAGCTAGGCCAGAGGGCTGAAGATCAAAAGGAAACCAAAGAGGTGAAACACCTTCCGAGGGGAAAAAAGGGAGTAAAGTTGACAGGGGCAGATCAGAGTGATGTCAGTGATCTGTGACTATGTAAGATACAGGTCGAGGCAGAAAAAATCTGCAAAAGAATCTGTAGGAATGTGGTTTTCTGGAGTCCTGCCACGGGGACAGTTAAGTATCTGGTGAGCTAAACACTTACGGAACCTGTTTTCCTCTGACATATTTTAGTTGTATGTAAAAGATAACTCATACTTGGCTTTACAGAGGCTGTCTCAGCACTCTTGATAATCATTGCTGTTAATCTTAATAGAAACAGTCACAAAAGTCCTGTGCCCATGGTAATCCTACTGGGGTAAATCACAGCTGAGATAAAGGACTGCAGCCCAAAGCAGGGTCCAAGATAGTATGAACTATGTGAGTTCACACTCACGTAGCGAGTATGGGAGTAGGTGTCACAGAGTGACCCTCCATTTCAACTCAAGGTGGCATTAAGCTCAGAATTGGCAGCAGTAGCTGAAAAATTGAAAATGCATATTTCATAAGGTTACCCCTGAAGGTGTTGCCATGGGAGTTGTTAGGTGATCTGCAGTGTTGCCAACTCCTGTGATTTTATGATGAGTCATATGACAGCTGACATTTTTCTTGAAGATCAAGCTCCTGGATTCCAGTGGTTTATTTGCTTTTTATCTTTACATTTTGTAAGTTAGACAGTAATTCTAACCCTTCTGCTTATGGCCAAAGTTTTGAAACATGACTCAAAAGCACTGTAAGACTCCAGGCAGCAGTGACAAATAAAGGAGAACCCAGCAGTTGGGTTTTGGTGGGGTTTGGGGTTTTTTTTTTCCTCCCTCCTTTATTTCCATGGTCTCTCTGGCTGGTATTGTGATTTTTGTAACCCATGATTTTTGTTCTTGGGGGTTGATTATGGTTCTGTCTTTTATTTCTTGTATTACTGCACTGAACATAAACAGTATAATTAAGAATAACCATCAGGATATATCCAGGTCTTAAAAGCAAAGCTTGGATCACTCATTTTCCTTGACTCCTTCCATCCTGCAGCTGATTCATCAATATCTGTAAGGCAAAGAATGTGCTTTTGCATCATCACATCTCCACTTCTATGATGCTGGCAGTGTCCCCATCACTATCAATGTTCTCCTGAGGTTATAGATTGTGTACTGGGAGTGGTAGGCCAAACAGAAAAAATGCTGTCTTTAGTACTGTTGCTGCAAAACCTGGTGGCTTTCTATTGGAGGACAAGGTAATACAGCTCAGACGTTCTTCATAGCTGCTACTGTGCTTTCTAACCACTGAGACATGATGTTGTGGAGCTGTGCTCTTTGGGAGAACAAGGACTATCTCCTCCAAGGCTTTCTGATAAAGGCATCCTTGCAGATTTCCATGATGCAGTGAGGTCTTAAATTCAAGCCTCTCCCATCAGGTGGAATTCTTTCATAGCAGCTGAGTAATTGATGTCCCATCCCAACATCTCCCTCAGCAATTTTTTTTTTAAAGGGATGGGATTTCTCTGCTCAGCAGTGCTATTTTATATGTATACATGTGCCAGAGGCGTTGGATGAGAGAAGAGAAATGCAGTAACTATTTTTACAAGATAGGAGTAAGAAATTGGCTGCTGTTTCTGAAATACATCCTAAAACATAATGAAGTTTTCCAGTGTAGATATTCCCAAAAAGACAGCATGTTAGTTTGGGCTTTATTTAAATGTTGTTGGCTTTTGAGAGTTCTGTAATGATTCTAAAAAATAAGAGGAATGTAAACTATAGCCTGAGGCTTCAATGAAAGTTACACATCTACAAACAACAGGCACAAAGCAGCCAACTTCAAGACAGTCAATAGACTTTGGGTGAGGCATACTGGTAAGGTCCTGAGAAATCATAAAAAAGATGTGAACCATAGAGTAAAAATGTTGTCCTGCAAGCCTGGCTCCACCACAATCCATGGGGTTTATATTGCCTATGTAGCTGCTCTGGTGTCTCTTCCGTAATATCCAGCCCACATGTTGGCTTGCATGTTCCGTGCATTTTAACCACAGTCACTGATCTATGCTGAACTGGTCGGTTGAAAGCTTCATAGCAAAGAAACCACAGTCTTTTATTTGGAGCCCTCTCTGTGGAAAAGGAAGCAAGGAAAGCTAGAATTAGGCTTCCTGCAGAAGTCAAAATAAGAAAACTAACATTAGAGAGTAGATGGCAAAACTCACGTTTTAGGAGACAAGCACACATTTTAGGAAGGCTTCCTTCAGATTTGCAAATCTGTGTTTTCTCCATTGACTTTCCCATTATATCCACTTTTTTCATGCAAAATGAAAGGTTGCTTCTGTCCACAGTGTTCAGGTGATTTTTGGTTGTCTGAATGGGATGAAACCTTGAGGAGTTCGCTCATGTGGTATGAAGTGCACAACAGGATAGTCAAGCACTTTTTAGAGAGGGACATTCAAGTGTCTACAAGAAAAGGAGCAAACTTGCTGGTCATGAACTACTCACCGTTTGTGGGCCCCTCATGGAATGAGTGAATACACTTCCATGGGGAAGAACTCTACCAACTTGTCATTCTCCAGGCAGGATTTTGTTGATGTGAGATGGGTCTGAGTTCGTGACTTGGCAGGAGACCAATCTTTCCTGGATTTCTAAGTCCTCAGAGTCTAATAGCAGGCTGTGATCAGAAAAGAGTGATGTTGAGGTTCACATCTGACTCCAGATTTCATCTCAAACCCTCTGCAGAGGTTGATTTCAGCATCAGTCTGATAGGGGAAAGTCAAACTTGGCTTTAACCCGGTTAGTTTGGAACTAGATGGGTTATCAGAGTGGGCAAAGCTGAGCTGAATTAATGAACAACACTCCAACACCTGCTAGAGCAATCTGACAGTATTAGGGAAAGTAAACTGCAGTCTCACTTTAAATCAGATGCTGAAGTGTGGAAGAAAGTTCGTCCATCTGGGCAGTTTATCCTGTGCCTTGAACTGCCAAAGGGATGAATAGAGAGGCACTGCGCTGTTAGCCCCTATTACAAGAAATTTTGGAAGAAAATTCAAGTGTAGTCAGTTCTGGAAATCCTAAAACTCCATTAGCTTTTGCCATTAATTTAACCTGTTCAGAAATTAGCTGGGTCTAACTACCCAGCCTTTTGCTAGCAATTTAATTAAGGCCTATTACTATAACTTAGAAACTTAAGGTTTGTGACCTTGCAGTGGGTTGATGCATTCCAGATGGTTGCTGGGTTTGGGGGGTTTGTCTTTTTAATCAAGTTGCTTGGTTTGGAGATCCCTCCTCGGAAGAGGTCCAAGCATATTTTCATATGTTTGTTCCAGTGGGTGAGTCTTGGCAGAACTTGGCATGGCTGGGGACGGCACAGGAACGAGCCCTGCCTCTCAACAAACATAATGTGCTTGAGCCAGTTTACCTAAGGACCCGCCTTCACGTGGTTTTTGGCTCCAGTGCTGTGGGCTCTAGAGAGGACTGAGTTGTGTCTGTGGCAGAGGCATCCATCGCGACACAGCCGCCCAGTGAAATATGGAGCCATGTGAGCTCAGAGCTGAGAGCATTGTAGATGCAGCTGAAGTCTTTGCAGTTTGAGCAGCAGATGTCTTTCCCCTGTGCTCAGTTGTGAGCCACTTGGCACCCTGCCACAGGTTTCCTGTGCGAACTTGGGTGAGTCACTTCATCACTCCCTTGGTATTTGTCTGTATTGTTCATCCAGGCTTTTAGGACCATAGGTTGTCTCTTACTGGGTAGAGGGACAGTCCCTCATTATCAGGTTGTTTTGATCATTACTGGAACCTAGATAAATCAATACAGCTACTCGTTTCGCTTCAACATGTGATAAATAAGAGGTACCCTCTGGAAGAGAGGAGCAATTTGCCATAACGATGATTATATTAACACATATTTTATAGAACACTAGATTCAAGACCTTTTGAGGTCCTACCACACCTACTTCAATGAGGCTTTGTTCTTCTGCGTGGCTTCTGGGAGTTGTTGCAACACAAATAATTAAGAACAAGAAATGTTTACCTAGGGCTTAAAATTCAGCCAGCCCATAACATACTGCCAGCATTCTCCACCCAAGTATGTGCTCCCAGTGAGCTCATCAGAACCCTCCCCTCTGTGTAGGAGCCTCTATACCATTAAAATCACTGGGAGTTTTGCCACTGATTACAATGGCAGTAAGATTAGAGACCTTAGGTCAGTACTAGAGGATGCTCGTAGTGAGAAGGATGTGCGCTTTGGATGAAGAGGGAAGGCTTTTCTCTCAGTCCCTCACAATGGCTCAGAAATCCATTGAAAATATTAGCAAGAGGCCTTCTTATATCCTTCTGGAAAAAGCACGTGTATTTAATTCCTGTAATAAAATATTCTAATGGTAGTAAATAGTGAAGTTCTGGAAGGAAAAAATTGATTTCTCAGCTAATGGAGGAGAGAGGGGGAAATTACAAATCCCTGGTTGCCTATTATCATCGACTAGCAACATTTGGCCACAGAGACCAATAGCAACATAGTTTTAACACGCAGGTGGCTGCAAGAGAAGGGCTGTGCTATATGAAGCCCAGCATCTCCTTAAAGTGGTTCAACCTACTTTTCCAAATTTATTACAAATGAGTCAGACTGAAACTGTTGTAGATAGTCTGCTCCACTTCAGATAGTTTCATATTCATTTTAGCTTTAGAAAAAAGTTTATGTTGGCATTTTCTGTTCCTTGTAGTCACGCTGGCTTTTCAAAATACTTTTTGAACTAAAAATATGTTTCCTGATATTCATACACTGGGACAAAAAATATCTCTTCCCTTACTGCTACCACACTGAAGCAGATGGTGAGTGCTAAGACTCGGAACCAGTAAGCAAGTAATTCTTCAGTGCCTGGGAGTAAAAATGTAGCTGTTGGGTTGGAGTAGACTTCTACAAGACAGACTGTCATTGCAAGTTAGTTTGAGCTCAAGTTCATTTGAGTTAGCCCAGGAAAACTCCAGTAGCAGATAACATGAGCTGCACAGGTGCCCTGTTGCATTTCCCGCTTGAGTTTCACCCATAACCTCTGGCTGATCATCTACCTGAAGTTGAAAGTCAGTTCCCACTCTGTGTTTTTCTATGTGAACAGTAAATCAGATTAGGGAAGGCACCCAGCTTATGCCTCAGGTTAGTAAAGACAAACTTGCAAAATTCATCATGGTCCCTGTCATAATGATGTCACCCACCTAACGTGCATTCCCTCTATGGTATCCTCAGTCACTCTGGCACACAGACCGTTATGCAATATATTGTACATGGGGGACAGGGATGCTGCCTGTGAATAATGCAAATGGATGACTGCAGAGTAGTTATTTTAATGCAAACTGGACTCAGAATAAGCTTGATTCTGCAAGTTACAAAGCAACTTTTGCTCCCTCTGAATTCAGTAGAAGTCGATTTCAAATTCACTTTGATTAACCTGGTCTTGACACAGTGGCACTTGCCCTATTGTAAAGAAAATTGGTAGCTGTGAAAGATCAAAGATTTTCTAATTTAAGGTGGGAGGGAATGTTTGCTGCTGGTGAAAACCTTGTCTTGATAATGAGCAATAACACAATCTGATAATCTGCCATTATTGAGTTTCCTTCTCCTTTTTTTCCTTAAGCTGAAATTATGTCACCTGTAGACAGAAATAAGGAAAATGGATTGCAAATGCCAAACCTATGCAAATTTTGTGACATTAAAGTAACAACCTGCTCAAACCAACGTCAGTGCAGGAGCAACTGCAACATCACTGCTATCTGTGAGAAGAAAAATGAAGTCTGTGTCGCTGTGTGGTAAGTTCATTTCTTCATACGGGTGGGGAGGGGAGCACACCCTCATTCATCATTACTTAGTACTTTCCTCGATTGCTCTGATATTCAGAACGTCTCTGCTACCTCACCAGACTCTGCTCTCTCCTTTCCAACTCATATCTGTGCTCAGTATACTGAGAGCTGCTTGAGGTTAACAACAATTCTGATACGAAATGTTCTGGGGACTTTTTTCTTCTAAAGCAGTTTTGTTCCATCTTATGCTGTTATTGGAAAAGAGGCATGGTTTTGCTCAAATCATTAAGCTGCATCCACCCACAGCACTCAGAGTAGAAGCAGATCTGAGACACAGAGAGGATTGTAGTGGCATTTGCTGAAGACAGACAATTCTCTCTCAGGTTTCACAATGAACTAGGTTACACAGATCTATCACAGGAGGCTTATTTACCATGTATAGGTAGAAATACTTTCTTTTAATGGTAAAAAAAAAATCTTCTGTGTGTGTAGTGACTCTGATGTAAGCATGGTGCTTTTTATCTAGCATATGTCTAGGTTCAAAGAAATGAAGAGTATATGAAAATGAATTGTAACACTTTTTTTAGGATTTTGATGACTCTAAACTTGCATTCCTGTCTAAAAACCGGGGGGTTGCCCTTCCATAAATGGTAAGCCAATCGTACCAAAGAAAACCAGAAACACTCTTAATGAGTTCATAGGTAGACAAAAGGAACAGAACTGGACGTTTGCAACATTGCTGCTCATCTAGGAACATAATTAGAACCACTTACAGAAAGACAGAATTAATTAATTTACTGAGGGATTAGTTGTGTCCATTGACTCAAAGAGATGTTTGGTGTAATTGGAAGTAGACACTTGAAATGCAGGATCAGTCGGTCCAGTGTGCTGTTCCATATTTCTCCTGTGTACCTTTAATAAGTGGTCAGTGTCTCTTATTGCCATACAAAGTGGCTGTAGTGCATTTTAAGATACATTCTGGATTTTTCAGGCCAATTTATCCAAAAGGCAAATGAGTTGAGAACTGTATTTAAAGTACTCTTTCCTTATGAGTCTTATGTCAATGAAATGAAATGTATGGACCAGGACAAAACAGAGGAATATGGTCCAGATTATCAGCTGTAAATATTTCCTTGACAGCAAGGCAGCTCTAGCTTGCACCAATTCTATGGTTGGTATTGGTTTTATTTAAAAAAAAAAATAAATAAAAAAAAAATTATAAGGATAACTCCTTGAGTGCAGAAATTGTGCTGATTGTAGGCGTCAAAAGCAAAATGAAGAGGCCAACTCACTAGAAAGTCCTCACATTTTGAGGAAATAATTCTGTTTTATCGTAATTCCCCACAGATTTTTACTATCTGTAGAGTGACCACAAAAAACAAAAGTATATTCTAAAGTTCACAGCAGTTCATTGAGCATTAGCTTGAATAATTCTGGGTGAGATTTTCAAAGGCACTCATTGGAGCCAAGTGGTAATATGATACAGGAATATCTGTGCCATTGTACCCAATACCCCCATGTGAGGATTCCAGACACTGCCAAATTTACCCCATTCAGGAAAGCCAGAGAAGACCATATGATACTCTTTAAATCCCACTTGAGTTCCCAGAAGAGTCAGATTTCAGGCAGGTGCAGCCCTGTCTGCTCCCTTTGTAAAATATTCCGTCTTTGATTTGAGTTTTTTCCTTTTCATTTTTAGGAAACAGAATGATGAAAATGTGACATTAGAAACAATATGCCATGATCCCCAGAAAACACTGTATGGTCACATGTTGGATGACTCCAGCTCAGAGGAGTGTTTGATGAGGGAAAAGAAGGAAGATGGGGGATTAATGTTCATGTGTTCCTGCACTGGTGAAGAATGCAATGATATGCTCATTTTTCCATCAGGTGGGTTTAATAATTTACCCTGCATTCCTAGGCTATACCTTTCAAGTAGTATTAACTGTGTCAAACCAGTGGACTTTGGAATCACATTTTGTGGAGGGAAACTTCTAGTGGCAGGAGATATTTTGGTCTGAGTCCTGTAAAATATCAACCTTTCTTTTCTGTGTTCAGAGGATATTTGTTCCTGCCAGGCTGTCCTCCTTTTGAAGTAAGTCTGATACTCAGCTCAAGACATTGCACTTCAAAGTTGAGGAAAATAAAGATGAAAGCAAGATGTTTAGAGTTGTTCTGTTGACACACCAAAATGCAACATATGCCAATTATATTATGAAACATAAACAAGATGCAAATGCCAAATTTAAGGTCTTGCCTATTCTAAAAGGCTGTATGGCCACATACATATGGCGTCTGTGTATACAGGTACTACTGAGTAACTTGATAGGATGTGGATTTAAAGTCAGCTTCTCAGTTGTAACTGACCATCTGCACTTGTTCTGTGGTGGGCGTGAAGTAGCTAGAAGGTTCCTTCACTGGTGGATATGCTACCTTGTGCTTACTACGGCACAAGGACCTGTATGCAAGTTCAGGTAAACCAGTGAAATCTGAGTATAGGACCAACTCACAAGTACATAACCCATTCTACTTCATGAATGCCTATTTAGACCACTGCAAATACAGTAAGGGCAGTGCAGGTGTGTACAGTGCTGGTGGACCTCATGCTGCACACACAGGTGTGCATGTGTACACACACACCACTCATTGTATTTTCTCCTACCTGCTGGATCCCATGATGATTCTTTTACTGAGACTAAGTCAGGTCTCTTGCAGGCTAGTGTGAGGCCTTCTGTGGGGAACGTTGTGTGCACACACTTCAAAATGAGTATGGTGCACAGAACCCATCCTTATCACCTGGAAGTTCCTCAGAAAAGGATATAATCAAATCCTTGTTATCTGAGATAACGAAGGGTTGAGACAGTGTTTGCACTCCTGGGAAACACAGTGCGTGACTGCACTGAGGCGGCCAACTACATGAGTGGCTTCTAGCTCTCGCTTCCCAGCTCTCCAAGAAGGCTAACTAGTTTAGATAGCAAACCCCCATCAGATTAGCCAAAAGCAAGCTAGAAAGTCTTTGTCTCCTTTGGCCCAGGCTGTCCGTATCCAGTGCCACCTCATCCCCTCTTCCTCATCCCCTCCCCAAGCTTGATTTGAAACCAGACAACCTGACTGCTGATCCATGGCTGTATGACAAACCCTTACTTGGGTGGGCTTCAAGGGAGTTAGAGTAAATACTGGTATTTTATGACCACTGAGCACAGGTCTTAATTCTAACAGATTGCCTTGGCTTTACTGAAGAGAACGTGTTCCCAGTGAAACGATCTTACTGTGTTGGCTGTCTAGAGTTTTTATACAAAGCAAACCACACCCTTGTGGATTTTGGCTAATTTGTTATAAATTAGTCATGTTATAGCTGTTTTTCCTGGAGCTATGTAGCTGAATACAATCGCTCTGACAAATGTATGTCTTCTCTGTGTATGTTTACGAAAACTCTTCTGTGAATTCAGCACCAAGTGCCTTCATGCCCATCAACTCTGCACACTTCCTGAGCAGCCTAAAAGGAGCTGTAGTATAGATTAAAGCCCAGTCTTGTTACCCTAATTCCTTTTACTTTTTGGAGTGGAGCTTTTCCTTCTAGGTCATGTGCTGTAAACAGTCTAGGTGACTCATGAAAACTGCATTCACATGTAGGAAGTGAATAACTAGAGATAAAAATTGAAGTAATGTAAAACCTCAGTTTGTAATATTTCCAGTTCATTCACAAACACAAGCCCTAACTCCAGTTGGGAGGGGGAGGAATTGAGGCTTTGTCATTCCTTTTTTATTGTTGTGGATTAGTGTTTCTTTTAAATGAAAACAGCCCCTTTGGGTTGCTTGCCTGGTTAGCCATGGCAGGAAGACAAACGATTTTTACAGTATCAGACATGCGGTTTCCTGTCTGTGTTTAACTTTGAGCAGAACATCACAGCCAGCTGGTCCACGGCTCCTCCAGACAACTAGATAATAGCCTGTAATAATTTTGCCTTTGGAATGACTGTCATCCAGATCTATTCTGTACATTGTTCTTGCCTTTTTTTTTTTTTCTCTACGTTTCTTGTACACCAGAGCAAGAATTTTTGCCGTACTTTTGCACATCCTATAGTTTTAGAGAGTGGACAAAAGCTAGTCTAAAAAAGCCTGACCAAAAAGTGATTGTACTAATTTATAAGCAGAAACTGAGACAATAAAAAAGGTTGTAATTTTTCACTTGACAATCACAGCCTTTTCCTTGCAAGTTATTGCTATAAATGATCAGTGTTCCAGCTCTTCTTCCTCCTGGGTGCACACTTAAGACAGATCAGATTTAGTTTGTTCCTGGTATTTCTGAGGTAAGGAAGAAAATTGTGGGTAAGGCAACAAGTTCTAATTTCCACCAGAGGTTAGTCACTACATTCCAATGATTCACAGCTGAGCTGTTATTGCTTTTAGAAGAATTGGTTTATAGCACTGTTGGCTTGTATCAGTCTTGCCTGTGAAGGGTAAACCTCCTGACTCTGTTTTTAGACACAGATGTCTAAAGGTTTTGAGTAGTGGGGGGTGTTGTGACTCATCAGGTGTGGCTTTGGTTGAAGTAGTTACATCCAAATCAAATGCCTGTTTCTTGTATTGGCTTTGGTTTAAATTGCCAATCTGCAAAATAAGGAAGACAGTCAGGCATGTGCCTAAATGTGCCTGTAGTTCTGCTGTGTCAGGGGGCTTCTCACTCTGATTCAGATCCCTGGCATTTCAGGCCATGGGCAACTGGTGGAAAATACTGTGTGCAGTATCACTCCAAACAATGTTCTGTAGTTCTTGGAGAAATAACATACAGGAGACAGGTAGCCACTGCAAATCTCACTACTCTGTGTTTATTTTTTAATCCCTCTCTGTTTTGCCAAACAAAGTTGTGGGTGACTGGCAAGCCGCTTACACCCCTCTGGCAGAAAAATGCTTCTCGCGGCAAAACTCAATGCCAGTCTGTTTTAATTACTATTTATTCAAATGTCTTAATGTCAGTGTTACCAGAAAGCAAATCCAGGGAGCAAAACCACTGGAAAAGATTAGCCAAAATCGGGGGGAAAAGGCCCTGGCTGGCTAGAAGTTGGCTAGGTGGCAGACAGGGGCCTGGTTCTGCTGTCATGGAAAAGATGAGAGCAGGACTGGACTACCAGGGTTTTTTCCTCCCTGGTGTCTGGTTGTCTGGTGGATCTTCTGCATCTTGCTTTGCCTTCCTCTGTTTTGAACTGTTGTGTTGAACCAGGTCTGTCTATAGCTGTTTGCACTGTTCCAGGCCTCCCTTGGTGTTTGGGCAGCTTTGTTCCTCAGCCTTCCCTTCCCCACGCCATCTCACAGCTTCTGCTCATTGGCCAGTGCAAGCATGACAAATGCCTGACAAAGTTCTTCTTTATTAACAATCCGAAGCTATTTGGCTGAGGTCAAGGCTTGTTTACCCAAAGAGACCAAGTAGGACTGTGCTCTTTCCAGCCTCACGTCTGACCCGTTCTCCGTGGGCCGAGGTGACCAGGCACTCATTGTAGCCAAGGAAATGGGATACCTGCACGTTACTCACTGCAGGACCTAACTGCTATGCAGAGCCACTTCTTCCTGTTGTGCAGGCTCCTTCAGGCGTGTTCATTCAGTGGTGCAAAAGGGTGACCCCAGCACTGGAGACTGCAGACAGGAAACCAAATCCTTTAAGTACTCTTGTCGCTATATATGCAGTTGTTATCCTGGGCATTGAGGTCAAATCCAAGCAAAAATGCTGATATCTCAAAATTTGGAAACAGGATTTGCAGACCTGTAGCCCAGCTCTGTTTGGTTCAGAGTCATTCTCATGATGTACGTGGTGATCGTTTTTCATCCTCACCTCTCTTGCCGTGCTATGCAGATCTCCATGCAGTTTGCAGCTGAGGTGCCTGTTGGATGGTTCAGGTAGTCTCTGTTTATTCCTCATGTACTGCCAAGATGAGGTCATTATTTTGGGCATTCCCACCACACCCATTTGTAATATAGGAGAAACCTTTAGTAGCAACAGCGTATACAAGTTTAAATGTTTATCTGAATGATCCAAACTGTTGCCTTGAAATACCATGACTTCAGTGATAGAGATGACTGTCAGGTCAGCAAGGGTTTATGAGAATAATGAAGCTAATTGGAGAAGTGTGGCAGAGGCGGGGAGGGTGTTGTGCTGCTAACAATCTTCACATTGATCATGGGTTTACTAGGTTTGCTAATTGAGAGTGTAAGAGTATTTGATTAACCAGTTGTGGCTGAGTCACTTGCCTGAACAAATTACAGCCTACGGATCTGCAGTGTCAAGTGCTGTGATTGCTCACTGTGTACAGTTGTTACCTGGGAGACCTGGTATTGTTCTGCTGCCTGAACCACCGCAAGCATGCCTGTGTGATGCCTTGTCCTGTGCCTGGATCGCAGGAGATGTGGATAATGTTTTAGAATTTCCTTAACTTGGTATCTCTCGCTTGTCTCTAACATGTTGCCCCTGTCTTTTCCTTTCTTTCTTTCCTCTTCCTCTCCTTACTAGAGTCAAAGCGTTAGTGATTTTGCTTGACTACGTAGGAGGATCTCAGGCTTAAGAGCAGACTTAAGACCTGTGCACAAAAAGCCTCCAGGCCATACATACTCATGTGATGAGTTGTCCAGTGCTCAAGGAACAGCAGAAGGGCGATGATTACAGCTGGACTGCTTCCAAGTGGATTTTAACAAAGGCTTTCATTAATCTGTGTTTCTGTTATCCAACTAACATGTTCAGAAGGTAACTGTCTTCCAGCTGCCCCATAAAAGAGGTCAGTAGCATTACATAACATTGCACAGAGCCTCTCACCGCTTGTATGTTGGCATTGTTCTCTATGTTTCCTCTTAGGTATTTGCGGCCCCAGAGTCCCACCCAATGCCTGCAGCTGTATGTAACCAAAGGACAGGCTTGTCTAATATTGAACATCTGATTCACTTAGTGGGATAGAAAGGAAATAGAATGGAAAGAGGCAAAAGAAGCCAAAATTTTGTTTTGCTCTGTGTTATTTATATTGTTTGCTTCCTAGGAAAATAACCACGCGGAGCTCAGTTACAGATTTGGGTAAAAACAAACTAGGCAGAGCTCTTCCAGTCTGGTTGGCATATTTGTTACAATTTGCATCACTTGAGAGCTTAATAAGTGTGGGACTGTGGCCAACCTTTTATCAGGTTGTCATGGAAGAGACTTTAATAATTACAGACAGAAACAAACTGTAACTAACACTGGCAACATAATATTTTGGGAAAGGTTGGAGGGGTGAAGCTCAGGCTGAGAATAAAAATAGTGGTTAATGTGTGGCATCTGTTGGAACATATTGAAACTGGAGAGATTGATTTGTTCCAGAAAACCACCAGCAAACAGCAGCAGACACAGAGTTGTATAACTGAGGCATGTATCGCAGAAACGCAGTCACGTCACATAAAGTTAGAATATGTCGGCTTTCATATCGCTGATTAGGAAACCTCAGCTACAAAAGCAAAAATGTGTGAGAGATGCCATGTGCACACAATGAAGTGACCTGCTAGAATGGGTGAGATAAGAAGGGAATGCAACCAGGGGTGGGAGACTTTAAACAAATGAGCGCTGTGCCAGCAAACCAAGGAATTACACTTTCTAGCCAGGAGTGAGGGAATAAAACAGCAACAAACTATTTGTTCTGTCTTAGAGCTTAAGAGTTTCTCAAACCTCCTGGGTGCTGAATAGCATACTTGGCAATCAGTTGAAAAATGAAATTCTGCTTGCAATAGATAAAACATCCATTACATCATTGCTGCCCAGGTTTTTTACTGACGTAAACCACCCAGAGGCAATCAAGTTGCCTGCCTCCCACCCCCATGACTAAGATGCAGCCATTCCCATCAGGTGACAGATGCATATGCATGACTCTTCCAACATGTAACACTTGTAACTGGGTCACATAACGGGATTTTCCCCAGGCTTAAGGGAGATATCTGCAGTCCTGATCACCTGATCGTGAGTAGCCATGTGCCAAGGGCAAAGCTGCTGGCCCCCAGGGGAGAGCAGCAGTGTGACATGGCTCTCCAAAAGTGCTTGTACCTTTGTTTTACAATCTCTCCGGAAAAGAGGTAAGTGGTGGCACTGGGCAATGGCCTGCACTGAGTGCTCTAAGGGCTGGGTCTGGTTTGCCAGCCATATGTTGACTGTAGAGCAACATCCAGGCTGGCAAATAACCAAAAAGTCAAGTGAATGAGTGAACATCCTTAGGGCCCACATTCTGAGCCATGAGGATGGCAGTGCTTTAGAAACAGGCTCTAGAGATGGCTTTATCTTGTCACTTCTACTATCTTTGAGCCCCTGTAACAGGCCAGGCAGACCCGCCAACTATGAGAGCCAGTGCCTCTCCAGGAGGCCGCTTCAGCAGATGCTGTGTTTTGGATACCCTGGCAGTATCTTCTTTAGACTAAAAGATGAAGCTCAAATGCAAGTTACTGGCCTTGTGTCATAGTTTAACCCCAGCTGGCAGCTAAGCACCCCACAGCCGCTTGCTCACTCCCCTCCAGTGGGATGAGGAAGCGAATCAGAAGGGTAAAAGTGAGAAAACTCACGGGTGGGTTGAGGTAAAGACAGTTTAATAAGTAAAGCAAAAGCTGTGCACACAAGCAAACAAAGGAATTAATTCACAAGTTCCCAGCGGTAGGCAGGTGTTCAACCATCTCCAGGAAAGCAGGGCTCCATCATGCCCTGACTTGGGAAGACAAAGAAATGGTAACCTGGGGAGACAAACGCCATCACTCCCAACGTGTCATCCCCCCCCTTCCTTCTTCTTCCCCCAGCTTTATATGCTGAGCATGACTGTTGTAGAAGTCACTTTGTATCTCAAACAGAATCCAATACATAGCATTATTAGCAAGGCTTGTTAAAGCCTTAGGCCCCAAGGTGTGCACTTTCACCTGGATGCACTGACCATGTACTGAACTTTTCCTTAGCTATATGAAGGAAGGCCCCCAAAACCAGTGCAAACTGGAAAGATAAGGTAGCCACAACCATCAGCAGAAGCCGTACCCATTAAGATAAGAAAAGGAATGTCCTGCCTGGAGACAGAGAAAGGATCCAACCAAGATGAGCCCAGACTCAAATATTGCTATTCGACCGAACCACTGCAGAAGGGGAACTTTAATTGCCCAAGGATTTCTTTGTGTGGGGTCCCTCTCCAGAGGCACCCAGCTCAAGCTGGTTTTTACCACTAAATTCATCTGTTGTATGTCATGTCAGAGAATGGGCTTCAGGGAAACCTAGGGTCAAGCCTAAGGGGAGAGAAAGTGCCTGAGAGTGAGGGGGGGTGTGAGCAAGGGAGTCAAAAAGGGGCACCCATCAGCCCAATGGAGCTGCCAGCTGTGAAGGGACTCCGGTCCTAGCAGTTAAAATCTCGGGTGGTGTGTGTGCAACTCCTTGAATGGTGCATGAATGCTTGGGCAGCAGCTTCTCCTTTAACAATGACATCATATGGTCTGGAACACTTCTTTGGTCAGTGGGGGTCAGCTGTCCTGGCTGTGTCCCCTCCCAGCTTCTTGTGCACCCTGAGCCCACTCACTGGTGGGGTGGGATGAGAGGCAGAAGAAGCCTTGACTTTGTGTCAGCACTGCTCAGCAGTAACGAAAACATCCCTGTATTATCAACACTGTTTCCAGCACAAATCCAAAACCTAGCCCCATACCAGCTGCTATGAAGAAAATTAATTCTACCCCAGCCAAAACCAGTATACCTTGAGAGATTTGGTCTACCTAGTTCAAAAAACCTCTTGTCAAGTTCAGGAACGGGCTGCAGGAATTTAACTTTCAGGAAAGTCTACAAGAAATGTCAGGGTTTATTTTCCACTGGATAGCAAGATAGAGTACCCTCTGGTTTTAAAATCTAGTAATCTCTGTCTTCTGCCATCAGATGGTTCAGCGTAGAGCTGAGGAAGGGGTGGAACTGATTTCCTGCCCCACAAAACTATTAAGTTGAAAAAAATTCATCTCCAGCAAGGATGGAAAATTATGTTTCCAAGAAACTGTCAAGATAAAAAAATGCAGGTTATTTTGAGGTGCAGCATTTGAGTTTGATTATTTCTGAGTATTTTGTGTCAGGATCAACCATTTTCCTAAGGAAAAAGCTTCCCCCCCCGCCCCCCAGTGAAAAAGCTCCCCATCCACAAAGCCCAAAAAACGATGCCTGTAAAATTAGCAGGAGTTTTTAAACAAAAGTCAGATCAACTTTCAGACCACTTTTGTCCTAAAGATAGGGGTTTCAGGGAAAAGTACAGGAATGTCCGAAGCAGAGTTTCTGTTTTGAAAAATCAACATTTCCCATCAAAAAATTTTTGCTGAAGATTTCCAAACCATTTTAATTCTAAAAAGAGCAATATCAGGAAGGTACATGAGACACTCAACTACAGAATTTCATTGTCACTTGAGGATTCTTCAGTAGAGATAAATTAAGTGACCCCAAACAGCTGCTCAGCGTGGAACTTCATTTCACTGAAAATGAAACATTCTGTGGAATTAGTTTTAATCCAGAAAGTAGCACTAAAGAGATGGGCAGACTTTTCCATATTTTATTACTTAGTGATTTGCCCAGAAATCAGTGTGTACATAAGGTTTGAACTCATATTTGCCTGACTCAGAATAACCAGAGATGAAAAGCTCTTCCCCGAATTGAACAGAGTAGGACTTGAACTTGGAGCTGCCATACCCCAGACGAGCCCCCTCACTGGTGGGGATTCAGCACTCACATCTCTTGCCAAACTGCAACATTTGAACAGAATTCTGTTTATGCAAAAACATTCAAAAAGTGTTAGTTTTCATTCCAGTGTGGAATTGAAACCAAACTTTGGAAACCTCAGAATTGCTGCAAAACGGAGTTGTCCTCCAGTCCGCTCAAAGGGCTGCTTTGTGTCTCAGGAGCTTGCAAAATAACTAGATCACAGTCCCGGGTCTGGGCCCGCATTTTGTGACTGTGTGTTTCTGGGGGTTTTGAAGACGCTAGACGAGCTTGAAATACATCAGCGTCGAGATGTTTAACCTGAGTTCTGCCAATATCAAATATAGTCTCGCCCCGCTGTGTGGCTTTGCCTAGCGGTTGAACAGGCAGCAACTCCAGAACTCGCACAAGCAGTGCTGAAGTACTTCTGTCAGGACTGGCTGTTCATTTCTGCTGCCCTGGGCATTAAAGCACGGCTCCTAATTTTATTGCCATTGTTTTAGTTCTTGTTTCCAAAGTTCAGTGACACCGAAATGCAATCAAAGGCACCCGACCCAACCTAAAGAATTTGCAGCGCTCTTGGGCTTTGAAGCTGCCTGACTGAGCAGGGGCTGTACAGTGCTTCCATTTTCCTTGGCACCTGAGCCCAATTCCCTCAAGGCTTAGGTAGTGTTTAGGGGTTGTGCAGATGGCTTGGGCTTAGTTTAAACCGCAGACAGGAAGCTTTCTTTTAGCTCAGCTTCTCTATTGTTATGCTGTATTAATAGGCTCTTTTGAAGCTTAAGAAAGGACTGATCTGCCTAAATAATAGTTCTGGGTGGGGAAAGTTATTTAGGAGCTTGTTTGCAAAACCTGAAAGGCTGCTTCACTTGCTTAACCATTTCCTTGCCTGCCTGTGCAGCCAGTTTTTGCTCATTCCGGTGCTCAGAAAGAGGAAGCTGCCGCTCCCGTTTTTGAGATTAGGGGGTTTGAGTCATAGGTGTTTATTTGTAAGCAAATGAACGTATTTATTCTTAGATTCCTGTAGTCAAGCCAGAAAACGTTGGCTAGCCACTGTGCAGATACGCTCTGTTTGATCCTGCCCTGACCGTCCACAGATGCAACAGAGAAATGCCCCAACCTTAGCTTGTGCTGGAAGGGCTGATTTTGTTCTGTTCATATCAGCAGTCAAAATCAAAGGCAGTTCCAGAAGTGCCTTGCTCGGCCCAGCCCTCAGAGCCACCAGCTCTTTGCTGCTGTTGTCCCCTTTAATTCTGCTGGCAGGCAGCTCAGTCCCCTTCTCTAAAGCTCAGGGTTCAGCCTTGTCAGTCCTGACACCCAGTTCGCCCTGTTGGGTGCTCATTCTTGCACTTCCCAAGCCTTAAGGGGGACTTGTCTAGTGCCTGAAAAACTGCAGGTGAGCACACCCTTCGTCTCCGCTGCTTTAGCTGGGGATGGGCAGCCATATGCTTTTCACCCCCTGCCTCCCTGCTTCCTCCAAGGGACAGTGCCAAAGCGGACGGGACAGCGCTCAGGGGAAGTGGCCAAACTCCTCAGCTTCTGCTTTGATTAATTTTTTTTTTTTTTTACTCTTTTTCAAATGACGTTTGCAACATCAGCAGTTTCTCCCTTCCACCCAAAAATCCCCCGGCACCGCAAAGCAGAGCTTTCTCTTGTGCAAAAAGAGGAAGAGCCAAAGGGGCTCTTAAGTCTGCTGGAGACTTCCCAGCTGTAGGCCAAAATAATACAGCCTGCTCTAGGGCATTATAGGACTGATCGGTGCCCTCAGACAGGTAGCCCTAACAGTCAAGGAGTGGCGGCTTTGGGTGAGTTTCTTCTCAGTTTGAGCTGAATAGGCACCCAGCTACCTCCAACTGCTTGGACTCATGGGGAGAAATTTAAAAGAGAACCGATACATCTTGGGTTTTTTCTCCTTTGTTTACAAAGACATTTGTATTTCAAATAACTGGGCTACATATTGCAGCTCTGTGGCAAAGAAAAAGGGGCTTAAAGGGCCCTAAAGAGGCATGTTCATCTTTGTTTAAAAGTATACTGTATGGGATAGATGAGCTGTTACTCAGTTCCAAGAGCAGAGTCCAAACTTCAAGCATGCTTTTCTGTGGTCAAGAAAAAAAAAAAAACCCACACCAGAATCCCAAACGTTCATCACAACTATTTTATTTGATTGTTACAGATCGTAGTTGAGTTCATGCAGTTGTGGCCTGCTTGCAGCAAAACTCTGAAACAGCCATCCCACAGCATAGTCAGTTCTCCTCCATCGGGGTGTTTCCCAAGCTCTTTATAAAGCAGATTTTCTGAGAGTGAAGAATGCACATGGGAATATACAATGCAAATCTTCTGTTTACTGACAGTGACATTGGACTTTCTAAATATATTCCTCCAATAAAGGCCATAAAAAACCTTGGGTTCTTTTTCCCTCTTCAACACGTTGAGAGGCAGATGGGGTGCCTCTAATCTGTGATGAACTTTTAAGTATTTTTTTTATTTGAAAGTTTAAAATTTACTAACATTTTGTTGCCAAGGGAAATCCCTTGAGAATAAGGATTTTTGGTTTGCATAGGTGTGGAAGAAGGGATTGGTTTAAAAGAGTCTTTTGCATAAATGAAGGAAATACATTCTTTGTAGGTGCTGCTAGTGAATGCCACTGACCTGTGCTAGCTGGGAATGTCAGTGCTGGAAAGGCACTTCCTTTTCCTTGAAACCCTGTGAGAGAGGCTGGGATTGAATTACTTGCTTTGCATCTGGTTGATGAACCTTTCAAACAGAGGAAGCACATCCTGATTCAGGATTCAGGCCTTCTTCCAAATAAAGAAGAATATACTCTTCAGATGTCCCATCACCTGCCTTTTGAATTGCTGATGGCGCCTTCTGCTTGCCAGCTAACCATGTTCCCAATGGAAAAGTGGTTATATGTGAAATTGGAGGGTCAGAGGTACTCCTTGTTCTAATCGTAAACACTTTTCCCCCACCCCTTTCAGCATTTGCTCACCTTCATTTTGAGAGGCACAGAGTAGGGGAAAGAGAGGTTAGTGGCTCATGTGGTTAGTGGCAATTTCCCTTCAGAGCTTATTAAACTTTTTCTTATTGACTTATTTGGCCTGATACACAGAACCTGAGTCAGCGACATTGCTGTAAGCCTCCACCAGAGCATCATGCTGCCAGCAGAAGCCACTTGCTCAACTCTGGTTGCAGCTTCAGTTGTTTTAGTCCACTCAGGTTAGACTCCAAGGGCTTCTTCCAATCAGTCCCCTCCCTTATGGAAAGATAATACAGTACGTTTGCTCTGACTCAAAGGGAGAAATCCCCCAAACTGAACTAGAAGGGTCACAGCTAGAGGTGATAGGGCAGTGCTCGCCTCTAGAGTAATGTTCTGTAACATTCCCAGAACATCTCCCTATTCCAGAATATGACTCTCCTGTTCTTCTATTCTCCATCCCTATATGTTCCACCTAAGAATACGTTAGTGTGTGGTCTGCACCAACTAAGGAGTTTGGAGTGAACCATCAACTGCTTTACAACAGGACAGCAAGGGACGCACAGAGGATGTTTTAATTTACATAAATCCATGCAAAAAGTACATGGGGGGGTGACAATTCTCAGATGTGCCGTACATGCCTGAATGTGCCTGCAGCATTCAAACACCTGTGCACATGCAGGTGTTTGAATGTGTTCTAGTAACACTTTCACATACATCAAAGTATGAGAATGAGTTTAGTTTTCCAGATACATATGCAGGCATACATATTGTGCCTGGATATTAGCCCACAGTAGTTGTGTGCGGACAAAGCTTCCTGGAGATGTCTTTACATGGATGCCACTGAAATATATTGGATCTGGAGTGATAACTGGGCAACTGGGAATTCACATGCTGCATTGCCTATTTATTTATCAGTCCAGTTCTTAGAAAAACTAATGTGTTCTAGTAATTACTGGTTAAAGGGGCAGATCTGTCAAGAATATACCGACAGAGTAAGTGCAGGAGACTTTGGCTATTGTATTCAGGAAGGGGAAGATTTCATCCATAATGTATTAAGAGCCTGAGAGAGAACAAAGCTATTAAATTACATTAGGTTCTTGCTCATTCAGTTCTGGCTTTTTATAAAATAAGCAGACAGGGAAGTCCTGGTGAGTGGAGGCCTATATACAAAACAACATTTTGAGGTAAGAAAGTGGTGATCATTTTTATTATTTACTGTTAGTGGAGGAGCTCACTATCCAGAGTATTGCACTCTGGATAAAAATTGTAATTATTGACAGCCTCCTGTATACATAAAGCTATTATATCATGTAATGTATGCCTTTCTTCTGTTCTTCTTTACAGGTGACCCTCATAAGCCAGAGGAGAAGGATGAAATTTCCAAAGTCACAATCATAAGTCTTGTCCCATTACTGGTGATTTCTGTTGCTGTGATTGTTATCTTTTATGCCTACCGCACTCATAAGAAGAGAAAGCTCAACAAGGCATGGGAGAAGAATGTTAAGCCCAGGAAACATAAGGACTGCAGTGATGTTTGTGCCATTATGTTAGATGATGACCGCTCCGACATCAGCTCTACCTGTGCCAACAACATCAACCACAACACAGAATTGCTGCCCATTGAGTTGGATATTGTTGTTGGCAAAGGAAGGTTTGCTGAAGTATATAAAGCCAAATTGAAGCAAAACACATCGGAGCAGTATGAAACTGTGGCAGTCAAGATTTTCCCCTATGAAGAATATGCTTCCTGGAAAACTGAGAAAGACATTTTTTCAGACGTAAACCTCAAGCACGAGAACATCCTCCAATTCTTGACAGCAGAGGAGCGTAAGACAGATCTTGGCAAACAGTATTGGTTGATCACTGCCTTCCATGCTAGAGGAAACTTGCAGGAATATCTCACACGGCACATTATCAGCTGGGAGGACCTCTGGAAACTGGGTGGGTCCTTGGCCCGAGGCATTGCCCATCTGCATAGCGATCACACACCCTGTGGTCGCCCCAAAACACCTATCGTGCACAGAGACCTAAAGAGTTCCAACATCCTGGTGAAAAATGATTTAACCTGCTGTCTCTGTGACTTTGGGTTATCCCTGAGACTGGACCCTTCTCTGTCCGTGGACGACTTGGCTAACAGTGGGCAGGTGAGTTAAAAGTTTGAAAGGGGGTAGGGGTGGTGGAGGTGTTGTACCAGTTGGTGTGTTGGTTCCTGGGGTGAAAACAGGAAGAATTCTATGCTGCCATATCTACTTCAAATCTTACAAAATTACAGTGACAGTATTTATAAACAAAAAGCCTCTAAACTTAACATTAAAGCAACAATGAGAAATGTGGAATGAAGTTTTTGTTATGATCAGAGAGCTGCATATGTATGTGATGCAACCATACTCTTTATACACGTACACCAAGTGCGTATGAGCTTGTTAGCACCTGTTTGTGGTGTTGTTGCAACTCACATGCATGTATGACAAGGATGCGCTTCACATTGTGACTGTGAGGTTGTGCCACAGTTTGCATGCCCGATGGCATTACAGTTTTTTGTGAGTAGACCCACTCCTGGTGTAACTCAGCATGTGTGAAGTCAGTCTTCTATCTTTGAGAGGCATAAGCAGATAACTAGAGTGACAGATAATAACTTCAGAAGGCCAAAAATAAACTTGTTTTAAGATTGCAGCACTTTCTCCAAATGCAAGCGAATGCAAGAATCTTAAACAAAATTAATTGCCCGGTTGTTGATTTTTTAACTAAGTAACATGGATAATACCCATCTACTTCATAGGGATGCTGGGAGGATGTTTACAAATGTTTTGAAGACGAAATTTTTCAAGTAAATCTGTAAATACTGGCTCTTCTAATGAAAACTCCCATATAAATTCAGACCATTTGTTAAGTTAATTAATAATTATTTTTTATAAATAAAGTTTTATATTTATATTTTCATACATAGGTGCCATCAAAGCCTGTCCATTTATACTGACTTTTACTTCACATGGAACTAATATTTTGGTTTAGAACATTTTCAGGAATGGTTCTTCAGTCAGTAGTGCTCCGTTGAGTTCACGGGAGCTTTGCTGTTGTTTATCTAATGAAGATCTGTCTTTGAAAGCCTCATTAGTGAGAGGCAACTGTCCTGATCTCATTTGGAGAGGGTTTATTAACCAGCACCGGGAGTAATGATAACCAAGGAAGCTGTACTTAAAATAATACAAACACCACTCACAGTTACATATCACTTCTCTCCAGCATGCCAGACCTTTTCGGAGTTCAGGGAAGTCACTCCATATTGTAGGTTGTAAGACTGGTTCCATTTGGAATAAAGTGAAAACAGAGTATTTGGCAGTGTAAGGCAGGGGCTCTGAAACTCAACCCCACAGACACTTCGATTGCTTAAAGCCAACCCATATTTTAAGCTGGTTTCTCTGGCACTGCTCACAGACACTTGGAAGGAGGAGGGTAGCGTTGATTCTGCCACTTCCCCAGTCCACACTGACACCGATGACAAAGTACAGTGCTGCCCAGAGCAGGTTACTGCTTTGGAATCCGTGTCCTTGGGCACTTCTGTTGAGGCCCACTGTTTTGCTTTGTTTTGCTTCTGTTTGAGGGTGATCCAGCTAAGTGTCATTGTTCTTTGTGACCAGGAGTAAGATGGTGTGAAGTGGCTCCACTTCAACCTCCACCTTGTTTATTCTGGGCTCACAAGCACTACCCACTCAAATTCCCCAACATGCCAGCCTCGGTGCTGCAGCTTTTGCTAAAGGGGGTCTTGCACCAGAATTTGCCTGATGCGTAATTTCTCAACTTTACCCTTTGACTCAAACCTTTTCCACCAGGAGGTCCAATCTTTGAAGGCATATAATGGAGCTAACCCAAATCTTAAATGAAGGAAACCTCTAGCTTCCTATGAAACAGATAAAAGAGTATAATACCATTTCTCTGGTCAGCTCTAGTAACATTCAAGGCAAGTTATTGGGGTTATAAAGCTGTTGTCTTTCCCATCTACCCAGCTACCTTCCATGTCATGCAAATGTAGCTGGTTTTGACCATACAATACCAGCGCCCATAGTGACTGGCTGGAAACCATCTTTTTCTCCATTAGAACCTTTGCAGTCTTTTCAGTTTGGCCACCCATGATGGTTAATATTTGCAGACATTACTTAATGTGAGTATATAAATCTGGACCTTTCTCCCATTGTGTTCAAAGGACCGGTAGGTGCCCGCAAGGCCAGCAGTTCCTCACCTCAGCAGCATCAGCAACCTTGTAACAGATGGTCTCCCTAATCAGATGAAGAGGGATATCTACTGCCCCTCTGACTGGCACACCTCAGGGCACAAAGCATCCCTCAACAGCTTGAAAGAAACATAAGGACTCGAGTAAAAAAGATCCAAAAGTCACAAAAATTATCATGTACCACAGGAAGAGAGGTGGTCCCTCACTGAAGTTTTGGAGAAGCAAGAACTTAAATCAGACTGGTCTTTGCAAAGGGAAAGCATGTTCAGACTCCAGAGGGGCAACCAACTCTGAATTGCTGTAGTTTAGATACCTAAAATACCTTTGAGAGTAGGGGCTCAGGTTTCCTCAGGTTTCCGTGAGATGCAGGAAAAGTATCTTTGACCCAAAGACCTAATAATCTAAATGCAGATAAAAGGATACAAGCAGAGTGGAACACATGATAAATCCTAAGCAGGATGGAAATGGGATCGATTTGATACCATTCTTCAAGTAATTTTAAATTTTCTCTGCATTTCCCACTGTACTTTTTAGTTATAGGACTTGATCCTCCATTGCCCAGCAAAGCTGCAGAATAATTTTCACTGCTGCAAAGAGTGTGAAATGCCAGACCAGAACAGCACTTTGTGGCAATGTTAAGAATCTGTATTTAGGCACCATTAACTCTTGTTAAAATCAGAAGGATTTGGGGGTGTGAGACTGTGGGCCATAGTGTACAGGTAACCCTTCTTAAGCTTTGGATGGGATCTGCTTGGGGAAGAAGTTGTGTGTTGGGGAATGGATGGGGGGTAGGAACAGCCTCTGCTGCAGAGTTTCCATATGTTCTTATTCTGTAGGGGAGGGAGATGCTGGCCAACTCATCGGTGCTGAGACGTGATTGTCCCAAGTACTCGTTCAGTGTATGCTCATGTTGCTCACATGCCTGGTCTTACATTCATCAGAGAGTCCATGAATAAATCCAGGGAGTTTAACTTTGAGACTGAACGCATGGGGTTTTTCCTGTCCTCTGTTTATAAAGGCTTTGATCCTACAACCATTTGGATATTTTTCACACAGAAATCCTCTGCTGTTGCAGGCTCCTGTGGCAAAACTATGTCCTTGATCTTTCCTGCTGTCTTCTTACGGTGCATTGCACTTTTTGTAGAACTTCTTCCCATTTGCCCTGAGCCTGGGGTGGTAAGACGTGTTTACGGAAGCTTGTAAAATGGATATCATAGGGCTCTCTCAGGGACTGTCCATTTACTGTGTGGCTGCCTGCAATTGCAGACCCAGTAACTGAAATGATCTTTTGCAGTCCTGCTTGCCGCTGGGCTCTGGAGTGATTGCTATAGTGCAATCTACAAATAGCTCATTTGAATCACAGGTCCTACTGCATCACCCGCTGGTGCTTGTTCATCTCTGTCATTAGCCAGTCTCCAATTTGAAACTCTCTTTGCCTGATCAAAGACTTAGTATGTTTGCAGTTTTTCAAGGGGGATACATTTTTTATACCTACGCTGTGAAGAGTTTGTCATTTGAGAGCAACTGTTGAGTGATACAAAAATTCTTCCTTAAATCCTTTCTTGTGATAAAAACAGGCATTTAAACTTTGTCATAATCTAGATCTCAGCAAAGCTGCTAAAATCATTGCTGAAAATTGCTCAGTATGAATAAAGTCTATGAGAACGTCTTTTCAAACAAAGGGGCTGATTTTTGGTTTCGATTCAAATGTGTGCTTCTGCATTCAGTATTTGTGTATTTGCTTACTTCTGCCAGGCCTGCATTTACCACTCTCCTTTTAAGCCTACCATGAAAAGAAACAGCTAACACTGTAATATGCAGCGCAAAAGAATGCAATGTGTTTCTAGCTCATCTGAAAGACACGTGGTCAGCGGCAATTGCTTCAGGCCCAAAGGGCAGAGTTTATCTGTGAACAGCCAAAGAGCGAGAAAGCTTGTTAGTGTCAAAATTATTTGCTTAAGGAACTAAAAAGGGCTTCTTTTTTCTTCTTTACCAAGGGAGGTGCAAATAAGTTGGTAGTCAGGATAACGCCAGATTCCTTTGGCAACAGAAAATATGACCTGTGCCAAGTATGGCCTGAATTTTTGGATACATGTCAAATGGCACTGTTTCTGTGAAAGCTGAAATTAAATCACAGCAGAATCCAAAACATGGATTACAATTGCAGCTCCTGAGCTATCCCTGATCTCCTCTCCTGTAGGTTGGCACAGCAAGGTACATGGCCCCTGAAGTTCTAGAATCCAGGATGAACCTGGAGAACGTGGAGTCCTTCAAACAAACGGATGTGTACTCCATGGCTTTGGTCCTCTGGGAAATGACATCTCGCTGTAACGGCGTTGGAGGTAAGTGCCATCAGTCTTCTTCTCCCCAAAAGTATGTTTGGACAGACATGCTCTTGTGGTTGTCTGGGGTTGAGGTGATTCTTTTTAGCCCTCACTGATTGTACTAGCGTACCTGGATGCTGTAAATTAGCAGGCCTTTGGTAGTATGAGATGCATGTGTGCATGAACATGCTTGAAGGGCAGGCACTTGAGAGCATGAGAAAATTGGTTCTGAACTGATGTAAAGATAAATCTACTGTTAGGTAGACCACTTTTAAAGAAAACTAATACCTGTTTTTTCCTATAACATTTTGAGTAGTCATGGATTGACTCAGTCTGGTTGACCTCACCCAAAATGATTGGAAACATAAGACAATGTGAAATCATAGAATCATAGAATCATAGAATCATAAAATGTGAAATATTAAGACCAAGAAGTGATAACTGCCTCCTATTTACTTTCATGGAATGTTAATTCTGAAACCTAATGAGGGACAGATAAGTGTCACATTTACTAATTGATCATTTCAGTAAGAGCCATCATAGTGATACAGAAACCTTCCTGCTTTCCCAAAATCCCCAGCTGCTGCTCATCATTTTTTGTGATGTGGCAAGAGATCATCCATATGAGAAATCAAGGGGTGTTTGTTGTATGAAGTAAAATAAAAATGATTGGAACTGACTATCAGAAGAGCTCCAGGAAGAGCTGCTGTACTTGTTCATATTCAGAGTTTGTTCGCTGAAACAAAATCTCCATTTCTGCTTTGCCTAAAGCTGCCCCAGAATTCCCAGTGTGCAGCACTGGTATGTGCTAGAAATCAGAAAAGTTGCTTTCAAGATATCTGCATTACATATTGCCATGTTTGAAGATTTTCACCTTATTTCAGGGACTAAAATGAGACTAAGCTACAGGCAGAGTTCTTCAGTCTGCTGGTATGGTCTAACATTCATTCTAACAAAAACTGCTGCACAGTCCAGGGCTCTCACAGGCAGTCTAAGGAGTGGGGCTGTAAAAGGTACCACTAATGCAGATATTATAGTAGATACGTGACTATGATTTGATTTGTTACCCTTCTTCCAAAACCACAGAGGCTCCCTTTTCATCAGACTTGGCATGCTTGCATCTAGAAGGGCTGCCACAGACACAGGGCAACCTTGCAACCTAGAGCATGACAGTATGGGGAACATAGTGTACAGGAGGTAAACCACTGTCCTGTGGGAAGATGTGCATAACTACTCCTTGTTTCTCTACTAACATCCATGGGATACCACAAGGGTGTCCGTGGAGGTCTCTGAAGCCACTCTGCCCACTGGCTGCAGGGCTGCAACACAGCGTCCATGTGCAGGCAGGAGGAATGCCTCCACCTCAGTCTCCTCCTATGTCTGACCAACATTTAGTCTTGTTGGGTGGGCTGGACTGCGGGCAACAGATTTGCCCCTGTTTGCACCCTGCTGGGAAAGCTACAAAGCGAGTATGTGTGCAAACAGCTAGTGCTAACATAAAAGCATGAAAAAAAATTAATTCTTTTCTAGTCAAACATTTCAAGGGAGAAAACATTTGGTGCTTCAGGAACTGAACCTCAGTCTGGCACATTCCAAGGCAAACCTATCTACATTTCATTGTCATGGTCATACCTGTTTCTAAATGCATTGGCACAACCTCAGCCTTTCATTAGCACTTTGTAAATGTGGCCAAGGAGATTTAAAACCTGATAAAAAGGATCTTTGCCCTGTCTCTTGATCTCTCTCTGTTTCTTGCATTTAGGAACTCACCTTATTAATATAAATACGAGCTCTTCCCTGTAGAGTCTTTGCTGATGCCTGAATCCTTTCCTGTTCATATTTGCAGAGTACAGTGAAATGGAGATTGCGGCATGAGCTAACCTTATTGTTGCTGTTCTCTGAAGGCAGCTGCCTAAAAGAGGATATAAAAGGAGTTTCATAAGGAAGGAAGATCACTATTGTGTTTATCTAGAAGAGAATGACCCATTATAACCTTGAGAAGAAGAGCTGAAGTAATTTCAGGAAAAGGAAAGATTTCTCTGGCCCAGCATCCCCTTTGCTTTCAAGGTGGAGCTTAGCCCCTCCCCTCCCCTCCCCCCCATCCTGATTTTTCCCTATTCATTTCATCCCTCAGTCATCCTCATCTCCAGAAACACGTTTCTTGACTTTCATTTCCCTATTTCAGTCATCTTTCCAAGGGCTGAAGTCCCCAACAAAACCACAGGAGTACTTGGGCAGATCTGAGCGGGGGGTTGGGGGGAGGAACTTGGGCTTAGTGTCTTCATCCAGAGCAATTACATCCAACTCCCAGGATGTAGCTCCCTCAACTTGTCGCTGGCACTGAGCTGCAGCAGCATCGCACGGTTTCTCTCATTTCCTTTTTAGATTTTCCCCTGGTTCGCGCAGTCTGGCTATCTTTGCAACCAGCTGGTGAAATACCCTTACAGTAATTCATGAGTACAGCTCCCCCTCTGCTTTCTCGCTCCATCTGTCACTTGTGAGACTCCCTCCTCTCCTTGCAGCCTTCCCGAGGAGCTGCCCCTGCTCACTCAAACCCCTCTTTTCTTCCTAAACTGTTGAGGCACTGACCTCCCATACAAGCTGGAGTAGGCTGAGCTGATTGCAGTCAGTCTTTCCAAAGGAGCCCGAAAGGTGCAGACACCATCATTGCAGGGCAGGCTTGACTGCGGCGTCAGCCCCCTGACGCTAGAGAAACCTGTGGCAATTTAGAGGGCAGGAGCGATAGTTTTAAGCTGAGGCAGCGGCGTTAGCCATTTTAATTAGGGAGGGAAGCATGCAGGGGGTGCTAATTGCCCTTCAGCCCTGTGAAGGTACAGTGATTTATTTCTTTTATGAGGGGAGCTCTCAGGACCCATTTGTCAGCGTGCAGGTGTGCAGCGAGCCTGGGAGGCGACGGAGGCAGGTCCTTTCGCTACAGCAGCTTCATCGAACGCGGTCTCCACGCTATGCCAGGCCTTTTCAGTCAGCAGACGTTTAAGCAAAAATACCCAGCAGCATAAGCCATACTGTGAAGCTGCCGTAGTAAATAAGCAGGTGGGGATCGGCTTTCGAGAAAGGCCACACTGTTCGCTGTTACTTTGTTGTGCTAAATATGGAGAAGCAGAAATGGGGCACGAGGGAAAGGGAGACAGAGGCAAAGACCGAGTTTGACTGATTTTTCACCGGTGTATAATTTAAGAGGCATATTTAGAAACTCAGCAATACTACTTTGGGGAGAACTTCAACTGCTCCACGCTGCCGTTAACTTGGTATTTCATTCAGCGCAACAGCTGTGCGCCAGATGCTGCATGTTGCAAGAAATATAATTTTCATCTCAACCACTTGCTTTCAGAGCGACACAGCTTTGGCGACTGAGGCAAGTGTAATTTCTCTGACAGCCTCCTAGAAAGAAAAGAAAACCATCTGGTTTGTATCG
Source organism: Egretta garzetta (assembly GCF_000687185.1). Lineage (NCBI taxonomy): Eukaryota > Metazoa > Chordata > Aves > Pelecaniformes > Ardeidae > Egretta > Egretta garzetta. The sequence goes on from NW_009259063.1 coordinate 2,159,859, forward strand.
GAGCTGCTATGGGTGGGGGACTGTTGGGGCTGGCAGGGGAGAAGGAGAGGAAAGGGAACTTCTGGAGACACGGGGTTGGTGAAGAGGGAGAAGAGAAACCCCTCAGAAAATGGCGACGTTGCTCATGCAGTTTTGTACTGCCTGGAGCGGTGGCTGGCTTCGGTATAGCAGCAGGGCTTTGTTTGAAATGGCAGACTTGCTTTACTAGAGCTGCGTTTAATGTGAATAAAATCGCTGATTAATCTTATGCTTACTTGGAAAGAGTCAGCCAAGCGCCACAGTTTGGTAACGAAACGTTTGTGCATCCTGTACCTCATGAAATGCGCAGATTTCATCATGTTGATGTGGAAAGGTGACAGTTTCTGGCAGCAGGGAGCATTTTGATAACCTGTACAGCGGGGATGTGCCTGTTCATGGGGCCCTGAGGTGGCTGCAGCTGGGGCCTGGTTTAAACCTCTCCTTCTGTGGAGTGGAGCCCAATTAGGGCACGTCTGCATTGGTGATGTCTTCTGGTGGCATATAACCATGACATCGGCACAGGGCAGTGTCACTCCATGACAGCAATTCATGTCCTAGAAATTCTCTAAGTGCCACCATGGTACTATATGTAAGGTAGCAAGTGCCATCCTTCAACAAGCCCAGGTAGCAGCAGATCAGATCGCTGCACTACACTCTGTGTTGAGTGTTGATGTGCTCTGTGTTCCTCCACTTCCCCACCTCAGGACCCAGCACACAGTGGCTAAGCAGCCTGTAACCATACACTGATGGCAGAGCTTGTGTGCTTCCAAACCTTTGGAAGGGTGGCTGTGTCTTTGATCACCAGATGTGAAGTCACTTAAAACATGTCTGTGCAAGGGAAACTGCACAGTGAGTTCACCCATCCCAATGCACCCTCGCCCTTTCCAGCTAGCACCCATATTCTGAAGGAGCGGAACGGGGAAACCTAGGGAAAATGTGAAGTAAGCATTTGACAGCTCCTTAAACTTGGCCATGAAATGGCTTTTCAGCCTCTGCTTTATGCATTATTATCCCTTTGTGCAATAGCTAAGTAGATCCACCACCCAAATTCCTCTATCATGAAGAAAGACGCAACCTGCACACACACAGGGGAATGTGTGTGCATGAGCTGTCACAGTAGCTCCACCATCGATTGATTTATCCCTGCTGTGGTTCTCCCCTTGTAAACTCTAAAGTGAGGGGTGTTTCAAAAGGACCTAGAAGTTCCCGAACACAAGCCCACTGCTGTGGACTGTGCTTCACAGTTGATTTTTGCTGGCAGCCTTTCTCTTCATTCCTAATCAGTAAGAGAGGTCACATGAGGGAGTGTTGACAGGGTTTGCAAGCATGCTGTTCTGACCCAAAGGAAGAGAGTCTCACTGTGAAGAGTTTAGAGTAGAAAAAGATTACATGAGCAAGTCATATTTTTCATGAGGAACTCAGGGCCAAATTTGCCAAAGCATTCATCAGGCATCACAAATAGATTTTCAGTAATGTCTCCGGGGCTAAAAATCCATCCCCAGCCTTTCAAAGAGTTATGGCCAGGCCAGTGTCAAAGGAAACTAGAGGTACAGTGATTATTAGTGCAAGGTAGCTCACAACCATAAAGATTAAATGCTGGAGGTTAAAGTTGAAGGAACTCTGCCATTACTGAATGCTGAAGGTGCTGTAGTTCATGGTACCTGAGGTATTTGTGGTACTTCAGCCAGTTGTCATTTTTAGTGCCTGACTGGTCTAAAAGCAATCAAAAGAAACATGTAAGGCATGAAAAATAGATTCAGCATCTGTATACAGCCGTGCACAAGCAGCTAGGCACAAACATCTTAACCTACCTCAAACTGACATCTGCTACATCTACTGTAGCACGTCAACATGATCCATGAATAACCCCAGCTATTACTGCAAAATGGTTCTGACACCTGAGATTCCACAGCATAAGGATGATTTACGGCGAGAGGATTCAGT
>NW_009259063.1:2161831-2169908 GCF_000687185.1 Egretta garzetta
GGGAAAGAGAAGCAAGATAATAAATAGCAAGAAGATGCTGCATGCTTTTCAAACTGAGGGAAGGCACGACTGTATTACTATAAAGTCATTGCAGTGAATTGGCATCTGGCCTCAATTTCTCTTTCTTTACCATTAAAAAAAAAAAAAAAAGAAACAAAACCCAAACCTGAAAAACCTATTTGGTCTTTATATTTGGAAGAGGAATGCTCATAGCATAGAAAGAATTTTTCAGACAGGGAAAATGTATTACAAACCTATCAGTTCCCGGGGAAGGCTTTCCCTTCCCCTGCTTGAACCATCTCATGAACCTGAATGGCTCATCAAGCACAGTGAGAAGGAACAGGTCCGCACCGCGCACCAGCTTCCCTCTGTTGGACATTAGGGCTCCTCTGACTCCTCATTCTGCAAGAAGATCTCAGAGCCTTGACTGGTGTCCATGACCACTACCACAACCAAACCATGACTGATGGAGATGTGGTAGGAAACGGCCGTCTAGGTCATGCTATTTAAATTTTCCTAGCAAACTTTAATATTTTGGTTAGCTTTGAAAGCAGAGGTATCTGCTTTGTAATCATTGCACATCCGCTGCATAGTAATCCAGGTCTGACCAGCAAGATGGCAACTTCCCAATTAAGTTCTAGGGCCAAAGTGTTGTAAATTTACTTTGGCTGAGTAATCTCTAACTCAGATTAATGTGGCTGAAACTGGTATGCCTTCTTGTAGCGGAAAGAAAGCGAAGCAGACTTTGGCCCTTGAGTCTTAAAGAAAGTGATTTGCGTATGAGAAGATCAGAGTTGTGGTTTGGGACTATAGCCACTCTCCAGAGCATCGTGTGGATGGTGGCCAGCACCAGATGTGTTCAGGAGAAGGAAGGAGAGCTTTGCAGGAGGCATCTGTGGGGTGATCTGCTGCACTGCACACAGAGTTGTTTGCAGCTGGATCTCTAAACGCTGAACACCTGAAGCACAAAGTTTAATATCCCTTCCAAAATGTTTGTTACCGTAAGTTGGCTGTTCTTTTTAAGCATTAGAAATTCTTTTTTCTGTAGCCTGATAAAGCCTTCATCTTGTGGCCATCACACAGAAGTGAGATCTACAGCCTGCCTCTAAGGTTTTGGAGAAAAGTCTGCTTTTTAGTTATGTTCAATACTACCTTGTTTTCATGCTGAGGCACAGCAGAAGAATCTGACCTGTGTTATCTTGATCATTAGTTATTTTCCGTATTTTATCATATGACCCCTTACCTTTCTCTCCAAAGTAAATGAAGCCAAGCTTTAGAAGTTCTTTCCATTTTTTCTTGGCCTTTAATCGTTGTTATCACCCTTCTCAGAGCTTCTTTTTACCGTAAAATGCCCCTTGAGAGGAGTGAGCAGCACTGGACACTGCATTTGAACTTTATTCAACGTTATGCAAGAGTACTGTGTCTGCCTTCTCGTTCGTCTCTCTTCACACATCTTCTGGGCACTCACATGCATTCTTCAGACTGCCTTGTAGATTACACTTCAGTTTTTCTTGCCCTCAATTAATTCCTAGAAAGAAAAAAGAGGCAGCAAAACAGGCCAACTTCATAAATCTTTATCTAATACTAGCAAGTCATTAGGCCTGTGAGTAAAGTCTCCATCTGTTCCCAAAGAAACCACAGCATTTTCTACACTGTGTCAGCATCTACTATAATATTTCCGCTCTCAGAGATTTCTTGAGTTTTCTCCAAAGATCCCATATGTCTGCCTCTTCCTTTCTCTCTCCAAAGAAAAGCAAAGAAAATATGCAGCATGCAAACAAAATCTAGAATGGCAGCAGCCCCTTCAGGAAGCTGTGCCCCCTGCATCATGGGCCAAATCTGACCCATTTTGGGAAAGAGACCTAAAATAAGAGCAGACCACTACTTTCTACAAAGGAACGCGGGTCAGTAATAAACAAGGGCAGCATGGCAGCTTCCAGCACTGCTCCTTACCGTATCTTTGCCCTTTTCAGGCAACTGTTTCCTCCTAGCAATCTGGCACATTAACATCTATTGTGACCTAGATAGATTTTGGTTTATATTTCACCTGGTAAGTATGTGTGGACCCCAGGGGACCTAAGGGGAACCAGTCTTGCAAGCCTGGCTCAAGCTAAACTCACCTTGAAGCCCCTGTGTGTTTTGCCTCAGCACAGACTGAGAGGCTCACAAACCATTGTAGGTTGCTCTGCTGCGCTGACTGTTGCTAATATGATTATGTACTAAAGGGTTTAAATGAAAATTGTTTAGTTGGCTAGGAAAGAAGAGGGGAGGGAAGGGGAGAGACACATTTGAAACATTTTTGAAAGATGCCAACTGGGTTTGCTTTGTTTGGAACTGGTCAAGCAGAACAGTGGCACTGAGCAGCTAATCAGTAGCTCCTACTTCTGTAGAGAACAGCCAGCTCCCTTCACGCTTGGCACCAGCGCAACCCAGCTGAATACCCTTGTGTCTGCTTATTCTCTTGGCAGAAGTGAAAGAGTACGAGCCCCCGTTTGGCTCTAAAGTGCGAGAACACCCCTGCGTGGAAAGCATGAAGGACAATGTCCTAAGAGACAGAGGGCGACCCGAGATCCCCAGCTCCTGGCTTAACCATCAGGTAAGAGCACCACATGCGAGCAGCTGGGAACTGCACTATATATGCACTTAGCTGCTGCCTGAAGCCTGAGCCTGAACTTGGTGTCCTGCCCAACAGGCTGGACTTCTCTTTTGCACGGATTAGAGCTCTGTCCTGAAACCGGTGCTGCCGTGGTTCAGGCGCCACAGTGCTCTGCAGTATGCCTACCCCAAAGCACCAGGATTTCTGCTGCCCACCAGTGTAATCTAAAAGTGACCAAACCAAAAAGATTTGAAACCTGAGACCCAACAATCATCCAGACAGCGACAGAATAATTAGGGCCTTTAAAGCACACTGTGTGCAGGCTCTGAAAGGTCAAAGAGAACAACTTTGCACATGGACCCCTTCAGCAGAGAAAACAAACCTCAGCACTTTATCATGGAGAGCAGTCGTAGTTGTATCCCAGCTGTTGACAGGTTTAAGAAAAAGGAAACAAGTCTTCAGCAAGCCAGTCTGGTTTTATTCAAGTTGCGCATTAGCAGTCCATTTCCCTTGCATGTCGTGAAGCACGCTGTCAGCTTTCCCCATTCACCAACACCGTGGTCACGCTTCCGAGGTGATAGTTGCAGCCCGATTTCTCAGTAGATGAGGCTGAATGGAAACAAGGCAAAGGCATGCATTTCTTCACCTTTGCTCTGAGCAGCTTTATCAGAAGAGAGAAAAGGAGAATGGTCTCAGAGGAGAAGTGAGGCTTGGTCGTTCCACTTGTCAATGAAATATGTTGAGTGGTCTTTACAGACAAAAGGAAATCATCGTGAACATTTATAAAAGCCCAGGCAACCGAGATCAGCTAGTATTTCCATCAGGAGCAATGTAGCGCTCCCTTTTTCATTCCACTTGAGACGTAAAAAATCACAGTCTAACACCTACTTAGGAAAGGCCAAGTGAGTGGCCAGAATCAATCATCTTTCCCACTAAGAGGAGCGCATCTGCCACCTGATGACTATGGCAGAGTGCAGCCCCTTCCTGGACCACAGGGACTTGCTCCTTATGTAGTCATCTGTGATGAGTAGGGTTATTGAGGAGGGGTGCTTTAACAGGGGAGGAGAGCTGTATTTTGAGGGACACCTGGATATCGGATGTTACAAGTACTAAAAAGCCCTTGACATTTCTAGGAGCCGTAGATGCAAACATCTTCTAATGACGAGCTGGGAAGGAGAGATTATACTAATGCTCATCTTTATAGAAAAGAATTGGTTGCAGAACTTTTATAAAAAATGTGGATGAGCTGGTAAAAGGGATCATGAGTTGACTGCAGTTATTTGTTTTCCACGATGCCAAAAGGAAGTCCAAACTGGTAATACCTACATGGTACTTTAAAAGAGCCCAATTAACAAAGCAGAAAAGAATCCTGAGCCAGATCACTTGGGAGATAAAAATTGAATAGTAGAAAACGCTTAAAATTAGGAGTAGTGTGAGAACATTTCTCAGGATATTCAAAAGACATGGTCTCATGTGTGAAAAAAATTAAAGAAGAGAACTGATTAGGGAAACAGAAGAATAACAGGAAATTCTGTGGTCAGCAAACTTGAGGATAGCCACAGTTTTCTCAAGAGCAAAAGGAAATCTAACTTAGTACCAATCTGTTGCTGGATATGAAAGAAAGATACTGCTTATGCTAATGCAAAGGCAGACATGGTCAGCAAATATTTCTGTTCTGCATTTGGGAAGAGTCAGGTGATGCACATGTAATAGAAGGTGACGAAAGCCCCTATAAAGTAAAAGTCATTGGCAATTCAAGCAGGCCTGGGGCAGTGTTAGGTGGCCCAGAGACTTGTGTGTGTTCAGGACAGGGCTACTCCTGCGGGCACTGCAGCAGGGCAGTGCATTACGTGGCAGCAGAAACAGGCGGTGCCACCAGTTACGCCTTGGACAGAAGCGTCCAGGATCTCGTTCCATGCACGGCCAAGCACAGCAGCAAGCATAGGTGCACCGGCATGCCCAGGGTGCCTGGGCAAGGAAGCATCGGGCTTGGGATCCTTGTGGCGCTCAGGCCTTGGGCAGACAGCAAGCCTGAGTGTGTGGAGGGCTGCAGCCCGAGGTACTGGCGTAGAGCTGTATGGTACACTGTGAATTTTGTCACCTCTGGTTTTGCATAGTGAGTAAAATGATCGCAACTTTGGACCTAGGTGTCCTGCGTTGAACTCCAGAGGTTTCCTCCCTGTGTAAAACCCAGACCTCAGTCTGCCCCCTGTACAGGGCGCCCCACCTACTGGGGGGGGGAACCATGCATCTGCGCTTGCGTGTCACCGGGACGGGCACAGCTGGCTCCAGCAGGGTTCAGCTAAGAGTCTAAGGCAGGAGATGGATGCCCGATAACACACTCACAGGACATTTAATGAAGGTGGATTTAATGCCCTTCATCTGAATCCCCTCAGCGTTTCACATTGCACTATCTAAAATGCAGTGACGCATCGGCTTCCGCAGGGCTGTGACAGTCTGCAGCAGCTGAGGATCTGCTTTGAAGTCCATAAAAGTTGCTCTGACTGTAATGGCTCTTCCATATTCATTTCCTTCCTCTGCAGTCGTGTTTTTGTAATGAACTCATTATTCATTGTGATAAAATTCTGGAATGGATTTACATATTACAATTTCCCCCTCTTCCCCCCCTTAATGAGATTTGTTGCACTATTGATTTCAAGTTAATGTTTAATATTTAATTTAATTTACTGCTTGTAATTTGAGTGCCAGCAGAAAACTAATGTTATTTGTGTACAGCCAATAACGTTCTGCTATTAACATTGACATCAGTCAACATCACCAATTAGGTAAATTATGCAATTAATGCAGTGTTGTGAAATGTTATTTTTTTAAATAAGAAGTTTAAGATAAATCCTACTTAATGGGCTTTTAGTGTCACAAAGCAAAGCACACAATTTCCTGGCAAATACCTCATGTTTATAAAATGCATTGCAGAGATGCAACTGGTTTTTGCTCCTGTAAACATGCGCATCAGCATTGAAATGAAGGTTAAATAGTTACATCTGTGAGTGACGTGTTTAAGTGTTTGTTGGACTGTGGCCCATATTTGCACATAGATTTAGTTAGTCTGCAAGGAATTCATAAAGGGCTTATGCAGGCCCTGATATTGCTGGCAATCAGGACTTTGTTCGAAAAACCCAAACAGAATTTGGGCACGAAAAGGTGTGGGTTGAATCGGAAGTCATGTTATCCAAGGATTCTCATCATATTTATTAAAAAAAAAAAACCCTACTCAACTCCATAGCACTAGTCCAAAGGATCATTTTTCTTGTTCAGTATCAGAACATATGCCGAGAAATGACAGTACCAACTAAAGTGCTCAAAATACTGTAATAGGGTTTCTTTTAAAAAAAATACCCAAACATGCCCCCATGCCAGTAGCAGCAGAGCCCATAAACCACCAGCGGGATGCAGGTGAATAACCCCCTGAACTTCAGAGGGCACGAAAAGAACTCTCACACGGGGGCTTTGGTGGTGACTGGCCCCATCACAGCCACTCTCTCTGTGCTCTCCACAGGGCATCCAGATGGTGTGCGAAACTCTTATTGAGTGCTGGGACCATGACCCCGAGGCCCGGCTCACGGCGCAGTGCGTTGCAGAGCGCTTCAGCGAGCTGAAGCACCATGACAAGCTCTCGGGAAGAAGCTGTTCAGAGGAGAAGATCCCTGAAGACGGCTCTGTCACCACCGCCAAGTAGCGCGCACCCGAGAGCTCCGAAACAGAGGGAAGTCGCTCCTAGACGCGTTCACCTTGGCAAAGGAAGAAGTCTCGATCAGTGCCTTGACTTGCTTCCTGGAGGACTGAGGCTGTCACTACTCCCTTTAGACTCCGGCTCTGGACAGGGAGATGTATTCATGGGAATTAAAAGCCGGGGAGTAGGTGTCATACCCTAGCATTGGGTGCCGGCATCGTGTCATAGGAGGAGCTATGTATGTTAGCACTTCCTCAGGAAATGAAATTTGAAAATAGCCAATAACATTATGCACTTTATTAATGCCTGTATATAACTATGAAATTGCTATTTTTATATATATACATATATATATAAAATGTGTGTGTATGTGTATATATATATCTATATATCTATAAACAGCCATGCTCTGAAAAAAAAGAGTTTAAAAAAAAAAAGTGCTTCCAGGAAATTACCAGTGCATTAGAGATCCCTCCCCCTTAGGGAAGGAGCCTGGGGAGACTGGCATAACACGACACCAGCAATTGCGCACTAAGCACTCTGCCAAAAAGATAGGAATAATACGCAATGAGAAGGTGGCTTTCAAAGCATGTGCTGTGAGCGCCCAGCTGTGGCCCTGCAGTTCGCAGTTGCAGGAGCAGCACCACAGCAGACAGGCCAATTTGGCTTTGCAGTTATACCTGCGCATTCCTGGCTGCAGCACATTTTGGAAGGTTTCAGGGATGCCTTTGCCCTCTCACCTTAACCCCAGTGTCTTCATAGTGTCCCAGAATGGGAGTGAAAGGAGGTTTGGTCCCTCCCACATGTGTGTTTGCGTACAGAAGTCATTAATGTTATATGTTTATTGCTTTGAATTCACCCTGCTTGCAAGCAGGTTGCAAAATGTCAGTGGGTTGAGTTTTCCCCTCCTCCCATCTCTACCCCCAAACCATATAAGACAGGGCCAGCAATAATCCAAGCATATGTTTCATATTTGCTGTGCATTCTGAAGGCAAGCAGTACTATTTTTCTTTCCCTTCCTTTTACCTTGATTGTGTTGCTGTAAGAACAAACATTTTTTTCCCCTATACAGCATGTCTCATTGCTTGGCACACCACAGTCTGACTGTTCCACACTCTCCAGAGAAAAGTAAGAGACAACAGTCATGCAAAAGGACCTCGGAGGTGAGGGAAAGCTCTGTAGCATTAGGTTAATGGCATATCCTGCCCTCAGCACTGCTTGCATATAGGGTTGCCCTGAGCAAGTCAGCAATTAACAGAAAACAAAACCCAAAGAAAGAGGTTTTATTCCAAAAGAATCCCTCAGACATTGCTTGCATTCTTTCAGTTCCCCAAAATGTTTGAGGCAGTTGACATCACATTGGGCCTGTATAAATGACAGCAATGTGTTTAGTAAGTAAGTGCTAACAATTTTGTCTTCAGGAGTTTTGCAGTGATTTTTTTCCACTTTTTTCTTCCCCACGGCATGTGAGTGGCCTTGGAAATTAGAAATTCAGCCAGCACAAACCAGTCCTGTACAGATTTATCTGGTGCCATTTATTAAACACCTTTGACAGATAAGCATCGATATTTCTCCAGAAGACATTGCCATGTAAGTCAATAGGAATCATGCTTATTCAAATAGGAGCTGAGATTGACGATGACAAATATTTTATCTGAAATGGCTTTGTATCTGCCTATTTTTTTTTCTTTTCTTCATTTTAACCAAACTACGCAGAAATGTTTATATGGAGCGGGGCAAAACCTCAACAACGGCAGTGGAATTCGGAGGACACTATGTTAAATTTTAAA
>NW_009259063.1:2169923-2171494 GCF_000687185.1 Egretta garzetta
GGGGGGTGGGGAACTTCGCTGCCCCTTTCTCTTCCTCCATCCGCGCTGAAGGTCAAGGAATGGCCGCTGGTAGTTCCTGACAATACTGACATTTTTATGGTTGTGGGTTTGTTTTTTGGTTTTGGTTTGGATTTTTTTTTTTTTTTTTTTTACTACTACATGTAAAGGAAAATTTTTATTCTTTTAAGGGATATTTCACCTGTACATCATGTATGAAATAGGAATGTGAACAATATATACTCATGTATATCAAGTGTTTCAAGCACTTAACTTGCTTTGTAAACGGTTTGGGGGTTTTACTGTTTGGGGTTTTTTTCTTTTTTTTTTTTTTTTCGTTTTGTTTTGTATAAATCAAATGTTTATTGGAGCAAATAAAATAACACTGACTCAAGTTTGTCTTTTGTCTCTGGAGCATCCAGAATAGGGAGAGGGCTCTACTTAGAATGAACCCTATCCTAAAATGATTCAGGCCCATTCCTTCCTTCCCACCAGCGGCCTGGATGGCATGCTCAGTGTGTCCAATGGCCTTTGCATGTGTCCTGCTTTGCTAATGACTCCTTTCCCCTGCTCTCCATCCTGCCCTTCAGCAGAACAGCACTAGCAGATGCCCAAACTTGCTGGCCCGTTAGCCCCTGCAGTGTAAAACCTTCACTGGACTCAGGGAAGGGGAGGGAGAAGAGGGATCACAGCTGGCGCTCTCCTACTTTTAGGTCGCTCAGTTCTCAGGGTAGGTGCAGCACTTAGGGACATGGTTTAGTGGTGGACTTGGCAGTGTTAGGTTAGCGGTTGGGCTCAATGATCTTAAAGTTCTTTCCAACCTAAACGATTCTATGGGTTCTGTAGTAAGGCCTTAGTTAAACCTCAGTCATTTTGGTGCTGGTATTAAAGTGAGACAGAAGACAGCCCATTAAATCTGTGTCTACTGAGGAGTGTATGATTAATATGCTTGTGCCTTACCACTACCACTCTCTGTTCAGCGCTTTCACCTTTGTAAGCTGATAGCCCTCCCATGGACGACCTGCAGAACACAGGCACCACATAAACAAAGAGTGAGATGCCTCCCTCCCCACCAAAAAAATTGCCTTGAGTGTGACTTACTTAGGTTGACTCAGCCTTTATAGAGCTTTTGCAGTCCACTAGTACCCGATTCAGGCATCTGAGACTCTCCAGGCATCACCATTTTTTCAGGGAATGTATTTTGGTACCAAAACCTCTATCAGAGTTCCTGCTTGGCTGTGCTGAATACCTCCTTTTGCACCTCCAGTTGGGGTTCCCCAAACAGGCACCCAGGTGTCCTCATTCATGAGTTGACCAGAATCTCAGAATAACTGAGGCTGGCAGGGACCTCCAGTCCAGGCGCTGTGCTCGCTGGTCATCTGGTCCAGGCTTCCATTCAAGCCAGGCAGCTTAGATCAGGTTGCAGAAGACCTTGTTGAATTTTGAGTATGTATGTTCAACACTAATGGGCTCCTGGTGCTCCAAACAGTGCAACACACGTAGCCGATGTCAGGTATGGTGCAAAGCACAGCAGCCACAGTCTAAAACTGGCAAACGGGGGCTTTGTGCAGCAA
>NW_009259063.1:2171662-2176115 GCF_000687185.1 Egretta garzetta
CAGCTATCCTCTGCTCTGTATTACCAGCCTGTAACTCAAGCAGCGGAGTGAGGTTGCTCCGCAGCCAGAGAAGCCAGCCTGCCTGGGGCCAGCACAGAGGGGCCTGCGAGGAGCCTTGCTGCAGGGCTGCTGCTGAGGGTGCAGCGGGGACGGGTCAGGACAGGACTCCCCCCCTCCAGCTGCAAGGCAGCGCTGCCAGCACCAGCCTTGCTGCAGTCACTCTAACACGGAGGGATGGTGGGATGCTCTACAGCCTCCCCAGCAAGCATTAATGCTGCAGCCTTCACTTCTCAGCTGTTCCTTCAGTGAAGGCCAGATATAGACCAGCTCTCAGCTTCCCTACGGGTGTGCAAAGCCTCACTGCCCACACTGCTGGGGCTTCCAGCAGCACCCTGCCGAGCCCTAGGAAGCCTGGCATCACTGTGGTCGGCCTCAACGTTCACTGGTGCACGGGTGGCTATGGCCACCCCTCACCAGTCCCCACCACTGGCTGTGTATTGGCAAAGATCTTCAAGCCCTGACATCCAGTTTACACTGGCTCAAAGGTGAAGTCCTTTTGGCACAACAGGGCAAACGTTGCAAAAAGAAATATAAAGTCTATTAAGAAACTGTAGCAGGCAAACCAGAGACCTGTCAGTCTTGAAATGAAGTACACAATATCCTCGAAATAAAGTACACTATATCTTTTTAATATTCTTTCAGTTAAGGCTTTTGCCCACCTTTCTTATCCTAAATATGGTACTCAACTTCCTTCTGTGAGCAGCTCTTCATTATCGTGACAATCACCATTTTATTGCCAGGATACACAGCAGGGAGGCTCCAGCTGTGCAATGCAGAAGGCAACCCTTGGGTTTACTTCTGAACCAAGCAATGGTCTAAACTGGATGGCAAAGTTTCCCAGCACAATGTGCCTCCGTGTTACCAGTGCACACAATTCCCAGCACAAGTGGGATTTCAGCCCCCTCTAGGATATTCCCAACTGCTACTGGAATAGACATGAACGATAAAAGAAAAAATCATGACCCAGCTCCCGGGGGGGCAGGGGGAAAGAAAAAGAAAGACATTAAGACATCGTTATGCTGAATGCTTCTGGAAACAAACTGAGCCACATGTAGAGCACCTGCAATATTGTCCTCTTGTCAAGCCAGCTGTGCTGGGACCCAAGGGCTTCTTTTGCTTCCAGAGGAACACTGATTAATTTATTTCCTGATCCTTAGCTCTGTTTCTATCTCTTGCTTGCCTTTTTTTTTTTTTTTTTGGCATTATGTTTTTAATAAAATGCTGCCTATGGCAATTTTTCCCTCTGGCCACAAAGAAGATGGAGCAAATTCTGTTCCAGACTGTCTGCTTCTTGTTCCTGAATGCAGTTTGGCTGCGTTCATGCTGCTTATTACTTGGCAAACATTCATGCAAGTGGGTGCACATCATGTGCATGCTCAGAAGGCTCTTGCTGGGGGCGAGTGCCAAAAATTCCAGTCTCATCCTGGGCCGGTGTAAGTGATGGCCCTGACTGCAGGATTTTGGTGGGGTTTTTTTAGGCACCTGTGTCCTACTGAGTTACATCTCCCAGCATGACCCACAAGACCCAGTTGGCCTGAGCCCATGGTGTCCCAGCTCAGCTGTCCAGACCCCATTTCCTCACAGTGCCTTGACCTATTGGCAGCTCTTACCTGTTTTTCATCTCCAGCAGCTGAAAGGCCTTGCTCATGGGCAGAAAGCTGAGAACAAAGTCAGTGGTTTGTTGAAATATGGCCAAATTGTGAGGCTCCTGGGAGGACTAAGCCCAGGAAAGAGATTTAAAACTCTTGACTACTGAATGCTTTGAGCACCATCTAATCACTTCACGAAGAGGCAAAGGCAAAAGGCAGCTCATAAATTATCTGCTGTGAATTATTTGCTCGGTTATAATGGTGATAAACCAATCTCTGCAGACAGTTGCATTTACGTAGCTAAATTCTTAAAAAATAAAATGGCCACCTGATCAAATCGGCATGATTAAACTCTCTCTGCTGAAACATCTGTTTTGCAAATGTGCTGCCATGTGAAAGCAGGTAGAGCAAAGATCCCTGGAATTTCTTCCCAGGTTAGCCATCTCGTGTGTGTCACGGGAGGGATCGCTCACAGCTGGAAACACTCCCCCTCTTCCTTCTCTGCAGCAGCAAGACTTTCCTGTGGAAGAAGAAAAAAAAAAGCAAATTACTCCGTGCTCTTTTTTCACCTACCCATGGCTTCAAGCCCAGGCTGCCACCTTCCCCTCCCTGTTGCTCCTCTCCTCCTCCCAGCACCTTCAGGTGCCTGGGTGGGAGGTGCACAGTGCACTCCCTCCTGCCTCCCATTTTGGACGGGGGCACTGAGCTTTCTCTGCTGAAAGCAGCTCATGGTATTTGTGTTTCAGAACAAGCCCTGCATCAGATATGGGGGCTTAGCCCCACAACCTTCTGAAAGGTACCTTGTTGCTTCTGCTCAGGCTGGAGCCTTGCCCTTCCACCCATGGCCCTCTCCTCCCTGGCCTGCTCCTCTCCCCAACAGGGGCCATCCTGACCTCCAGGGTCTGCCCTCTTCCAGAAACAGCACCTTGAGTAAACCCATTGCATACACCTGACAGCCACTTTGCTTATCTGGGACAGAAGCGATGCAGAGGAAGCAAAGCTCAAAGGAAATACACATCATATGTGTTTCTAACCAACTTGTATGGAGATGGCGGTCAGGTCACAGGCCAGGCTCACCAGCTTTCTGCTCCAGCATGACTGGTTGAGTGAGGCTTCCCAGACCAGGGCTGTCTCCTCAGTTTCCAGAAGGAGAAGACGACCACATTGACCCCTCCTGGCACGCCTGGGGTGAAGCTTCCATGAGTTTGTCAACTGTGTGAGTAACTCGCATTATTCTCTCTTCACCCTCAGCTCTCCCCCCGACCCCAAATCCCACCCCATGAGCCAGGAATGAAAATACCCCTACAACAATTACAGCCTTGCTGCAGCAGGGTTTTCTGCAGCGTACAGCTCAGCTGCCTGCCAGCGTAACGTAAGGACCTTTGAAATGTCCCGGTTTTCGCAGCACGCCTCAGCCACAGGCTGGCTACCTGGAGGGATTTAGGGGAGTGCTTTATTTAGGATGAGCTAAACCAACATGGGATGCAGGAACGTGTTATCAGAGCTGTATGGTGAGCTACAGAAGTGGAGCTTCTCATCACCCCACCACCCCCCGACAAAGCCCAAAGCTGGTGCTTTCCGTCTCACACAAAGAGTTCCAGAAATAGACGTCCTTCTGTTACAAATATGCCAGGGTCTTCACGCTTCAACCTTGCGGGAGACCATTTAAGGTTAGAAAATGTTTTACAGAAGATATTGATTGCATCTAATTCCTGCTTTTGCTTGAAGGTGCAAACTGTCTTTCTCGTTCTCAAGCAGAAGGCAGTATAAACTTCTCCTGAGATAAACATCTGTCTGTCTGACACTGCAAATGTTTAGCACTTAAAGGCTGGTCTTTATCTACTGACTTCCTCATACATGTATGTGAATGCTGAGAGGATCTCTGTCCTAATCTAGCGAGGCTGTCTATGCTATGACTACCCAGTAAAATATAAGATGATAAAAATATTGATCTTAAATTGAGACGACATAATTTGGCAGTGTATAAAAAATGCCTCCCCAGACTCAGAAGGGGCAAGGGTCATCGCTTCAGAGACCGAGATGAAAATACAGGGCCTACTCTGGGCTGCTTCAGTGTATCATTGCAATGATTGTTTGAGAATCTTTTAAAATAAAATACGATTTCTTGAAAGAGCAAAGCCTTTTGAACAGGGTATACGAATGCCTGGAATGACAAAAAGAGTATTTCAGCTTTGATCTGACAACACTGAACCAAAGGCTGCCAGAGAAAGGATCTAGTAAAAGAAAACACAAAGCCCACCTGCTCACACCACCAAGAAAAACAGCTACACAGCGCTGCCACCAAGGAGAATTATAACTTGCAGCACGTGGGTTAACAGACAGCGTATTCAGGAGCAGCCCATCCCTAAGAGAGGCACTTAGCAAATGAGAGATGATAACTGCTGCTACTTGAATCCAGCCTTATTTCTGGAAAGGTGAGGTTTCCTCCTTTGGTGAAATTAAAGCCAGAATATCGATTCTCTTCAACCGAGTTGCTCGCTTTCCATCAGCCACCTGGTGCTCCTGGAGGCAGAAGAAAGTAGGCCAAACCTTTAATTAGCTAAAAGGTTTTGAACAGGACATAAATCTCATACCAAGACTTTTAATTTTCCAGTTGTTAAGCCTCATACACTTTTAAACAGACTGCTCATGTGGAGTACTGCGTCCAGCTCTGGAGCCCTCAGCACAAGAAGGACATGGAACAGTTAGAGCAGGTCCAAAGGAGGGCTATAAAAATGATCCGAGGGCTGGAGCAACTCTCCTATGAGGACAGGCTGAGAGAGTTGCGCTTGCTCAGCTTGGGG
>NW_009259063.1:2176378-2186385 GCF_000687185.1 Egretta garzetta
CCTCTAGGGGTCCCTTCCAACCCAAAACATTCTATGATTCTATGATTCTATGATTCTATGTGCTTTGGCTACAGCCCCCTTTGCTCATCTAATCCCCACGTGAGAAGCAGAAGCAGTGTTTCTGTAACATGCCAACATCACCGACACTTCAGCCTCACCACTGAGGAGGAGTTTGCAGAAGCAACTTGCAGGGGATTAGATTGAAATTTTTCTTGTAATGCTTTGAATGGCATAGCGAAATGCTCCCGTGTTTTAAGGCATGAATGGCATCTCCCATTAAGCAGCAGGCTGTGTAGCCTGAGTACTTCTGGAAAGGACATATAAGCCTTATTAAATAAGGAAAAAAAAATTAAGGCAATTTCATTTTAATGTAGGAATGTTAACATTAATTTGCTTGTCTTGCAATAATTTCTGAAACGGTTGCTTTTAAGAATCTAATCTTAACAAAGCCATAAGAAATGGAGGAAAGAATTTAAATTAACTTACTTCATCCATTTATAAATTGTTTAGGTTAATCACAGTAAACCAAACAGGATTCAGCTATACTTAAACACAGCCTTTGCCCAAATATAAACTGTTTATTATATCCATGACACACAACCAGACAAAATTCATTCCTGATCTGGGGAACGGTCTAATTTGGTTTTATTAGCTCTAGAGGAAAACATTTTGGCAGAAGAAGGTTCACTTTTCAATGTAAAACATTCCCAGGAAAACTTGCCCGAGCGCGAGTGAGAGATGCAGCAAAGTCTCGCCACCTTCACCACATCAATAGCTTGGCCTAAAATTGGCTCCTAAGGCAGGGCAGGCCCTTTCCTGGTGGGAGCAGGGCTGTGCAGGGAGCCACGAGGGAGCCTGAGCATGGGCAGCAAGTGGTCAGGCAGCTGAACCTTGGGTAGATGAAGCCTGCTCTATGTGCCTTCATGTGCCTGCATGAAAAGATGTTTAGTAAGACCATCCCTTCACCCCACTGTAACACCGCTGAGGTCGATAGGTTTGACTTCAGCGCTTTGACCTATGACGTCTATGGCTTATAGGCAGATTTTTAGTACGGACAATGTGCTTTTTGTACCAACATATGGAGCATGGTCACAGACTAGCTTAAAGAGTGGCTGTTCTTTACATGCCTTCACACTGCTGCTAATGATACAGAGTATCATGTTCAAAAATCCTAGTGAGAAATACAATGGATTTTTACAAAGAAATATTTGCCTTTCCCTTTTCCAATGAAAATTTTGACAGTCCTTGGTGAGTCTTGATTGTCACGTGGGTTGGCTAGGCTGGAGCTCTGTATTTTTGCACTACTTGCCCTGATGTGCAAAATCAATCATATTAGCTTCCAGAAGAGATGGAAATTTATTTCGTGGACAAATGCATGAAATAAGCTTTGGATACAGGGTCAGACAGGTCAAATGATGATGTTCATCTTTTTTCATCTCCTTTTCTCTATGTGTGGCCAATGCATTAGCAATTGGAATGTATGAATGCTATAAAGCAAAGGACTTCTCTTGCCAGCATAGCAACAGATTTCTTGCTTGAGCCACACATCTTGGCAATAATAAAATTATTAACTTAAGGATATTAAATGCCTTGATGAATACCTTGTGTATGCTTGTGGCTCCATTTTGCTATACTTTATGTTAAGAATTGCTTTTTTAAATAACTGCTTTAATTGTCTTCCAGGAGTAATTACAATGAAATTATAGGTATTGTGAACTGCATGTAGTGCTTTCATTAAGACAATAATTATGGGGGAAGGGCTCTTAATTGGGCAGGGGGGAGGAGCTCTTTTTTTTAAATGTCTGATGCAAATACCTCCTACATGATTGCCTCATCAGGCCTAATACTCCCAGACCAGAGCAATGTCTTTGTCTTCCAGTTCTAAACAAACCCAGCAAACTAAATAGTGAGGGTATTTTTTAATGAAGAAAACATTAAAAAAAAAAACCCAAACAAAACCAAAAAAGAAATCCCTTCATGAAGAACCGCACAACTGAGAAAGAAGGGCTGCTGGAAAGGCCAAAATGTTTAGTACTTGCTTGGTTGTATCAGCCTTCTCTCTACAGAGAGAAGATACAATGTCTTACAATCAGACAATAAAAGATTAATTCTCAAACTAGGATGGGATAAGAAAAGGGTAGAAAATACTTTGTATATTGTATTGTTTCAGCCTGACTAATCTGGATGAAATTCATCCTCACAGTCACAGATCCATTCATGCTTGTCTTTGACTACTCTGATTCTCCTGCATAAAATGGGAGTACTTGTCCAACTCCAAATCCAAACACATGTCCCAGCCATGTCGTGGCTCTGTACTGAGGCAAGACTTTGATGCTCACCCATCCTCCCCTTCCCAGACCCCTGCTTTCCCACAGCATCAGCACCCAGGCACGTGGCCCCGACAGGCCTTTCAGCACCCTCCAGCCTCAGCTCCATCCACAGCCAACCTGAGGTTGGACACACTCAAGGACAATGTCTCCAAGCTGCAATGTGCTCCAGAAAGGATACTTGCAGTCACACAGCTTGCTCCTGTGTTGCCAAAGGGCCAGAGGTGGTACTTACTGTTTGAAAGGGTGTGAGAAGAGCTGGGGACACACTCAGGTCCCTGCATCTCAGGGAATTACAGAGAGTGGGAGGAATCAAACTATTTGAAGGCAACTAGAAAAACAATGAGAAGAGCGTAACAGTCAACATGGGTTCATCACGTGGTGGTGGGGTTTTTTCCTACAGGGCAGAAGCTCTTGTAAAATGGAGAAGATACAGTAAATATCATATGGCTTGAGCTTAGAAAGACTTTTGACATCACCTCAAGTGATGATATTATTAGCAAACTAGGGAAATGTTGTCTAAATTCAAGTACAGAGTGGGTGCAAAGCTGGCTTGAAAGATATAATAGTTACTATGTAAATCCCTAGGTCCCTGGGAGGTGTTGAGTACAGTTCCACAGCAACCCAGGTCTAGCCCTTATTCAGTATTTTAAATAACAACCTAGGTGATGGATTAAAGTATATGCTTATTAAATCTGCAAATGTATAGCACCATGAGAGGCTGTACGTGTGCTGCAGGACAGACTGGCAATTCAAATTGTTCTTCACAGATTGAGTAAATCATAGAATCATAGAATGACTCATGCTGGAAGGGACCCATAAGGATCATCAAGTCCAACTCCCTGCTCCTTGCAGGACTACCTAAAACTAAACCATATGACTGAGTCATCCAGATGCTCCTTGAACTCTGACAGGCTTGGTGCCATGATCAGTTCCTTGGGGAACCTGTTCCAGTGACCGACCACCCTCTCAGTGAAAAACCTTTTCCTAATGTCCAATCTGAACTTCCCCTGGTGCAGTTTCATCCCATTTCTTCATGTCCTAGCACTGGTGACCAGAGAGGAGATCAGCACCTCCCCTCCACTGCCCCCCCTGAGGAAGTTGTAGGCTGCTATGAGGTCACCCCTCGGCCTTCTCTTCTCCAAGGTGAACAAACCAAGTGACGTCAGACACTCCTTGCAAGTCTTGCCCTTGAGCGCGTTCACCATTTTGGTCACCCGCTCTGGACACACTCTAACAGTTTGCTGTCCTTCTTATATTGAGGCACCCAAAACTACACACAGTACTTGAGGTGGGGCGGCACCAGTGCAGTGTAGAGTGGGACAATCACGTCCCTGACCAGCAAGCTATGCTGTGCTTGATGGAAAAACATGATCCTCTTTAGTGGGGACACTTACAAAGGAGTAATTAAGCATATGAATAGCTAATGGGGAAAAGCCACGTAGAACAGTTGGCTGAAGAAGCTCTAGCGCTCAGAGTGGATCACAAACCTAACAAGAGTCAATAGCATCTTGCTGTTACAAAAGAAGGTGAAC
The DNA here is from genome assembly GCF_000687185.1 of Egretta garzetta. Taxonomy (NCBI): domain Eukaryota; kingdom Metazoa; phylum Chordata; class Aves; order Pelecaniformes; family Ardeidae; genus Egretta; species Egretta garzetta. The sequence goes on from NW_009259063.1 coordinate 2,180,241, forward strand.
ATCATGGTGATGTATAAGCAGCAGTGGTGGCTGAGAGGTGTACAAAGTAATGCTGCTCCTCTTTTAAACCCTGGCAAGGCTTCAGAGGGCTGCTCTGTCTTGTTTTGGACAGCAGAATAACCAGAAGACTTAGAAACATGGCCTCTGAAGAAACATGGGAGGAGTGACTGTAATTCTGAACTAGAAAAGAAGATGATTAAGGGGCAACAAGATAATAACCTTTGAACATGTAGAAGTTGCAAAGAGGAAAAATATGTGTTGGCCCTAATCATGGTGGATGGATCAAGCACAGCAGGGAAAAATCTGAATTATCCATTAAGAAAACCTCATGGGAAGGCTGCAGGATGTCCAGCAATTTTGGCCATGAATTATAGACTAGGCAAAGGTTAGTCACTAGTTCTCTGGTATCACCGATGTTATCTCAGGATGGAGGTCATGTAATCTCAATGACATCTTGAGATCCTTTGCTGCCACAGGGGTTGCGGTTCTGTGTTTGGTCTATGTCTCCAAAGGTCTGAATTCAGGGTGGTCAAGCAGCTAGAAATTTTATTCTATGGGAAATTCCAAAATGTGCTGGGGCACAGGGGCAGGACATCCTCTTTTGTAACTCACCATAGAACATCAATATTTCACATGGAAAGGAAAACATAAAAAGCCAGACAAAAAACCCCAGACATTTGGATTCTTCAGAATAAAATCAAGCCTGGAAACTCAGCGCTCTGAGGCCGTACAGCTTAAAAATGTCTTGTGTGCTCCTGACTCCATTTTTAACCTTGGAAGAGAGCAAGAATAAGGACTCACTGCTCAGCTGAGGGGCTCAGAGTCAGGGAAATGCATTTTTTTGTGGCACCCTGAGCTCCTCATTTCTCAGCTTGGATGCCCCAAACACAACAGTGTCGTCATGAGTTACACAGCATGGAAACACATTCCCATCACTATTTAGGCAGGATGACAAGAAATGATCACAGGTGTGCATGTATTTCCCTAAAGTCCATTGAAATCCAATGTTTTCACGGGAGACTGACTAAAACAAAGCAACATTTTCTGATAAATCATTTTTGTCTGAAAAAATCCCAAGAAGTTTTAGTTCCAATTCCCTCCCCTGCCACATACAAAATGTCCAAGAGTGCTCTTTGGAAGACATGTCCTGCATGTGGCAGAAGTTGGTTACCAGAGGACACACCAGTAGATGGAGCACACGACTAGGCAGCACTGCTCTTTGGCTCTGTAAAACCAATTAATGTTCTCACTCTTTGCTGCTCACAGCTTCAGACAACGGAGCTGGGGGATAGAGGCCTGGACCAGCCACCAAGTCTGACACCCAGCTAGGGCTTCCTTGCTGCCATACTCCAAATGAGAGGCTAGATCTGCTTTGATGTTTACCACCCAGTTTCTTGGCTGGCTGACTTTATTTATATGGCATTTAGGCTCAGCTTATACACCGCTATTTATGCCATCATTATACTTATCCCCACAATTTTCTGTTTCCCAAGTGTTTAGTACATCCAACCTCTAACCAAAAAGTTCTTGAAGCTTTTTGCAAGTCCCCAAAGATTTTGCACTTTGTTTGACTGAGTCTCCCCTGCCACAAACTCTTAAAATCAACTAATTCTTCATGCATGTCAAACTCTAAAACTTCCAACATAGCTTCATCAGCAAATCTCATGAACATATATCTGATCTTTCTGAAAGGGTTAGTGATGACAGTATGAAGCTAGATTAGCCCAGAATCAATACCAGTATTTGAGTCGTATCTTCCTTTCTCCATCACCCATTTTTATCTTTCACTATATAGTCCTATCCACCCTACATTTTCCATCCTGCTTCCCATCTTATGATAACACATCAAATACTGTAACAGTCCAGTCTAGAAAATCTTTTTTTTTTTTCCCCAGAAAGCTCTCCAGTCAGCCTAGCACCATCTCCCTCTGCTAAGCCCATATCACGCTGTCCCATTTTTCACTCACTGCTGTCTTCTGGTAGTGACTCCTTCAACAGTTTTTCTAAAGCCACAGTGCAAGTTTTCACAAAAATAGAAGTTTTAAGTTCCTTGTGCATCATTCTGCTGTAAAACAGGACAACTAACATTTCTTTCTCCCACCCTTTGTTTTATTTAGTTTCCTGAGGCCAAATTGGTCTCCCACATTGTACAGTGCACAGTGAAGTCCTGATCTTGGTGCTACCGTAGTTCTGACAGGAGCAGTGAATGATCATCATTTGAGCATCTAGACAAATTCAATGCTGAGAAAGAGAAGGCAAAATGTCACTTCAAGATACCAACCTGAGGGCTGCTTTTGCTTCAGCTTTCAATCTTCCCCCTTCTGCCACACACATTTTTCCTGTGGTGCCAAATACCGAAAATCTCCCTCTGAAAAAATGTCCAGGCATGAGAGAGGGCACAGAAACAGAGCAAGAGTAAAAATCCGTATCAGCTGGCACAAAAGGGGCAGGATGTATAAAGCTGCATCTGGCAGGGCCAGTGCCTGCCAGATTTAAGAAGTCACTTCCCAGAATGACAAGCTGGGTGAAAGTTTCTTGGAAGAAGAGTGTTGTGCAGAGGACAATATAGACTGCACAGTCTCAAAGGCAGATGTTATTTTCCACGGGCATCTGCTATTTCATGGCAAGTGCTTTCATCATACCTTCCATTTTTAAATAGCTCTGTAGAAATTAACACTCTCCAAGTTACTTACAAGAAAGAAATTATTTCATCAAAACAGAACATCTGTGTTTGACAGAAATACTAAGGGTCCATGTCCTTCACTTTCTGTTATATGCCTTTATCCTTCATAAAATAAAGATTTAACTAATGTTTTAAAAATTAATTTTAAAAATGTGATCCATTGTACTTCCATTGTACAGGAGCTACTAAGGCTTAAAGTGGTCATCTCTGTTGGACTTTTTCAAGATTACCCTTTCAGTATCACTTTCATTATTGAGAATGCTTTAAAACAAACTTTACCCTGACATATACAAAAATCGTTACTGTACTACAAAGTGTCCCGCCTTCTGAAAGGGTTTGTCAAGATCAGTGGATGGACCACACTGCACTGGGGCAGATTGCTGCAGCGCCAGGGTACGTGCAAGTTCTTTGATGACTCCCATGATGGGCACTGTTTCACAGTTCCACTCCTGCAGCACAGCCATGCGGTGCATTCACGTATATTAGATTTAGCAGAGGTTAATCGTTCACACAACCATTGTTTCCTTCTGCGGGTTTGCCTCGAAACCTTTGACGTTCTCTTTATTGTACCTCTTGCTGTGCAAATTTCCTTGTTTTGTTTTGCTTCTCAAAGTAATTTTTGGTTGATTGTTGTGTAGTTACAGAATTAGAGTAATAACATCTAATTGTACATCTGAAGCAAAAACATGTAATTGTGGGAGAGTAGATTCAATTTAAAGAAAGAGAACCCCTCCACCAGGGTTTCTCATGGTTTGCACAGTGCGTTTGCCAGGCAGTGCTGCTTTGATTGCATCTAACCTGCAATTAGCATGTGCAATTAAGACATAATGAATGTGTGCAATTGCATTATTTTGGGATGTAACAGTAGCAATATTTAGCAGCTACTGTACTAGACACAGTGCTTATAAGCTCAAACAATTTATCAGCATTTACCAATTATGCCACAGGAAGGAGGGCAGGTGTGTGAGTGGGCCTTACTTACAAGCGATTTCCAGGATGAACACGCTTCATTCTCCTGTTGAGAGGCCATGGAAGTAGGCAGCAGGGAAGAGAGACTGCGCAGATTTGGCACTGTTGAAAAGAGGGGACTCAAATGACACTTTCAGCGTACCATTGCCTTGTCATAGAGCTCATGTGTGACATAATAGGAGAAAGCAGACTTAGCGTTTAGTATTTCTGAATTATTCTTCTCTGCCCACAACATTTTGTATCAGTTTTGTAAGCCCAGTCATGCTACCCAAGGATTTAAAAATAAAAATTATTTGAGCATGAACTAATGCTGTGATCTGCATATATGAGGAAACCCCAGGCACATAAGAGATTTTTACATGCTCTTACCGGGCATTTTAGGAATGCCACTCTTCCAGTTCTACCAGGCTTTTCTTAAAGGACATTAGTTGTCCTTTAAGGGTCAAATGTTATTTGAAAAGCATCTTAATGCATCACTGAAGGATACAAATGAAAACACATTTCAATTCAGTCTCACAGAAATAAAGATAAATCTGAATCTCTAGGCACAAACCTTGAATAGATAACTGAGATGTTCTGAGTGCCAAACTGCTGGTGTTGAACTGAAAGATCCCAGCGATAAAACTCAGGGCCCAATGCAGCAAGGCTTTCCAGTTAACTCGGTGAGAGTTAGAAGCACTGAAATCGTGCATAACTGGACTCTATTGATTTGTACTAATCTATCACAGAAAATCATACTCAAAGTCCTGAGGCCAGGACTGCTTGTTCCAGGCATGATGATTTGTGTGAGTGATTTTGCACATGGACCCAGCACAAAATGCCCAAAGTCCTCACAAGATGCATCCACACAACTGAGAACAAAAACTGCTTCAGCATCCCTTCTGTCTAAATATTTCCTTCCTTTCCTAAAGCTCCATATTGAAAAAAGATTACTAAAAGTAGACACAAGAAATGACAAAGACTGAAACAGCCAGTGGATCAGCTTCCACAATGATTTATACCTGTACTTTATTACTTCCAGAACTTGGCTTAGCATCCTGAGAGATGGCACTTCTCAGTAACTAAGAGAGGGAGGCTCATGGGCCAATCCCATCTAGCTAGAATAGTAAATAAATAAATAAAATAGCCATTTCTGCAAATACAATTTAACTTCTGCATTTGATAGGAGGGGTAAGATAAATTGTGACACATTTTCATCCAAGATGTTTATTAAAGATGATATGGGCACAGCACACAGATAAACCACATCCTGAAGCAGGGTTAGACTAGGTTTCACATTTTAAAGCTGTGCTGGCAGTTTGCTGTTTCTCCATCTGGAGAGCTCATGCATACCTTCCTTATATCTCTGCAGTTTTAGATGGACAAATGACAAACACAACCTGCATTTATAAGGGTGTCATTTACTTCACGTTTTATTAAAATGACCAGCTACAAAATAGATATTTTGTACATACTAGTCCTAAATAGGCAACTATGAGAAAGTGACATTAGTCCTGATACGAGTCCTGGTATTGCACACCTGGGACATGATAAGGGGTCAGCAGTAATAGAAAATATATGGAGATGAGATAAGGTACTCATATCACACTGGAAGGTTAACCCATACCTTTGAAGAAATCAGTGCACATGTTGATCGGAGACCTGTTTTCTGCAAACATAAAAGATTAAAAAAGTTCCATTTTGTTTTCATTTAAAAAATACTATAGCCACTATAGGTACAGAAAGAAACTGGTTACTTCAGTCTGACATGTGCCGTAAGTGTCACGGTATCTGGAAACAGAAATGCACTAACAGCATGATGAGACACAAGATGGTAACACTTTTTTGATAGTAGCAGTGTCACAAAACACCGTGGACCAAATTCTTAGCTGATAGAAGGTGACAAAGCTCCTCCTGAATCAAAAATCAAGTACTCACCAAGAATCTGGACCATTATCAAAACATCCTGACACTGTATTCTGTCTTTCTCTTCAAGGTCAAAGAAGAGAAGGAGAAGGAATCCTATCTAACTCAAGAAGTGACAGCAAAATCATCCCACCCATTCAGCACCCCTTGCGTACTCTGCACTCCACCCAGAGTGGCGGGGAAGCTAAATAAGCCTTATGGGCCCTGAATTTAGTTAAGTGCTTTCCAAACTGGTACAGCCAAAAGCACAAGATAATAAATGATGAAGTGAACTGTGGGCATTACAGGGCAGAATCCAGGGACCACATCATTATATTAATTTTTATGTTAATATCAACGTGGATTTTGGCTTAAAGTCCAGTGGCTCACTGTAATAACACAAGAATATTCACTTCCAGGGCACTGTTAAAGGCATCTGTCAAGTGCTGCAGGGTGACTCTTGCTGCTATCTACTGCTCTGATAGTGTGACCTCCTTGGGTATCATGACTTTGTTAAATTTTCCATACCATAATCCCAGAGACTGGATGTAGGAATGTCACGCAATGTTGGATGCTAGTACAATGTAGGAAATGAAAACAAGAAAGCAC
>NW_009259063.1:2186405-2198534 GCF_000687185.1 Egretta garzetta
CAGCAGGACTGAAGACATTCCAGCAGAAATGTTCATATTGGTCAGTGCCACCTCAAATACAGAATAAGGAACAAGCATCAAAACATTAAAGTTAAGTAGGCATTGATTACAAGGTGAAAGATATGGTTATTTCCATGAGTTTGCTGCAAACACTTCACCCCAAGAAATAAACTTCTATCTTTAAAACATGGATCATTTCATAGAATAAAAACAGATCAAAAGTAAACTGTAATTCTTAAGACAAACATAAAGTTTAGAATTTAATTTTGCAATTTAAGATTGATGAAAAATACTCAGACTGTTCATATCCTAAAATCACAGGCAGGCTTTCAGAGATTACCACCACCTTAATCTCAGTGCCAAAATATAAATTATATACTGGTAACATAAGATTAAGTCATCTCAAATCTTTAGGAAAATACAGACAGACAATGACAAATACATAATTTTGCTATACTCTTAATATATAGTCACCATGCATAAAAAATATATACCTTTCAGGGAAATATATTTATTTTTTCTCTGTTATAATTTTAAAGTGCATCTAAAAGCTGCTAAATAAATCTTTCTGCTTTAAATACAGAGGGAGGTGAACAGCAGTTCAGAAATAACAGGTAACTCCGTTTAACAAAGAAGTAAGAAGTTCTAAGTGCTATCCCAATATTCTCAGCTCTGCTAAAGAGGTGGTGATATTTTGGGTGGGCGGCATTGTCAAACACTGACTGGGCCAAATCATTGTATTTCATAGAACCACAAGATCAGTTGGGTTGGAAGGGACCTTATTAGGTCATCTAGTTCCACCTGCTGAATAGCAGGGTCAATATTGGTTGCCTGGGGCTTTGGGCAGGCGGGTCCTGAAAACCTCCCAGGATGGCGACTGCACAACCCCATGGTGCCTGTGTTCACGGTGGAAAACCTGGGCAATTCACCTAGTTAGGGGCCTTGAGTAAAGCTTCATACAATGTCCACAATGTTCAGTCTTATCAGTGTAATTACCAGCCAGGCCTCTACCCTTAAACACCTACCGAACTGAAATATTGACAGAGTAGACAGAGTATTAACTAGTATTTTAAAGCTCACTGAGCTAAATCCACACCTAACAGTAACTTCAGAGAGGTATTGCCTGCATATGTAAGTGACCAGTTTGAGCTACACTGGGCACAGGCACCCCATAAATAGCTGCCCTCCCTGGGATGTAGACACCATTTTCAGAAGTGCTCCCTTCTCAAGGAAACGCTTCCCAGAATGGCGGCAGTGGTGCTGCAAGCACCGGCCTGCCCCCCCCCACTCTTAGCCTCCATCAGCAAATACTTGCCTGTGAAGGGGTGTTCTACCTGCAAAGCTCTCAACATCACTGTGTAAAATGACAAGTTTCCAAACTATATGTCAAGCTTTTTACTACCTTTCAAAAATAGCACCAGAATGCTGCTGCCGTTCTCTCTCCATAAATATCACATGTGAGCAGCGCCTGGTGCTGTGGAGCTAGAGCTACAAGTCCTTAGCAAGCAGTTCAATTTCATCCAGCAAGAAGTCCATGTCCTCTCGACTAACTTGTGGGCTGATCACCACCTGGCGGAAGAAGTTGACTTTGCCCTGGTGAGGCTGGTACCCAAGCATCATGCTGCCCTTCTTCATCATCCTTTCTTTAATTATAGGAGCAACCTGAAAGCAGAGACAAAAAAGGGTTGACGTCACACTCAGAAATACAGCAGATTTGAGCACGAATGGTATTTTGTGACTCACAAAGTTTTTTTGAAGTGTCTGAGTTTTGCACCCCTTGCCTGCCTTCCCACTGCCTGCCCCAAGAAACATTAAAGCTCAGACCTGCAGGTTTAGAGGCAGACTGTGCACTGAGACTCTCGGGTTCTGGGACTCCTGGCAGAACTGGAGTAAGATCTAAAACCCTCAAAAGCCTACTGCTTGGGGCATTCATCTGTGACATGGGAAAGCTTGGGTTAAGGTCCCTAGTCTTCCTGATTTAGATCAAAGGTTTGAACTCAGGAAGAAGTGCAGCTGGTAAAAGGCAGAGTTCCTCTCCTTGCGCTAACTAAGCTAAACCTGACTACTTGCCCTTGATGGCCCTTCTTCACATCTTCTCCACATCTGCAAAGTAGCTCTCCATAGAGGACACTCTCCATTGAACCCTCGTGAAATTTAAGCTGCCAAAGAAGTCAGCGTGATGTAATATTAAGGGAGGAGAACTGATCCTGGAGCTTAAGATTTCATCTCTTAGATTTAAGGCATAAGTAGCATTTGGCTACACCACTCTTGTGTTGAACGGGATGAAATTGTATAAGTGTCTCACTGCAGAAAAAAAAAACATGAGTAAGATCGGCAGAGTCACGTCCTTATAGCTCATCCCAGCAGGGCTATTAACCTTGTCCAATTAATCTTATGCTTAACTTTAAGCGTGCGAGTAGTTCTGTGTTCTCATGCTTGAAATCAGTCATGAGCTTAAATGCATTGCTGGATTAAGTACTCTGTTCCTTGGAAGACAGAATTCAACTTAAATAAGTATTTTGACATAAGCAGTATCTTTAAAAATGTGTTGCATTTTAACATATTACTAATAACACCAATGTACTTCAGAACAGTGCATTCCTTTTCTTCCTTTTGTGATGGTTTGACTTTGAACTAAGCAAATAGGTGTATGACCTAACCTTGATTTCTGCATTAATTTATTTCAGCTCTAGAAGTTACTGCCAGAAACTACCACCTGATCTGCAAAAGAAAAATGATGATGCCAACCTTGCCTTAATAGCTTTATTTTTACACGGCACATTTTAGCAGGCAAGTCCCACACAGTTTGCTTAGATAGAAGCAGCTGAGGTTTTCAGCACTAACAGCCTAGCTTTCCCATATTTGTTTAGTGGTACATGTCTAAATTACCATTGTTTCAAGATGTATATTGAATTCAGAGGAGGAGCATTTATGGTTCTAACTTAATTTGCCTCTCTGACTTTGGTTTATCTTTGTGACAAAGCTATGTGGTTTATTTAGTGTTTGTTTTTTAAACTATGAGAGTGATAGGGTCAGAATTCTAATTAAAGTCCAGCGTGTGACACCAGTATGAATTATGTACATGAAAGCAATGAATATCCTTTCAGAATGCAATGTGCAATCAGAATTTTGTTTTCTTGCATATTGCTGCAAGCCAAAAATCAGAAATCAGTTGTTAAAGTAGTTCTGATAAACATTTGAGAAACAAGAAGATAACAATAAGGACAGAAACACTCAGAATTACAACAGAAATGTGAAGAGGCACACTGTGATACCTTCAGTCACATTCAATAGCACCTTTTCCCATAAAATCCATAAAATCTAACGTGGAGCTCCAGGTGTGCCTCCTGAGTAAAGATCCTAATGAAAGCTACCAATGAAAAGACAATTCCGCTGTGTATCTGCAATGCATACATCATTTAGGAACAGAAGTAATCAAATATATCCCTATACCATCACCCACCTGGGTTTCTGTCTGCCTAGCAAATGAGTCAAGGAGTCCTCAATTTTCTTGTTTTATAGCTCAGAATTACATCAGACCAACCTCATTTAGTCCATACTCAAGAAAAACAAGCAAACAAACAAACAAACCAAAACAAAGCACTGCAGTTCTGCTTGGATAGACATGGTAGCTATTTTGTATGAGACAGCCTTCTTTACCCTGAAAAGTATGTTACTCAGCAAACAATCCTCTCCACTTCAGACCAAATACTCCAAACTGCATCCTAACAAATTGCTGAATGCAGCACTGTGCAGTGCTAACACTGGGGCAAAGTCTGGGCCTTATAATTGCTCTTGCACAATTTGCCAGTGGTGGACTCAAATGGGAGGACTCCTGGTTGGGAACGTTCCTGGTCGTGCATGCTAGTGAACAGACCTGCAACATACGTTCGCTTAAACAGTGAGTATCTTTGGCATGATAAAAACTCTCCTACTTCTCCTACACTTTGCATGTTGAACCCTTTCACAGCACATGAGGCTACTAAGAGCTCTACACTTCCATTTTTATTCACACCAGCTATAGGCTGAGATAGCAATGACACTGTGAGAATGCTTGGAAGACATTGCGCCCAGGAGGCATTGTGCTGGGCACCATATACATAGAGAAAAGAAAAAATTCCTCCACCCTTGTACTTGACAAGAACCCCTAAGCGACTTCTGCTCACGGAATAAAGACACTACAAGTGCAAGGGGAGAAGCGAATTCTTCTTAATATACTTTCTCAAGCTCTTCTTTAAGATTCAAATCCCTATGGCAACTTTTAGCCTTTATTGATGTTCCATCAGAGTTATTTCATCTTTTGTATCACACTATTGATTCTCTTCATCTCAACACCCAGTGCTCCACAATCCATCATCCCAAAATGTGAAGTAGCACAAATGGAGACCATGAAAGCAAAAACATTTAGAGCTTCAGTAATTTGAGGACTGTAAATAGCCTGCATTTCAGTAGGTCCTCTCTCATGGAAAGAAAAGGTACAAAAATCTCACTTTCATTATCTTATTTATTATCTCATTCATCCTCCATGCTAATGAAGTTATCCTCTTAATTCGAAGTGCATCCATCCCTTTTTGCAGGCAAACCAAACACTTCTTGCTTAAAGAAACAAAACAAAACATAAAACAGTCTTAGCGGGTTTTGACAGGATTCTTTTTGGAAAGACTTTCCATCGAGTATTTTGCATGTTCTCTTCGCTAACGTGATGCAGCCAGTGTAACAATACTATCAGGGATCCTATCCACAGAAAGCAGTAAGGAACAGAATATATGCACAAATGCTTAAGTACATGTCTCACAAAAGAACTACGAAATGAAACAGGCATGCTGAGGCTGGGACTTGAGGAGCACAGGGTATGGTTGCTAACTGAAAGTAAAGGCTTGGCAGCAGAAAAATTAGACCTATAAGGTACTAATTGCCTAGTGAGGAGTTCAATGAGCTTAAATCCCACTGAAGTCAATGAGACCTGAGGATGCTCAAATAACAGAATGAGCTGCACAGCCCCATTCAGGATAGGCTCCTCGGAAAGCAATTTAGCGAGAGTGAGATTGCTTCACCAGTCCAATTATTTTACCATGGAACTTACTTCAAATTGTAAATCTAATTCTTTATGTGGCCCTTCAGTGGAGCAATCTCAGCATTTTAAGTGTAATGTATCCTAAAACTGAAGTTCTCTTCTCTCCTTTGCTCCCTTCACGTCTTCCTTCCCACCGCCGGCCTCCGCTGCCTGTCCATCCTGGAGATTATTATTTCAAATGCTCATTACAGCAGCGTATTAGCTATCAGACATGTCCTTCTCCCACCTAGGAAGGTGAGGAGGAGGTGCAGTGCATGGAAGGCCATCCTGCAGCAGAGCTGCACATATTGCACTCTGCAACCAGAGGCCCAGGAAACTGCTTTGCCTGAGGACTGATCGGTGCATCACGGTCTCCCCGTGCAGACCTACACAGAGGCTGTAACATCTCGTGCTTCTCTTACTATTAATAACAGATTTTTTTAAGCTAGAGCAAAAATGAAATAGCAGTTTAGCTGCTTCTCCATCTGCCTCAGTGACAGGATAATCTCTTCTCCCACCACTGGAATAATCTCCCCAAGGAAGTGGTTGACTCCGCTACATTGGACACTTTTAAGACTCAGCTGGACAGGGTTCTGGGCCATCTTGTCTAGACTGTGCTCTTACCTAGAAAGGTTGGACTAGATGATCCTTTAGGTCCCTTCCAACCTAGGATTCTATGATTCTATGATTCTCAGCCAGCACTCAGCCATACTACAAACAACAGAAAGTTTTAGCCCTAAAGCTTAAGCTGTTTCTATTGAGAGTCCAGACCACAGCTGACCCTCATATATATTCACATGGAAGACGCCAATGTTCCTTCTCAGCAAGTACATACACACAGAACAGTGTGATAAGTAGCCAGGGTCAGCCTGGCCGCTACAGCTGAAGCATGTAATGCACCAGGAGGATCAGGAAAGCAATATATCTCCCTCTCCATATCTAAAGTATCCTCGAGAAGAGTGGTTCTGCACAATCATACCACATGGCAATACCTTAAAAACCACTGTGTTCCCCCTAATTGACTCATCAATGGCATTCAAGGCAAGTTTCTCCAACACTTCATGAATTTCCACCAAGCTCATGAGTGCATAATACACTTCAGCAACCACTATTAAAGACTGACTCATCAATAAAGTTGAGCACATTCTCAGCAGGAGAAGCATGTACCTAGCGTCTCCAAGAGCTAGTTTCGAGTTTGAACACTTAAAATCCTTTCAGAGGACTTGATGAAACACCTATTTGAGATAATTTCTTCTTCTCCCAGCTCAGAAGGCCTCCAACACCATTCTGACAGTGGTCAAGCTATGTAAGCCTAGTTTTTAAGCTAAGAACAATTTCTTAGCACATGGGTTTCTTGTGTAAAGTGAAATCTCCAGAGCAGCTCTGTTAAATAGGTGATGTTCCCACCCCATTAGTCACGGCACAGCATTATGCTTTGGAATTGATTCACTGTAAGCTGTCTCCTGTTGAACAGTATGGATATTTGTAATTAGAAGTGATTTGTAAAAGTTTGTTCTAACTACAAAAAAACCCCAAAAAACCAACAACATAATAAGATAACCAGGTGCCTAGCTTTTTCAAATCACACAATCCCATTAAATTCTAAAATACATACCCTACTATTACCAGCTTATAGTTCAAGTCCTCTACTTAGTCCAAAATAACTGATAGCTTTCTGAAGAGAAGGGACAGAAATGAGTAATGTAGCTGGTTTGCTCATAAGAGGTAAATCTACTGAGCCCTCAATCCCAACTGCACTAATGCTGCTGGGTATGGATAGCCAAATAAGTTATCCTGAGGAGAAGCAGAATTTCCTAACAAATATGCTACCTTGCTCTTCTTGCTTAAATAAAGGAATAAGCACCTACTGGTTTTAATTAGCCCCTTATTTTTCTGCTCTAATGTCGCCTCTGACAATTGCAATTAACAGATATGCTGAAAGTGCAAGAAAGCTCAGGTTGAACAACTGCAGAATACCTTGCTGAGAATGGAGGACTATGCCCAACCTTGGTTATGAATTACTTGCTCCATGCCCTCCCTTAATCTGTAAAGGATCTCATGTTAGACCTAATCCAGTATTTTCAAACTGTCCCATCACAAACGATTTTCCATTCCTCTAAGACTGTGCCTCTGTTACCTGAATGCTATGTGCACCGCTGTCATTCTCACGGACTCCAGTCATACCAGAGGTTGACATACCGCAACAGCTTTTCCAAACTCTAGGCTAGAGGCTATACTCTTCAAAAGCAACATTCTGTAAATTTTGTATTTAAACACTAAGGCAACAGGAATGATTTGTAAATTGATAACAATGCTGGGTAAAAATATTCTGCTAAGCAATGAATTTACAAAAATATTTTGCTTCAGGGGAAAAAAAAAATGGTAAATTTGACAAATAGCCCAAGTGAAAAGATAGCATTAGCCAGAAAAATAAAGAAACCAGAAAAGCCTAAAGGTTTTCTGAATTTTTAAAAGAAAAATATTTTGAGTATTTGTTTCAAAACACTGTTTTTAATTAAAACAAATTCATTTGGAAATTGACCCATTTTTATCACAGTGAGTAGAAAAGGACTGAGGAAACCGAAACTAAGCAAAGTGCTGCATTTTAGACTGTCTGAAAACAAAAATTCTTTCTGGTCAACTAAAACCCAGAAATGCTTCCAGTTTCTTAATTCAATGGCCAAACCAAAAACCCCATTATTTGTACAACCATAAATATCTGGGATCAAAAGTCCTGACACTGTTTAACTGAAACATCTGTAGCATTTTTGGCCCCCAAGAGAGACAGAAAGTATGAGAAAATTCATGGGACTGCCTGTTCTGTCAGCAAAATTTGGCTGGAAATTCCTGTGAACAGCTTTGAGTAGTGTGGATGATTCTAGACATGCTAGCCCAGCAAGTGCTACAGAGTTAGAATGCCTATAAAAACTGGTGTTAATACTGGCAACTGCTATCAGAAATGTTTTTTCCAAATCTTTTGGACGGTTCCCAGGTCACCGAGCATCTACGCAACATAAAGCTGATGAGCTATTCCAGCTGCTGGCAGAGGCGACTCCCAGTCACCAGACCCCATTCCACTCCTCCTGAAATTAATTTCAAAATTGCCGGGGACTTCAATAGAAGCAGAATGCAATTATCTAAATTTCCTCCTTATGTGTCTGCTTCAGGTGGCAGTTTGCAAAGTGCCTTCAGCTTTTACTAGAGAAAGCCACACTTGCAGTAAATCAATAACCTTTCTAGGGATCCACAAAAGCAGGCTAGACAGTGTTGGAAGGACAGGAGCATATTAGCAGCTCAAACTATTTCTCTTCCTCAAATACAGCCTTGATGAAACTTTCCAAGGTACCAAATACTGCACTAGAAATTGGCTGAAGATTTGTAGCTAGAAGACAAAAAAAGTCGCCCTTTTGACAAAATGGAAAGATCACATTCTCATGATTTCACAAAAATGGAAAACACATTTTGTGTTCTTGCCTCAATTGTTCCTTGCAACAGAAGACAAGTTTATACAGAACAGTCTCTCTCATCTGACCACAAAAATCTATTTTGTCTACCCCAGAAGGGGCAAGCTTTCATTTGGAAGTTCCTGATTGTTACTTAAAAGGTAACTTATTGACTACTCAAAGTCTGAGAAAGTTATGCTTCCTGCAATAAATGACCAGTTTGGACTAATGTATATTCATAAGGAAACAACTATTGTACAGCAATTGCCACCAAAAAAGTAAACAAACAAACAAACAAACAAACCAACCAACCCCCAAAACCCCAAACCAAAAGAATCATTCAGTGAAGTATTTGGACATAATTTTAAACTTTTACATATGGGCTGCTAATTTCAGTGGGTCTTCACAATATTGTTTCTTACCTTGCTTAAATGATAGCACAGTGGTTGAACTGACTCAACAAATAGGACTGGTCCCTAACCCTGCCAGAGGCTGTTCGGACAAATCACTCCATCTCTTTTGGGTAGCAGGTTTCTTTTTCCCTTCACAGGAGGCACATAACCCTTCAGGGCAGTGAAGTCTCTGTGTGTTCACGCATCTATTGTAATCGGCCCTGATACCTTGTGGGTGCTCTGTACGCTAGCATGATATATATTACATACTTTCTGTGCCAAATAGGTCTCTCAAACATCTGTCACAGCATATCTGCTGCATTTCCCAGTGTGACTGCAGAAGATAACTTTGATATCAATGGTACCAGTCAGTATTAAGTAAGAACAGTAGCTGGCATTTTAATATCGATCATTGGATGCAATACAAGTGAACAAAATGCTTTCCTTGGTTGGTTGTAATCACAAAACTAGCTAAATACTACAAATATTTGGAAGTAACAGTGCTTTCAACATATTATAACACTGGGAAAGTATATCCTCCACTGTTAAATATCTTTTCTTGCCTTGTGCTGCAACATCAGTTGCTGGCTTTAAAACAACAGGCTTTTTCCCTTTTGGTGATAATTAAAAACAAACTCAGACCATTTGTCAGCTGTCACCCCAACCGGGACAATCGAAATACGAAATATTTGCACACCCAATCACAGCTTTGTTCCCGTAGCCAAGGCACTCTGTAAAACCCAAACATGTTTTTCTTTTGTCTAGAATTTGTTCTGGGCCCACATCCCTAAACCACTAATAAATTATTGCCGTACACTCTTGCGCCAGTGTTCCCCTTGTGCCACATCAGGCAACAAAAGGAGAAATAAGCGCATTTGTCAAAATAGCAGTAACCACTTCCACGTTCTTCGGAGCAACTAACATATCAAAGGGAAACAGATGCTGCTATATTTTTGTCCCAATACTGACATTCTCCGTGCACCTTCAACTCATGTGCAGTACGTCTACGCTATCACATTTTGCACATCATCTTCTCACCCGTGTCTTTTTTGCCAGAAGACACATTAATGAACCCCACAAATCACTGAAAATGACCTGACTAATAGGAGATGGCGGGCTGGCTTTGGATTTTGATTGCCTTAAATGACTTCTTTAGCCGGTCATTTACGCAAAAAAAATAGCCTTGAGACAAAGCCTTTTACACTAATGGTATTTGCCTCTGAAAAGGAGGAGCCAGAACAGCCAGCACCCAGAACAGAATCAGCACTTAGAGATGTCTGTGTATGTTTTTACTTACAGCTAAAATGTACATTGGCGAACAACGTGGTTTTCCAGGTGCACAGTCCCGTGTCTTCTTCTGTCTGAGCACATGTGGCTTTTCAAGACAATTCACATGGATTTCTTACTATTTTTCTGTCATTTCTGTGTTGCTTTACTGAGGTCTTATTACCAAGCCACATGGAATGTGTAGGCATTAAGAAAACTCCAAAGGCTAGCACACAAAGCTATGAATCCAGCACTCTGATCTCTTCAAAGAAGAATTGAGCACTACTGGTTTTATAAAAACCAGTTCTTTTAAAAGCTTTCATAGCATACACAAAGTTCTTCTTTGCGACATTTTGTTAAGTTCCCGTTTTAGTGAGTAGGCTTTCCAGTATTTCAACCCTGCCAAAGACAAGCTCCCCTTCTCCATCTAGGATGAAAGGGTAGCTTGTCATCTTGAAAGTGAGAGTAACTAACAAAACAAAAAAATATTCTTTTTAGTTTGTATGCATAGGGATGAGCTTCTATTCTTCTCCACTGGGGGAAAAAAGAAATCACAGTGCAATGTGAATGTCTGGGGCCGGGAGGAGCACTTTACAATAGGAAGATTACATTATATGGAGACACAAGTTCAAAAACTCGACACACTTCTGGTGTAGAAAAAGGAATGTCACTTCAGCAACTTGGAATGATTCCCAACTGCTAAGGCCTTATTTACTACTTGCACAAGTCAGCTTCTGGCATAAGGTAGCAGCACCTTCTGTATTTGCATTACAGTACAGATTAAAAAACAGTAGTGAGTCTTTGATCATATACTTTAACCAAGTCTAAAGAAAAATTACAACAAAACTAGATATCTTTTGTGTCTTTTTTTTCTCCTTTAAAAACATCATAATGACCTTCTCAGAGGCTGCTTACAGTCTCTTGGGGTGGATAAGGCAATGGTGTCTACCATGGCCCAGACTGCTCCTACAAAAGCAAGGCTGCTGTCTGATCTGATCACCCAATTTAACAAAGAAAATTATCTCCTTTCCACCTCCACCCAGTGAGTTATAGGACCAGTAACTGTCACTTATTTTGTTTTGCCTACCTGAGACTCATTTATTTAATGCCCAATCTGGACATGAAAAAAAGGCCACCAAACCCATCCACATGGAGCCCTATCAAAGTCAACAACACTTTAAACATGTACATCTTGTCCCAGGATAATCATAGTATCGTCTAGGTTGGAAAAGACCATTAAGCTCATCAAGTCCAACTGTTAACATACCACTGCCAAGTCCACCACTAAACCATGTGCCTCAGCACCACATCTACATGTCTTTTAAATACCTCCAGGGATGGGGACTCAATCACTTCCCTGGGCAGCCTCTTCCAATGTTTAACCACCCTTTCAGTGAAGAAATTTTTCCTAATATCTAATCCAAACCTCCCCTGCACCACTTGAGGCCATTTCCTCTCGTCCTATCATTTGTTACTTGGGAGAAGAGACCGACCCCCACCGCACTACAACCTCCTTTCAGGCAGTTGTAGACGGTGATAAGGTCTCCCCTCAGCCTCTTTTCCTCCAGGCAAAACAACCCGAATTCCATCAGCTTCTCCTCATAAGCTTTGTGCTCCAGACCCTTCACCAGCTTCATTGCTCTTCTTTGGACATGCTTCAGCACCTCAATGTCCTTCTTGAACTGAGGAGCCCAAAACTGAATACAGTATTCAGTATACAGGATGATAAAGGGACAGGAGCACCTCCCCTATGAGGAAAGGCTGAGAGAGTTGGGCTTGTTCAGCCTGAAGAAGAGAAGACTGAGAGGGGACCTTATCAACACATACAAATATCTTAAGGGCAGAAGTCACGAGGATGGAAGCAGTCTGTTTGCAGTGGTGTCCAGCGACAAGACTAGGGGCAATGGGTGCAAACTGAAACATAAGAGGTTTCAGTTGAATATGAGGAAAAACTTCTTTACTTTGAGGGTTACAG
>NW_009259063.1:2198589-2210282 GCF_000687185.1 Egretta garzetta
CCTGGATGAAGTCCTGTGTAGATTGCTCTAGGAGAGCCTGCTCTAGCAGGGGGGTTGGACTAGATGATCTCCCGAGGTCCCTTCCAACCCTTGCGATTCTGTGATTCTGTGATTCTGTATTCGAGGTGCAACCTCACCAGTGCCAAGTATAGGGGGACAATCACTTCCCTGGTCCTGATGGCCACACTGTTCCTGATACAAGCCAGGCTATTGGCCCTCTTGGCCACCTGGGCACACTGCTGGCTCATATTCAGTCAGCTGTCAACCAACACCCCCAGGTCCTTTTCTGCCAAGCAGCTTTCCAGCCACTCTTCCCTAACCCATTGAGTGGGGTGGTTGTGACCCAAGTGCAGGATCCAGCACTTAGCCTTGTTGCACTTCATACAGTTGGCCTCAGCTCACCAGTCCAGCCCTTCCAGATCTCCCTGTAGAGCCTTCCTACCCTCCAGCAGATCAACACTTCCACCCAGCTTAGTGTCATCTGCAAACTTACTAACAGTGCACTTGATCTCCTCATCCAGATCATTGATAAAGATGTTAAACAGAACTGGCCCCAATACTGAGCCCTGAGGAACACCACTTGTGACTGGCCATCAACTGGATTTATCTCCATTCACCACAACTCTTTGGGCCTGGCCATCCAGCCATTTTTTTATCCAGCAAGGAGTATGCCTGTCCAAGCCATGGACAGCCAGTTTCTCCAGGAGAATGCTGTGGGAAACAGTGTCAAAGATTTTAGTAAAGTCTAGGTAGACAACATCCACAGCCTTTCTCTTGTCCACTAGCGGATCACCTTGTCATATAAGGAGATCAGGTTAGTCAAGCAGGACCTGCCTTTCATAAACCCATGCTGACTGGGCCTGATCACCTGGTTGTCCTGAACATGAGATGGCACTCAAGATGATCTGCTCCATGACCTTCCCTGGCACCAAGGTCAAGCTGACAGGCCTGTAGTTCCCCGGATCCTCCCTCCAGCCATTCTTGTAGATGGGCATCACATTTGCCAACCTCTAGGCAGCTGGGACCTCCTCAGTTAGCCAGGATGCTGATAAATGGTGGACAGTGGCTTGGTGAGCACTTCTGCCAGCTCCCTCAGAACCCCTGGGTGGATCCCATCCGGCCCCATAGGCTTGTGTGTGTCTAAGTGGTGTAGCAGGTCACTAACCACTTCCCCTCGGAGTATGGGGGCTTAATTCTGTTCCCCATCCCTGTCTTCCAGCTCAGGAGGCTGGGTACCCAGAGAACAGCTGACCTTACTATTAAAGACTGAGGCAAAGAAGGCATTAAGTACCTCAGCCTTTTCCTCATCCTTTGCCACTATGTTTCCCCCCACATCCAAGAAAGGATGGAGATTATCCTTAGCCCTCTTTTTGTTGCTAATGTATTTATAGAAACATTTTTAATTGTCTTTTACGACAGTAGCCAGATTAAGTTCTAGTTGGACTTTGGCCCTTCTAATTTTCTCCCTGCATAACCTCACGACATCCTTGTAGTCCTCCTGAGTTACCTGCCCCTACTTCCAAAGGTCATGAACTCTCCCTTTTTTTTCTGAGCTCCAGTCAAAGGTCTTTGTTCAGCCAGGCCAGTCTTCTTCCCCACCAGCTCACCAATGTTCATTCCAGCTCAGCCTTCCTCCACTCCTCATCCCCATGTTTTCCTTTTTTTTTTTAATCCACAAATTAAATGCAACATATGTTACAAACCTCTGTGCTTAAATGCATGGGCAATCAGGAAACTGAAAGAACAAAGCAGGATCCCTAGGGTTTCAAAATGTACAAATTTTCTTGCAGTCTGAAAGGGTGGAAAGTGAAGGGAAAATAATGATTTGCACCTAACAAGTATTTGCAAACTAAAGAACAAAAATGTAGGTAATTATGATTAATAAAAGTCTTAGAACTAGACTGCAGTCAATCCCTCGATAATTTAGGAGCAGTTGGAGGGGGAGAGCCACACTGGGCTCAAAATTTTGCATCCCTCTTGCAGAGATTTGTAACAATATACTTACTTCAAAAGGTATACATGGAATAAAAAATTTGCTAATCTTGGGCCTACCCTACACCCTTATAGATATGCTTTAGCATTCAGAGGCACAGATTAAATCCTCTAATCCTGTACACAAAATTGCTTTGAGAACCTTATTCTTTCACCAGTCTGATCAGGTATTCACTCTGGACCACGGCAAATGCCACAATTTCCCTTAGTGCCACAGCTACCTATAAATCACACCAAAAAGGTAAAAGTTGGACAAATAGAAGCAAAAGAACAGCAGGATGAAAAAAGGTGAAAAACTTGCATGTTTTTTTCAAGATTCCCCACCAACATATATATTATTACAAGAGTGAGCACACGCAAGAGCAATCTTTTGATCTTTGAAAGCAGTTATGATATACCATATAAAACTCGTCCATTAAAGTCTGCTAGATTTCACTTCCTCTATTACAAAGGTTCCACAGAACTCAACAAATACAAACAATCTGCCTACAAAATTTATAAAGTCTCCGATTTATCAGTGGCTCAGGAAAAAATTCTCTACATTAATCAACATTCACATAAAGAAGTCTGCCATCGAAGTCACTGGGAGTTTTATAGCTGAATTCACCTGCAGTAGAGAGTTAGACTAACCCATGTTTTCTTATAACTCTATTAAATTTGAAAGGAAGGTCTAAATAGCTGCTGAACAGATATCAATCTCAAGTATTTTCTACTGCTTTTAGAGGAACTGTTCTCCGTTATAAGAAATCTTGCAAGACTTGTAGATATTTCTGACCATACTGACCCCTTTGGAGAGTAACAAGAAATTCCTTCCTTGTAGGCATGAAGAAGAAACATTCCATCTCAATCCTCTTGAGATGCCTACAGTTAGAAAGGAACCTGTGCTTAAATATCTGCAGCACAAAATGAAATCTGAAGTCCTAGCGAAAACTTTGTATCTCAGTACACATGAAGGAGCAGGATTTCCTCCCAATTGCCCCCACAAATATTTCTGACACCACTCACCACATTACACAAAATATAAAGACTGCACTTTTTCTGTGGCATTACTATTAGTCATTTTTTTTCTGAGCATTTCTGAAACTTCTACTTCTCAAGCAACAGTAAAAGGAAGGGCAGTTTTCCAATAAGGAAGGACAAAGAGTTCAGGCCCCAACCCTTTTTTTCCTCTATTTGCAAATTCAATACTTTCTTGCAATTTCTTAAAGAAGTATTGGATGCAGCAGGAGGGAAGTGCAGCTCCCCTCTCCTCCTACTGAAGTTGGTGATAGGAAACAGAAGAGTGCTAACGTAATAAGTAGATACTCATTTAAGTGGAGGCAAGCTTAAAATTTATTGACCTGAGAGCAAGAGGTCAATATTTATTCAGAGAACAATAAATCTTGATACTTGGTTCTAACAGATGTTAATCCAATGTATTATTAAATCCATCCCATTAAAGCTAATTAGATTGTGTGTCCTCGTGAGCCTTGTTGCCAATAGTCATTAGTATTGCATGGGTCATAATTACTGTGCTTTGATAATTAAATCATATAATTTCCAATAAAATTAAACATCTGGGTACAGAAATACTTATTTTTCTCTACCATGACTATATTATTGTACAATTCATTGGGTTCTTCTTTCATGCTGCTGTAGACCTTCTTTCCATTCTTCTGCCAGGTCCAGCACAGCTAAAGAATCAAAAGCTCTGTTTGAGCTGCACCATTTTTTAAAGTTTCTCATTTGTCTTAAAAACCTGATACTCCTAAAGCCACATCCATCTACTATTGATGCATTTGGCAGGTAAGGAGCAGGGACACAAATCACTAAGTAGCTGCTATCAGGAAAAAGAAGAAGGGAAAAGAAAAAGGGGTCATACTCCTAGCATAAGTGAAAACTTCCTTCTATTTTGGAGTTTTATGGTGATTTCCATCCCCACATTTCAATGTACTTCGCAGATAAAAGGAAATACTATAATCTCCATCTTAATCTCTGGAAGGAACTGGGGCACACAGAAAGGAAATAACAACCAAGATATTAACCACAACTCTACGCCAAAGCTAGATATCACTCAGGTACATTAGTGAGTTCGTGAGCAGGACAGGGTATTTTTAGCGCAAATTTCTCTTGCAAACACTCTTGCAGAATACATACAAACTTGCCGTCATTTGGGACCAAGTGGTTTCCTTCCTGAAGGAATCACAGCTGAACTCGGGCATCAGGGTGCAATGCAGAGTGCCCCACTTGCAGTGCAGATGGCAGCTCCTGCAGTGGTTAGCACTCCATGCACCCACAGAACACACTAGGGCTGGTGACTGGTGTGAACTTCACTGTTGGTGAAGATTTAGTGAGGACGTGAGGGATCACAGAAAATCAAATCCTGGTCATCCCATCTTCTTTATGCCACACACATCAGAAATATAGACTACACTTCCCAACTTTCAGCTCTGTATATTAAATTATATTGATCCTTGACAGTATTTTTCCACCAGGACCTGCACTGTTTATGGGCAGTAGTTGCTTATTTCTGTAAGAGTCTCACACACAAGGGGAGTAATATCTTGAGATGAAGTGTTAAGTGCATTGACCTGTACATTATGTGTTACCCAGAGACATGGCCCCCAGCACTGAAGGTAAAATGTGGAAAGTAGGATTCAACTGCCATCATTTTGGCAGTCTAAAAGTTGGACATCTAGCTTAAGCTAGTCATCTAGGCTTTGCCTTTAATTAACGGGGAAAATGAGGCACCTCCAGAGAGTGAGTGATTCACTTCATCCTAGAGTAGGTATATAATATAGATGAGCTCAATTTGGAAAGCTTCTCTCCTCCTCCACGGGCCTCAGTAGAAGATCCCTGCCTAAGTTTTAAATGGCTAAAGCAAGGTAAGATGAAGTCTATGCAGACAGTTTATCTCAAATCAAAGATATCTAAAATCCACATTCCTCTGCTGTTTCTAGGCTATGGAGCTGCTGGATAGGCCCAAGAGCTGCATTGGTCACAATGCAGAGAGAGGATATCTAGAGTACAAGCAGAATCAAGGGAAACCAAGTGCTCCTCCAGTGACTAACATGGTAGCTGTGCGTTAGGTGATGTGATTAAAGATTAACCACAGAGAATACAAAGACCCAGCAAGGATCAGATAAACAACAGGCTGAGGAACCCTAGCAGCCTGATCAGTGAAAATGGAGCACATCACATTGACTGCTCCTCTGACTATCAAAGGAGGACACCTGCCCCTGTTGTGAAACCCACAAAGAGAAATAAATGAAAAACTGAAGAAAGAAAATTCTGGGACTGTAGAAAACATATGGGATGCTTAGGTGAAGGACCAAAAGTATGGACAGAGAGAGGTCAAGGTGGATTGGGGAGGAACAAGTGTGGGGAAAATAGGGAAAAGAAGACAAATAGGGCAGTCAGATACAGACTGCTGGTCAGTACACTCACCTAGTTGAACCCTGCACTTGATCACAGAAAACTATCATATATTTTTATTAAATCCTATTTCTTCCTTCTTTGTGGATGTGAGAACACTACTGAACTTCAAGATGGACAAGTCATCTAGCAGGATAAGAGGGCTGAGTACCTGCAGCTGGAGAGATTTGCAGACCAAGGTACCAGGCAGCTGGATAGACTCAATATCTAAGACTAGCCACCAGAGAGACCATAATGTGCATATATTTACCCCACAAGATTTCAGTCCTTATCAGCTGCGGAGAATTGGGTGGTTCATACTGTTCATATCTGTATGACCATCATATGTGTTTATGGGGGTGCCAGTAAAGACACTGCTCTCTGTGTTGGTCTGTGTGGCCAGCTGTGTGTATATCATGTATTTTGTGCGTGTGTGCATGCAAGTATGCACATGTGCACCTATTGCGTGTACTCACTGGACCTGGGGACAGGGAACCACAATGGTCTTGTACCTATTGGGTTGGAAAAGGAGGAAGCCGCCCGGGTCCTGAGGACACCTGACACTGTACTGCATTGCCGCTGCTTTGAAGTCTTTTCTGTGGTTGACAATTTTCACTTAAATTGTGCAAACACGTGCTTTGAATCATTTTCTATACATAAGAACTCATTCGCATTTGATCTCAGGAGCATCCCATTGGTCCCACACACGCATACTGATCATGAGAAAACTGCCTTCAGGGTGGAGGTTCATCTGGCTTTGTTGGCATGAACTTGAAATGGAACTTCAGACTAGGATAAATCCACAGATGCTTTTACCTCATTATCCTATCGTATGTTAAATTCTCTGAGCTCTAAAATTAAAAATGCACAGAATGAGACAATGTGAGGTTTGCAGTTCTGTTTGAGGAAGAGCCATCTCTAACTAAGAACATTTGTGAGAATACATGCTAACACCGTAAGAAGGGTGTGCCTTTGCTCTCTTGACGCTACTTCCTTTCATACATTCAGAGCCAGTTTTTATAAAATTAGTGCATACAAATCCATTTGGTGCACTGCTGCCAAGCTGGCTATGTGTTCATGCACAGATCCATTTTTCATGTACGCACAGATTATTTGCACGCATATATTACATGCATGCAAATGTACATGCAGCTGTGTAGGACCGATTTAGAACAAAAGTCAGACTTGCAGTAGACTCCTCCAAAAAACACAAACACAAAATACAAGCCAAAGAAAAAACCTGCATCTAGTACATGGCACAACTTCCATCTCTCCAACGTGCTATGGAGCAATTGACTCTCCCCATCTAGCATGGCTACAGGCTACTGCTCTCATACAAGCTTCGAACTGTTGTTATTTTACTTCCCTCAGATGATTCTCATTATAACCGGGCTGAGTGCTGAGCTAAAAAGTCAGTGTATGAATCATATCATCAACTCAGTTGTCTGGAATCCTGCTTTTCCATGCATTTCCTCATCGCTACATGGATCACCAGTGTAAAACATGTTGTAGCTGCATTAAATTTCCTTTTGCTCTTTTTAACCCTACAATTGCCTGTGAGCAGATACTTATTTACTGTTATCCAGCTTCCTAACCACTGACAATCTGTGCCTTCGCTGCCTGCCTCACAGAAGTCACGAAGAGTTACAAATATTTAACTTGAGGTTATTGCCCAAGGGAGAACTCTTTATCCAGCTTCTGGGATAAGGCCTCAGCATTGAGTGTCTGTGTTCTGCTCAGGAAGAAAAAAGAGAACTCTCAATTTAAGCCTAATTCAAGCCATACCATTGCTCCATGTGCCATCAGATCTCCTCCATCTTTTCACATGGGAAGGCGGCTCCAAGCACAGTATCTTTTGCCATAGCCATCTCCTGCGGGACCACAGTGGCCTCGTACCTATTGGGCTGGAAAAGGAGGAAGCCCCTGGTTCCACCAGCTTTTAACCCTGCCGGAGGCACGATGTATGCACGAGAGTAGCTCAGAGCACTAATCCTGAGACAGGCTTCTGCTGCCTTACAGATGTACACAGAAGATAAAAAAGTGGGTCCCAGCTATTAAGACTTACTATTTACATGACAACCTTCTCCTTTTACCTGTTTATTTGAACTACACTATTAGCCCATAACGGCCACTGTGCAGTCCCATGTGTTGTACAGCCCCCTTCTAGTATCTAAAAACTGTACCTTTAATATTTTCTACCTACCATCTCTCTACACAGTATTGTACTAGGTTTCCCCATGTCCATAATCTGTCTAAATCCATCTATCAGCCTCTATTCATGAAAATTATACTTTGATTTTTTAGTAAATTGAATATTTTTGAATTATTCTCTTCAGTAGAATTCATTTTTCCAGTCACAGAATCCAAAATACATCTTGCAGTCTCTCTCTTTGACGCCAGTTGTATTCCCAAAGTACAGGATTAGAGCAGCTTTTATAATTTCAGGGTGGGCAGTAGGGAAATGGTTTCTCCTTGGTTTGTTTATAATCTTATAAAAATCTGTAATCATGTTTCCAGAGCTGTGCTCCCCCTTCTCCATTACTACTTCATGCGAACAACCAGTAATCAATTTCTACATTCTGAGACTGGGTTTCAGTCCACTGCAACATTTTTAAGAACTGATATATTTTAATTTCTCTAGTGTGGAAACAACACTAATCCCATCTTGAAATTATGGGATATTTTATGAATATTTGGTGATCACACAGACAAAAGTACTATGTGTTTATCAAACAACCGATTTCAACAAGATATATGGATTTAGAAGCACCACTAAACACTTTGGTTTCTATCTTAATCTTTAAGAGGATTCTGCTAAATAGATTAATCATTCAGGGACAGAGAAAAAAGTTTAAAAGCTTGGCAGCAAAAATGGTTACTCTCATGTGCTTTCATTTCCCACTGTCAACTGTGCCTTTGGTAAGAGAGGGTGCACCTTGGGTTGTTTTTGATCACCATCTAGTGCATGAAGGAAGGAACTGCACAATTTTAAGGAGAAACTTGCCGATTTAAAGTTAAGCAGCAGTAGGATTTAGAGTCCTTTTCATCATTTTTAGAAGACCTCAGGTAGGCTTAGTGAACTTGAAAAAGTGGGAATTTCCAGATGTCCCTAGCTGCCTCATGAAAGACAGATGTTTCATAATGACATCGTTTTCTACTAGTGCTGCGACTGTGATGGGCTGGGATATAAGGCAGGCAAGACCTGCATAGGGAAGCAGCATCTTTTTCAGGCCAGATTACGTAGTGAGAAAAAGCAGCATGGTTTCATGCAAAGAGTCCTTTCATCAAGTCTCTGTGTCTTTTCCAGGTGTCCAAATGTTGCGTTCATTTCACTGTTGTCTGATTTTTAGTCAAGATTGTAAGAAATACTATTTGTAAAGTTTTTCACTTACAAAACCAGATTGTGTGTTTTGTTATAACAAAAACTCACATGCTGATTGTGCTTCAGCATCAATACATGCAATGGGGACTTCAAGGCCGGTAAATCAGGAAGATAACTGGACAAAGGAAGACCACCAATACCATTGGGGATGAAAGTCCCTGGCAGCTTTAGGTCTTGATCATTGCAGGTAACTTGGGATAACTTGTGAAACGCTTTCCAACAGCACTGGCCAAGCCAGTAGGCTTGCCCTTCAGAAAGCATGCCGTGACTCAACACACAGGAACTCAGTGTGTTTGCGCCGAGTAACTTAAAAAGGCTAAAACAAATCAGAAAACACATCTTTACTGAAACAGTGTCATACCTTCAATATTAAATAATAACAATGTAAATTTTCATCAAAGCTTAGCAGGAGGAATTTCAGGAGATTACAGAAGATACACTTGGAAGAAGCCTTTGCCCATAGACAGCAGAAGACCCTTCTTTTAAAATGGAAAAATACGACTTTTCCCCACAATAAAGGCAGGCACGTTCCTGCTAATCCTTGTGAGGCCAGGTCAAGGAGCAAGCAAAGATACTTTGACACCATGACTTACCAGTAGCACATAGTGACTTTTATACAATAGCTACCCATGCGAAAATCCACATAGAGCAACTAGCCAGAAGGGATGTCTTTAGGTATCCCTTCATACCTGAAGTTCAGACCATCAGCTGAATTGTCAGTCAGGGAAAAAAAAACCCAAACCTAACCAAAAAAACAACATTCAGCTGCTGTTAAAACTGTATACAAAGTCCTTGAACATTACTAGATTCAGAACCCAAATAGGACATTCAAATGCCTAGGAAGGAGAGAACTGTAAAATCTTTACAAGCAGTTTCATATTCTATTAGACATTGGCCTCTCAGTTATTATTCAACATATCAGTTTTTATTCAAAATACCTTATTCAAAATAACTTTCTAGACTAAACCTTGTAAGGCACACATAATTTTATACAAAGGATTAAAAAAAAAAAAAGGAAAGAAAGAAAGAAAATTAAAAAGTAAAAGTTAGTGCTGCCTGGAAAGCAGGAGATAATTCAGGCTTGCTATAGTTTATTCTTTAACAGCTCATGCCTTCAAAACAGAGCTGGCAGTATTACTGAGGAAATCATGTTGATTTAAGAACTGGAAGAAATTTCCTCCACTCCTCAAACATAGTTTTTTCTCCTGACTGCACCACATCGACATTAACAGCCTGGGCACTAAGGAGCCGCTCCGACCCATTACTGTTGTTCTGGTGCCCCCCGATGGTCACCTGGCTTTACTACCAGCCACGGCTTAAAAACCTCTGTTGGAAAAACCCCTCCGTTCCAGGTGTAATTCCCAAATGCGGGAGTAGCTCCTCATCCGGCTGGACCAGAGCTCTCAGCCCTGACACAGCTACTGGCACTGCTGATTCCCCATGGGTGGTTTCCAGAGTTGGGCATGCAGCACAGGTCCTACAGCCAGGTACTAGCCCCCCTCTCCCCCCAAACCCCTTCCAGCCGAGCGCTTCAGCAGCTTGAGCAGCGAGCCCTTCGGGTCAGCACAGCTACCTCATAGCTACTGCTGATTGTGAGAATTAACCTGATTCACAAGCACAGATGTTACATCCAGGGTCTCTGTAGAAAACGGCATTATATTAATCGAACTGCGGCATCGTTCACGCAGCTAAGAGCCATGGATACCCAGCACCAGCTGTGCCTTCCCTGCCTTCCCCAGTTGCTGCATCCCATCACCACACACGCTGACCTAGCATGCCCAGACAGCCCCCATCTCATACAACAATCAAGTTTTGCACAGCAATGCATCCTGTCCCAAGTCACCAGCAGGGCTGGCATGGACCCGGTATGCTACATCTTCATTTCCAACCATATCGTGGCACAGAGAAATTAATAATTGGTCTATAAATCAGCACTTCCCTCTGTGAACTGATCACAACCTGACTATACTCACTGCAGCCAAAGGAAAATGATGGTCTCAATCACCAAGTGGTGTTTCAAAAGACTTAATTTCCAAAAAACTTCAGGTGGAAAATACAGATGAAAGCTTAAAGCTCTTGAAGAAGAGATTAGATGGCCAAAAGCTGCAATCCTTCAATCAAGAAAGAAGACAGCTTTATCTAAAAGCCTATCCTGGTATACTGGCAAAATGAAGATAGCAAAGCAATATTTAATAAGTTGAAAGGGGGAAATGGATCAGATAGCAATCAATAAAAATGTGACATGGAGAAAATTTATCAGAAGGAAAAGAAATCCTTGATTGACAGGGCTAAGAAAAGAAGAAACACTTTAGTATGTACATGGGGGACAAACAAAGCCCTACCTACAGTTAATCATTAAAAATGCAGGCAAGGCAGAAGTGTTCAGTAAGCTTTCAATTTCTGCATGGAGGAATTCCTACCACAAATCTGATGAACTTTCTGAGCCATCAGAAGCTATTGGGATGTTAAAGATCTATTGAGGGCAAATTTTTAGATCTACAGGCCTGGATGGCTTGCACCCAAGATTAAAAAAGCTCACTGAATCTGGATAATTTTTGGGATACCATGGAAATTTCAGAAAACAAACACCAGTATTAGAAGTGGTAAGGAGATAGACCTAGTGAAATAAGGATGCTTAAGCTAATATGAACATAAAGTTAAAAAAAAAAGAAACACTTGTTTTGGATTTAATTTATAATGAATTAAAGGGTAGAAAGATAAGGCCATTTTAAAATTTATAGAAACAGATTTAAAATTTAGTCTTTTTTCTTCCATTACATTTATATCTTTGCCAAACACCATTTTTTTGTGTCAGCCAGCCTTCATTATTTTGTTGATATTACAAGTTTTCTTGATGATTTACTTGCACTTAGAGCATTAATAAGAAAGCCTTACACAAGTCAAGTAGATGAAAAATAGCAGGAAT
>NW_009259063.1:2210295-2237610 GCF_000687185.1 Egretta garzetta
TCACACAGCAATAGCTACAAAAAAAAGTAGGACCACGCAATAGCAATAACGTAGAACTAAGCAAGATTTGGATAACTAGTGTATGACCACATATAGTAAATAGAGCGTCAATCAAATGTTGCTGCTAGTGAGGCTCCAGAGAGATCGGGATTAGCCTTGATGCTAATCCCCATTGTTGGTCTTCTGTGAGTCAATAAGTGGCAGCTGATAGCATTTGCGAGCGAGAGACTCACAAAGGGACAAAACAGAAGAAGACAGACCTGAAGTGCTCAAACCCACTCCAGCAATGGCTTTTTAATACAGCCAAAAGGTAAATTGTGCATGTAGAAAAAAAAAAAAAAACCCCACAGATGGATCAGAATGGATGAGTATCCTAAAAACAGTGACTCCGGAAAGACTGTAGCAGTCAACAACGAAACGAAGTTCGTATTAGCTTCCAGGTCACATATCGGAAACTGAGAATCCTTCCTGGCAAGAAACTGAGTTCTCTGCAATTCTTTTCACTCCACATCAGAGCCAAAATCAGCTGTAAAATGTTCTGTCAAGAGACAGACTATGAAGTTCCGTAATTAGGTCACTTATGTGGATGCTTTAAAACACAGATCCCCAATCCTAGGACCACGAGTCGATCTGCAATGTCAGTCTGTTTTCCATGGCCCGATGCAAAAAAAACCCCAAACCTAAGACATCTTGACAATTTCTTTTGTTCTTGAAATAGTCATTTATACACAAGAGAAGTTTTCATTTCAGCATTCATCATCACAAAATACGTATTTTACAAAGCCTCATCAGCTTGAGCTCCCGAAGAAATACAATAGGAGAAAAAAGTTAATATGATCCATGATTTTATAAACAAGTGTACAGGCATTAAGGAGGCAATTTTGTCTCCACATGCAGTAGTGGAAACTCAGGTGCTGGAAACAATGCATAGTTCAGATGTTCACTTTTTTTTTTTTAAACAATAATGAAAAACTGGAAAGATGTTGATGACAGCCACAGAAATGATTCAATGGCTAATGAAGACTTAAAAGATGTGAATCTATTTAGCTTATAAATAAAAGAATGAGAGGTGACTTGATGATCGCTTATAAGCATGTGAAAAGGGAAAAATAGAGTAGAGAAGGCTATTTTAGCGCGGAAAAGTATTTTTTCACCATCTTTTTTCTTCCCTTCTCAATCAATCCCCTTTCATACAGGAAGGCTAATTAGCCATTGAAAGAAGGTGCCATGGAAAATGGTAGTTTAAACCATTCCTTGATATTTTCCAGTCAAGAATAGATGCCTTTCTGGAAGATATGCTTATACAAAAGTCACCAGGCTACACAGCGAGGTCCCCAAAATACAGAGGTGGCCAGGTAATTCCTCCTGTCCTTAAGTTCTTTTGGATCATAGGCTTCAGTTTTATGGCTACGTGCAAATCAGCTGCCAACACGTAAATTAGTTTAGTCATTTATTTTTATAAGTCAAATGCAGCAACCTAAAGCTTGTTAAGCAATGGCTAATACATTCCTGTCTGGCAGGCACAATTCAGTTCAAGTGTACTTTCAAGGGAAAAAGGTAAAGCTGGCTGATGCCTTTCCACAGATCTCTGGACTGACTACAGCTGGCTCATCTGCTCTGCCCAAAAGAGGGAAAGGGGAGAGGAACTGCATCGCCTGTCCGGATGCATGTCTCCCAGCACACATGATCTGTTCAGAGAGTAAGAGCACAAACACCATACTGGTGAAGAGCTGCTGCTGCGGGAAGCAGCAGGGAAGGGCAGAGAAAGAGGGGAATGGCAGGGCAAGTACAACAGCTTCATTGCTCTTCCTTGGCAGAGAGCATGCTGTCGTATGTGGTACTTTCACCCCTATTCCAGTGCCCCCAAAAATGCATCTTTTGGACTACCAGGAGCAAAGTAAGGACACTTCCATGCACTACTGCTCTTCCATAAAAATCCACATAAACTGTCCAACATAAGCAGAAGTGTAAAGCTATAAACATTTCATTCATACCCTAGAACAGCCACTAAACAATTCTTTCATCAAATATTTGTAATCCAGGTATGTTTGTCATTCTTTTCTAGAGATGTTACATATGTCCTAAAGCCCATATCCTTTGCAACTGCGCGTGACATAGGAGTTCCCCACTTACACCTGATATAACAAATACCATGAAATATTTCCCCAGACAGGCTAAACCAGTGTTGAAATTGTCACCCATGTTTCAGACTACAGCGGAAGTTTACCTTTCCTCAGAGGTAAAATAAAGGCTTATACTATTAAGCAGCTTCTGTTTTCTGGCTGATAAGGCAGAAAGATACCTTATCTTGTTTTTCATCAAATACATAGTAACTCATGCTGCAGGGGTCCATTAATTAAGGGTGAAACTCAAAGATTTTCTTTTCCTTCTGTCCAATTCCCTATAAAATGACCAAAAAAAAATATCACTGTGCTATTTATCTTGTAATCATTATTACTGCACTACAGCCAACTCATTGCTGTTATTTATTAAACATGCCAAAGCCAACAGTATGCTAGAAAACACTTGGTTCATTCAGAAACCACAGCAGGTAGCAGCTGGCAGGGCAGAATGGTCACAATGCCACCAGAAAGATTTGTAACTAGAAGGAAACTTTATTGTGTGGCATAGAAAAGGTTCCTTTAAAAGGCCACTACCAACAGACCACACTAGCACTCATCATTCATTCATGAGACTGTCATTTAGCCCACCTGCAATTTCTGATCCTCAAGTACCTTCATACAATATTTAAAGCATTCAGAGAAGCTCCTGTTACCACACCCTTGCAGAGGGAGAGGCTGCAATTAAAGAGATGCTAACCAAGAAGTAGTGGCTTCCATTCTGCATTGCAGTTTCACTGTGTGCAAAAGCAAGAAAAATCATGCACCACCAATTAAACGACTGCTGAAAACAATTTTTGTTTGGCCGCGTTCTTTGTTTTCACTCTCAGTGAGATCTATCCTATGCAAAGGACCAACAGGAGAGGCAGACGTTATTGTTGTGCTATATATATATATATATATACATATCCTTCAGGACCGAAATACCAAGTATTAGCAAGGTTAAGGAACATATATAACCATCGCATATGAAGCCAGAGGCTCTGCTAGCCAATCACCTCATCAATCCCTAGTGCACCCTAAAATGTTGCACTGCAGCGTTCGCCTAAAAATCATCTGTTATTCCCTCATTTTCATTCCTCACTCATCAACCCTGTTCCTTTCAAACTCCCACTGTATATCAGAAAAGACAAAACTCCTGATCCTCTGAACTGCATACCAAAATCCTCACAGGGACAGGAGCCACAGCTTGGACAGCTGCAGGAAGGGCAGCTCTAGGAGCAGCTTACAGGCTCAAGGTGAAGCAATGTGATGAAACAACGATAGTCTTCAAGGACCACCATCGCCCACCATGGGATGGGACTGATCTGGGCTGCAGATCACTATCTCTAACCCCGAGGGCTCCGGAGCAGCCAGCGTGCCCCCTGCCAGCCCAGGTCTGCTACAACCACACGATGCAGCCCTGGCACAAGAGCCCTGTGATCGCAACCCAAGAAAGGCCCAAGGGCCTCAATTTGGCCAGGCTTCCTACAATTTCATTCCAAGTTTTTCTTCTGTCAGCAGGATGCTGCAAAAGTAAACCTTCCTTCCACCTCCTTCACACAGGAACAGAATTTATCCCCTGTGCAAACCACAAAGCACCAAGTCCACAAAACCCTTCAGTGACTGCTGTTTTTCTGAGACAAGACTATACGTCCTCCCCATACCCAAACAATACCACCTGCACAGCCCCAGGGCTGCAAATCATTGCGTTCTCATCACCAAGGGACCAGTTATGATCCTTCAGAGAGCCCCCGGAGCTTCTCATAAGAAAGGAGTAAATTCAGAGCTGGCGTGCAGACCAGCTTCACAGACCCAGAGAGCTTGCTCAGTGCCCCTGTGGGACCATTCTGCAGACACCCAGCACAGAGAGGAGATAGCCGTGAGTCGAGTGTGCAGGAGACGCTCTGAAATGCTAATACATCTGAATGACTGTTTTTCTCATTTCACAGAAAATTAGGAGGTGGAAAGGGAAGAAAAGGGAGTTCATTATTCCCCAAAATGCCAGAAAAAAATCATTTAAGTCAGTGCATTAAAATATGATTACCGTTTGTTACAAAAAGAAAAGATGATGGGGGGAGGAGACAGCTTTTATTCAGGTAAAAACTGAGCACAGAATGAAGCTTCCAGTGACCTCAAGACTCCAGTGCTTAGACATTCCCAGGATGCTTCAATTATTGAGTTCCCCTGTGATGTATATTGGGTTTCATTTTGATCCACAGGCTATTAAACATGATCTATGACACTTTCAGAAAAGCTGCAGTTTAGAGTTGAGCCTGTAACTCAAACTTTTTTTTTTTCTTCCATCATTGGTTATTAATGTGCATATGGCACTGAGGGAGCATAATGAAGAGGTGCACAGATATGCAGGAGCACAGTGCTGCTTTATAAGAACACATTCAATAGGGTCAACCAGAGCTAAATTAACTGTGTTGAGTGTCTTCAAACTCCGCTTTCTTATTAAAAACAGTTCTCTTCACAGGCAGGCATAAAAGGCCATTTAAAATATTAGTCAACATGTTCTAACTCCAAAATGAAGCAAAGGAAAGGAAGAGTCATTAGTCCTATTTAAGCAGAGGAAAATACATGCTGTTTGGGCAAACAAGTACTATGTAGTCAGGAATCTGGACGCACTAGCTGAAACTAACAAAATATCTGGAGTGTAGCAATTTGCCATAAGCTCAGAATGGACAATATTTGACTGTAAATAGGCTAAGGTGGCATACCATATTTTTGTCAAAGAAGAAACCATAGATTTAGAGGTCACCATTTCTTGGAAAGTGTATATTTGCGAGGGATGAGGTTGTGTTTGCTTTTGTTTGTTGTTTGTTCCCCTAAAAGTAGCCAAAGACTATTAAGATAGCAAAATTGTTGACCATGTTTAAGAGAAATTGGAATATGTAGACAATAGAGGCTGGAGAAATGGGCTGACAAGAACCTCATAAAGTTCAAAGGGAAATGCCAAATCCTGCACCTGGGGAGGAACAAGCCCATGCACCAATAAATGCTGGGGCCACCCAGCTGGAAAGCAGGAAAGCAGAAAAGGATGTAGGGCGCCTGGTGGACACCAAGTTGAACATGAGCCAGCAATGTGTCCTTGCCACAAAGAAGGCTAGTGTAGCCTTGGCTGCATTAGACAAAGCATTGCCAGCAGGCTGAGGGAGGTGATCCTTCGCCTCTACTTGGCACTGGTGAGGTCACACCTGGAGTGCTGTGTCCAGTCATGGGCTCCCCAGTACAAGAGAGACATGGACATACTGGAGAGTCTCCAATGAATGGTCATGAAAACTATTAAGGGGCTGGAACATCTCTTCTGTGAGGGAAGGCTGAGAGAGCTGGGACTGTTCAGCCTGGAGAAGAGAAGACTGATGGAGGGATCTTATTAATGAAAATAAACACCTGAAGGGAGGGTGTGAAGAAGAGGGAGCCAGGCTCTTTTCAGTGGTGCCCAGTGACAGGACCAGAGGCAATGGGCACCAACAGAAACACAGGAGGTTCCCTCTGAACATCAGGAAGCACTTTTTCATTGAAGGTGACCAAGCAATGGCACAGGTTCCCCAGAGAGGTTGTGGAGTCTCCATCTTTGGAGATATTCAAAAGCCACCTGGATGTAGTCCTGGGCAATTGGCTGTAGGCAGCCCTGCTTGAGCAGGGGGCTTGGACAAGATGAGCTCCAGAGATCCCTTCCCACCTCAACTGTTCTGCGATTCTGTTAACAAGTTTTTCTAAGAATCCAGTTACTTCAGTAATACTATGCCTTGTTCCATCCTCTCACTTTTCAAGAATAATTTTATTTTACATTATCCCAATATGTAAATACATAATCATGTACATGTGTATGCATGAGCACACACACACATTTATATTCAAAAAGTGCATATGAACGACTCTAAAAAGTCTCACAGTATTGCATTACAAAATACATAATTTTTCATTTCTATAGCAGTAATGAACAAAAATGCAATACTGTTCTGAGTATGACTTGAAGTAAAAAGTGTTTATTTTTATTAAGCTATTTGGAAATTACCAGAGGTACAAATAAGGATGACATTTTTGAGTACTCCTAATGGAAAAAACAGATCATAGAACCTCTTACATCCATGCCTTTTTTCCTTGTTTTCTTTATCTCCAAATATTTATCTCCAAAATACTGATAATTCATCATCAATTTACCTGCCTTCCAAATATGTAACAAGGGTTAATTAGTGGGACAGACTCAATGGAGATTCCCTTTGGCTTCCTACACTCTGAAAAATAGTTTAATGTTTGCTTTTAAAAAAATGTCATAAAGTTGACTTAGTTTAGCTGGTTTTGCATATTAGCATAGGACAGGCTAATAATAACAGAAAATGTTAAATTATTCTTTGTTCCTGTGTTAATAGCAATGATCATTATTTTTCTTTTCTACCTTGGTCATTCATAGTAGGATATGCCATTCCATGCTTCAGTTTTACCCTAGTATAGCCCTTTCATCAAGACGACCATTATCTCCAATGAGGAGCACTTAGGTATCTTACTTTTTCAAGTCTTCACAGAGAGAGAACGATTTTCTGAGGTGTATCACCAACTGCCTACTTAATTATATGAACTGTATCACCTCCATTTAATCCCGCCCCCCTCCTCCAATTCACTTTTATGGGAAAGAAATGGGGTTTAGTTTTACCCTCTTGGTCCCTCTACAATCTGTGAGACTCGCAACCATGGATGCAAAACGTCCACTGCTCTGTGTATCCAGCCGTATCTGTCTGAAAGCCATACAAATTAAATAGTACTGTCTTTGTTCACACAGCAATAAGCAAGAAGCACTTATGCAGTGCTTAAGCACCCTTTAGTCAATTGAATCTGTGGCAATAAAGCGGAGAATGCAGTCCCACTGAATCCCCATGGCCTTTGTTTCTGTAATCTTTCAGTTAGAAAATCAGGCTTTTTAGATGCTTCCTATATGTAAACAGAACGATGTATTATGTGTGAAGTTTTTAACAATGCAAAGGTTTGAAATCTGCTTGTTTGTTTCTTAAATCTGAACTGAAAGCTAGAATGACCCTCAGGTTTTAGTGAGGCAGTATACAAAATTTTTAAGACTTTGGTCAAGTGAAACCTACATTTCCCCTGCAAGAAGGGAGCACATCTACACAAAACATACCCCACTACTGTAGGCGATTTGTTTGGGTCCTGAAAGAAAAGTCGTCTTCACTAACTAGTCCTAGCAAGAGCGTTTTTTAACCTGAATTAAGTACCATACTTACATGTGGACATACCTCTCCCAGTACCTGAGCTAGCTAAGGTGCCTTCACAGAGCGTTATATACTGTGATGAAAATACCTCTTGCATTGATCTCCCTGGAAAGTTTGGGTCCTTTACTTTGATTCCGTCAGTCTCTCATGATTTTATTTCCTCACAATATTTTTCTCCACTTTGTCTATCCCCTCAGCTTCATTTCACACCATTACATGTATTACCACATGGAGAAATGATTGGGCCCTCCATTATCCTTAAAAGGATTTCAAGCAAGAAACAAACTAGTGTGAAACCTACTTCACCTCTGGAGATCTGAGCAATTTTGCTCTGCAGGTGGCACAGGGAAGATGAAATCCTTGTTCAGCCTGAACGCAAGATACGGAGCTGCACAGACTCCCTCCCCACAGCTTCGATCGTTTCTGTAGGCTGAGCACTAGGGATCAATAGCCCCCAGTCCCCAGCGGGCCTTGAACACGCACAGCTCAATGTTAAGTCTCTGACAAAAGTTGCCCTGCACTCTCATCTAGTAAACCATACAGCAGCAAAGCTATTTGGGCTGCTTCTCTTTGTTCCGAGAACTGACGGGTAGTTTTAGCAGCTGCATAACAGGGCTCTTATAATAGAGGTGTTTTGCTGCCAGATGTGTTATTACTGCTGGATGGGATGTAAATATTGTCAGTTCAAGATATCACCTGGTATTACAAGTCTGGCAAGGGATGGAGGGGTAAAATAGAAATAGTCAACTCTCCAAATGACAGAACTTAGATGGTTAAAATGAAGTGGAAGGTAATTTAGTGATGTTGACTCTTGCCTATTTGCCTCAATTGAAATGGTACCACCGACCTAAAAAACATGAAGATTTCTGCATGAATGGGACTGCTATTAACTGGAGCACAACTGGTACTACCCAATCCTGCAAAGCCAGTCTGGAAGAGGGGCAAAGCAGAGAGCTAGAACAGAAATCTTTACAACTGCTGTATCATGAATTACTAAAATATCACTTAGGACTATTACAGAAAGCGTGGGCTGGAAGCAGTTCACATTCTTGCCTTGTCTTATTACATCTACTGTAAGTTACAATACAGTCATACAAATGTACATTCCTTCTATTCTCATACACACATCTGATATGCCAGTCATCCCCCATGAAAGACCAAGCGTGAGATCAGGCCAGTCTCACAAACCATTATATGTGGCTGAAAGTTAAGCAGGTGTCCAACCCCAGCAATGTAAAATATATACTGAAGTGTTGCTAGCACCTGGATCTATTGCTAAGGTGAGAGGGACCCCGTCGATGTAAAATGCTTTGATCCCTGCTTCTCCTGATGGCGACTTTAACAGTGAATTTGGCCCCTTAGTCTAGCACTACTACCTCAATACACATGCAAGAATAAATGTAAACAGAGAACAAAGCCATAAATTCCAGTTATGTGCAGATATGCAGTCAAAAACCGAAGTATTCTATTTTGAATTAACTTTTTTTTAAAAAAGGCACGTTATTTTTGTGTTCTTACAACTCAAATCTACGGAGGAGACATTTAAAACAGTCATGTTAAATACCTTTTTTAATTAACAGCTACAGACAATTTTGTACTGATGAGTTATATAAAACTGCAGAAAAAACATATTAAAAAGGGAAGTGTGCAAATCCCTCATTAACAAGGTACTGAAACACTGCTATAATTTTCCTCTGCTATTATATTGCACTGTACCGTTCCTTCTCATTTATCAGAGCCCAGATCCCAATTCTTAACAATAAGTCATTTATATGCAGCTAAACTACAAAGATTTTATTCATCTGCTGCTGTATATAATGTACTATTAGTTGCAAAATAAGAGATGTTCTTACTTTAACAAGTCACTGCTTATTTTATTATTGAATTTCTGAGCACCATCCTCTGCTGAGGAATAATCACACTACAACGTAAGTCCTGGTTATTATTGTATCACTCATTTGGTGGTGTCAGGCTTTATTGTACCTCTCTCCCCTAAGGTCCTTGCCTGCAGCCCTGCTTCCACCGGGCCTCCTGCTCTCACCTCCCCAGGAATGCTGCATTTCTGTCCCTCTTGAATGCAATACTGAGAATTTAGTTGGGCTCACTGAATTAGGAGGACATTTTGCAGCCCTTCCCTCCAGGAGCCTGTAAAATAGAAGCATAAAACAGCACACAGCATGCTGAGGATTTAGCACTGGGTTCTTCTTACTTGTGTTTATGAACTAAAGCAGCCAAGGTAGGATCCTGGCACCCCCAAGATTCCCCTCATGAATAACGAAGACCAACAAGTCTTTCCCAAGGGTGCTTCTGACTTTAGGTTCCCTAAGTCATGATCTGGGAGTTACCCTTCTCCTCCTCCGTGTTAAAGATGGAGGGAAACTGTGCCAACTCCTCCAGCAGCTTCCTTGGGTAACTGCCTCAAGTTATATAGGATGAATCTGGAGCTTCTGTTGGCCCTGAGGATTTCTCTGACAAATCGAATTCCTTCCCAAAACCCCTTTGGAGGTCCCTAACTGATTCACTGAAATGACAATCCATCCTCCTGAAAGGTCTTTCTTTTCACCTGAGGATTTTTGTTTCTTGAAGTCCACAACAGATTTGTAGGTTGTTTTGAGAGAAAGCAAAAAAGTTAAGGGATGGCCCCATCTCTTAACAATCCTCATATTTTGGCAAAAAAAACCCCAGAACTTGACGCCCACTCTTTCTTTCTGTTTTTTTCCAAAAGCATTTCTACATGATTACATTATTTCAATGCAACAAGAAAGCACATGGGATCAGAAACAATTAGATCAACATACAGTATTCACAAATGACTGATGAACAGCTCCAGATCTGCCAGTCACAATGATTTAGACAATCTAATGCCCATATACTTCTGTGTAAATCTTACCATTGATTTTCCTGTCGTTTGATGTGACCCTCCACAGAAACTCAAGTCAAACAGAGCTAGATGCTAGAGTCAGTAGGCTACTTGTTACCATAAAAATTACTCATGTAAGCAAACTTCAGAGAAATAGGTCTCTACCATTGCTCTTCAAATACACACATTAAAATATTGTTTAATTTTTTTCTTGTTCAAGTGCAAGAAAAACTCAAAGTATAGTACACAAGGATGCCAGGCACTCAAGTAACAAAACATTTTGCACAAAAGTCCCAAGTGGAAATACACTTGCAGTGACATATTGGGGACCTTTCTTGTGCATAAACCTGGGCTCGCTGCATTTAACGTTGTGGTTATAATCTATGTCATTTCTTTCTTGTTCTTCCAAAACATCCAGGGCAAACATTATTAGTATAACCAACTGGAGGTCTTGTTTTCCCTTCCCATTCAAACCTCATACCGTAGTCAATAGGTATTTTGAATACATAAAGAATACTAAATCGGGTCCTTGATTAGCGTTTGATTTATACCACAAAGACCACAAGATTCAGAGGTTGCCAAGGCAACACCACTTCAACCTCCTTACATTTCTGCTTTGATATGAAACCTCTCATTATATAAATGTATCACAACACCAGTCAGCATGACAGCCTATTTTACAAATATGCCTTCGGATAGCAGACAGCTATATTCTTCTCTTAAGTTGGGGGGGAAAGGCAGGAATAAGGTTGCCTTTCACTAGGGGGGGAGAGGGGCAAAAAAACCATTATAACCTATATAGGCTTTATTAGGAAATTGTATCCTGAGCCTTCTAATACAGCCAAAAAATTTTGTATTATTTGGCAAAAAATCCACAAAAGGGCAGGAAGCAAACAAAACAAAAAACCCCAAACACACCACACGAGTCTGAGACTGAGATGCTAGAATTTTGAGTAATTGGAACTAACAACTGTGTATAAAAGCTTTACTGAACCATTGGAGATCTGATATTGTAGCATATGTTGTTTAGAACTACAGACCAGGCAAAGTTTAGTAAAGCATAAAAGGCCTACCAGGAACCTACTGACACTTTTTTAACCCCAATTTTGAGGTCTAAAGTGGTACTTAGCAATATACCATTAGCCTTCTTTACTGAGCAGTATTCAATATGCAGTGCTCTACCTACAGTTGCGCTCTAGGATCCTTCAGCAAAGGCAAGCTCTTGCAGGAAGATGGTTACTTCTGTGTCTCCTTCTTAGTCCTCTGGACCACACTGACTTTGAGCAGACTACAAGCTGATCCAGAATGCACGAGGTACGGCTGATGGGCTGGGTTAGCAACAGGATGGCAATAGTCCCAGATGCATCCCTCCAAACCCTTCCTTGTGCCCTAGCACCCTCTGTACTGCCAGGAGACTTTCCAGAGACAACTATTACTAATGATCAGCTAATTCCACATCATCTGGAGACTCTCCAGCATGAGCTGAGAAAGCTGACCTTTGAATTTCTAAAGAGAAGGTTGTTACAAGTAAGAATATGCCTGGATATTTGTAGTCATGGAAAAAAAATATGAAAATTGGAATGGTCTGGGCTTAATTTTTTTACTTCTCCCCTCGCTTCAATTTCTGGCTTGTAATCTCCAGGTACACGTTTCTCACTGTGAGTCTGTGACACACTGACCATCCGCAGCAGCAAAGTCAATCTTACAGTGTGTCTTAAGAGGAAGAGGAGCAAAAATACCACTGGGGGGCACATGCGGTACTAGCAAAGCAGTTGTTCCTTCATCCCGTCAATTATGTCAGTTCCAGGTCAGAGACAACTGCCCTCAGTTTGCAATGACAAAATAACACCACTTACAAGTATTTGTAGTTGAATGTAATGGCAGTGCCCATTTGTATGGTTTCTACAAGAAAAAAATCTGTCTTCACTTACTTGTGAAGTTTTTCACTGAAAAACACCTTAATTGCAGGTTCCTTTACAGGTTATTCCATCTGTTACGCACTCAGTGTACTGCAAAATGTGCAGGGCACGGCCTATCGTGGACCACCCAACCGCATCCAAAGCCTTGCTGTACTGTATATAGAACCAGTTTCACTACACAACCAAATCCTGCTAGAATCCCAAAAGATGGGAAGCGTTGCCAGACTGTGGATGTGCACAGAATTCCCGGTTTCACTGGGTAATGGAGTAATGTACCATTTATGCTGTTCTTTACTTTCCCAGCACCATGTTGTTTATCATTCCCTAAAGTGTTCAGGTGATGACTCAAATGACCAGGGACTAGGGACTGACCCAAATCCTACAAGCCACTCTTTGCCACACTTTCCTAGCACCTTTCTGGTCTGCATGTTGGAGACTCTGAAGAAGGCAAATTTTATATCTAAAGTCCAAGTCCTCAGAATTGAAAACAAACTGAAAACAGCATACCACAAAAAAAAAAAAAGCTTCTGAGACACAGAGTTTACATAGGACGGGGACGGCTGACATCAGAATCGGGTATCGCACCGCGATCCAGTCAGCCATGACACATTTCCACATAAAGTGGCCATGGAGGCTGGAGAAGAGCCAGTACAGCAGAAAACCTTCAG
This sequence comes from Egretta garzetta, assembly GCF_000687185.1. Taxonomy (NCBI): domain Eukaryota; kingdom Metazoa; phylum Chordata; class Aves; order Pelecaniformes; family Ardeidae; genus Egretta; species Egretta garzetta. The sequence goes on from NW_009259063.1 coordinate 2,223,076, forward strand.
GGTTATTTTGCATAGGACTATGCAAATTCTTCACGAAGCTGAGGGCTTGAGATCAGAGCTATTTGCTTATCAACTTCCACCAGCACTAAAACTCATATAACTAACCTTGGAAGACAGCACGTTATTCTGAACAATATTGCTGAACAAGCATTTGAATAAAATCAATTACTTGCTCAAGGGATTTTTAAGACATACATTTCCTTAGTTATTGTCAGATACGCAGGTTAACAAAAAGGAAGATTGATTTCTGGATAAACAGAATAACTGATGTTAAAATGTTGTGTGGAAAGACAAATTGTGAAATACAATATTTTAATGTTCATTTTAGTGAAATGATGGGAATATTCAGGAAGCACTTGCAGTCAAGAAACTGTACACATCCCCATCTGCCTGTCAATAGCATAATGCAACAACCTCTCCAGTCTTCATCGTCTTATCACTTACACCTTACTGATCGGGATGCATTCCTTCTTGCCCAGCCATATATTTGTACTGATCAATGTAATACTAATATAATGACTATGCTGTTTGCATCAGCAATATTAGAACAAATTGACCTTAGCTGGAAAAGTCAAGTCAGCCTTATTTTTTTTGTGACCCAATGCTGTTATCTCATCTGCTGTTGTGCCGCAAACTGGCCCTCAGCATCCAAAAAGGAAAGTAATCCCAGACCTGCCCCTTTAGAGAATCAGGGAGGTGAAATAACATGTTTTAGTTGTGTAACATCAAAGCACTTCCCAGCAGTGCCTAAAGCAACACAACTAACAATCCCTATTTGTTGTTTCCTCTCTCCGTCCCTCGGGAGAGAAATTTGTGCCATTCAGTGCCTTGCTTTCCTAGGGAGTTTTGGTCTGTTTTGTAGTAGATTTTCTTTCGGGCTTATGCGAGGAGAAGGGAAACAGGTTGTGGTTTAGGATCTTGGTTTTCTTTAGTGCTTCATCAGAGGAGGCATAGGAATCAAGAAAATATGACCTTGCTCATTAAAAGAATGGTTGAGATCTGCAGCAGTGCTCAGTTCTTGGGAGAAACTGGACATGAGCTCCTTTCCCTCCACGTCCTCCCCCACAAAACACTGGCTAGGGAATCTGCATTTCCAGGGTCAATCTATCTGTATCAGTATGTAAAACAAAGCCAGGCGTCTGTTCCTCGTCTTGACTGGAAGCACCGTAGAGCAACAGAGCAAAGAACCAGTAAGTTACACTCAAAAAAGCCACTCACAATGTACATGCTCAAAGCCATTCGCTGTGCTTCATCCCTTCCCTCCTCAGTCCCCTCCCTAGACACATAAATCAAAAGGTGGTAGCTGTCGCATTTTTTTTTTATGCCTTCCCATTGCTCCTTTCCAAATCCTTACTTTTCCATGGGTAGAGGAGCTGTTATACAGCTCTGTGTGCATGTGTGTATACATATACATATATACAGGCCTTCCACTCTAACAAGAGGAAGGGAAGCCCCATATGAAAGGCTCATAACCCATCCATGCTTTGTGAAAGCATGGCAAATGCAAAACCCTTGTATCCACACTGTGGCTACACATGGCTTTGTACTGCAAAAGTTAAATATACTTCCCAAAACAATGCAGACAGGGTTAAGAAGACCTTGCCCCTAAAGACACCAGCATCCAGTATAAATTGAAGCAATCCACATGAAAGGAAAGCTGCTGAAAGGAGAGCAGACGTTATAGGAAGTATGTATGTATATATAGTATGCGTGCATATGGTATACACATCTACGTTCTAATTTAAATTTCTAGTGGCAAATTCTAGGAAAAAATAAATGCGGAATACCAAAGCTGCTACAGAAAGGAGCATACAATGAATTAAATTAAATTCCTCACAGAATAGCTTATTCAGTAAAACATAATACCACAGTGTCTATCGGCTTCTTAAGTCTTAACTACTGATTCCCCACTAGTAACTTCAAAATTTTACTGCTGCTTTTTTCAAGATGTTCATGGTTTTCTACCAGGATGGCAAAGTTACCGAAATGCTCACCAATGAAGTTTTCCCCGTTGTATTCCTGTTGTCATTTATGGGTGGTTTAACATCAGAAATGTATTCTGAAGCAATTCCTCACTTGCATTATCATAGATTATCATAGATAACGCGAGCCAAGTTCCAAGGACAGCGTTAAGTGTCTGAAACAGGTCATGAATACTCTGTCTAGACAAGAGATGCAGACAATGCTGTTCCTCTTCTCTCAAGTTCTGCCAGCTGCTCATAGCTTTGATAGTAAGCTGAATACTTGTAAAATACCTACAGCTCTTACATTAAGAAAAAAATTAATTAGCCTTTTCTAAACAGAGAACAAACTTATATCCTACCAGCATCTGTTTAAGGATTAAATCCCCATTCTACTCATAGGTTAATGGTGAGCAAAGCCAATGCCTATTTCACATCCTTATCTGGCACACAGATAAATTGGGTAAGCTACAGACAACACTGTTTGTGCGACACTCACCTGGTGTAGCTTCTGCCAAAATTCAGGTCCGTCCTCCATTTTTCTTAAGCTTGGTGGAATGTACCAAAAGCAAACGTTTGCATACTCCGGCTAAACAAGAGAACAAGTGATTGCTTATGAGATGTAACAAATGGGACAGGAATACATGTTATAGATGGTCAGAAAGTTCTGCTTTATTTTTTGGGGGGGCAAAAATTGAATTTATACCCTTTTCATCAAAACTTCCTTCTCCAATTCACCTTTTGTTTCCCTTTTTTGAAACTAGAAATAGTTTTCATATTATCCACTTCTCTTTCTGATGCCAGAAAAAGGAAACCTGTTGGGGTTCCTTTTCCATTTCTTCTTCCTATATACGTATTTAACTCCCCTTTGCTCACTAAAACTTTAGTAAGGAAAAAAGTGTGAGAGTGGCATAGAGAGGTAACTTAAGATTTAAAAATTGAAGCAACTTTAAAGAGAAGAATACATTTTTCTTTTCCATGTTTTTTTAAATGGGAATTTCCTATGATGCATTTACACAAACCACACAAACTCAACTTTTGTCACCATTTAACACTTGCACACCTAGTCATTTTTCTACTGAACAATGCCAATCTCCTTTTATATCATACAGCACACTACACAGTGCTGGAGTTAACGCTGGCTTTCTCCATTCCCACATTTTATAGGAATCTCAGGACCCTTTGCAGTTTATGTGCCCTATCCTGGATGTATCTTATCCAATATCTAAGCAAACCTTTTTAGCAAAGACTGAGACTCTAATCTCTGCTTCCCTCCAGAGAAATTTTGCCTTTAAACTCAGCAGAGAGTTAGCTGCAAGACTCCCACCGAGAATGACTGTTCACCATGCATTATAAAATAAGGCATTTTGTGCTTATGAGGTTTCTGTTTTATATATGATTGAGAAAATGTTCCCAGCAGAGCAGTCCAGGGTCTCCCTACAGTTCCTGCTAATTTGGAACGTTTTTTTTTTTACCTGTACAGGTAGCAATAGCTCAAGGAATAGATGTGCCTTCTGATCCCATCCAACACTATGCCCATAAAACCTCTCAGTCAGTCTTGACCTACATTATTTGCAACACAGTATTTAACTGGGGTCTAGATTATAATATGGATTATAAACTCACACACCCCTTTCTCCTCCCACACACCATCCTCATTAGTACCGGTTGAAAGAAAAAAAAAAAGAAGTTAAAAGAGAGCTTGGTAGCTGGGTCACACCATCTCTTTGCCCCACTGTGAATTCAGCTATTACAATCCCAGGCAGTCTCCTGAACGAGGAGAGCCCACCAGCTGAGACGTGTTCTTTCATGAAAGGGCACTGGGAACTGCTCATATCATTTTCCGCCTCGCTTCAAAGAATGCATTAAATACAATTTAATCATCAAGAAGAAAACTCAGCTCTTAAAGTCCCATTTCTTTCCCCAAAGAGCATGCACTGAGTACACACGTAAACACAGACCCTGAAAAGGCGGTGACTTCCTCGTGAGCACAAGCACTGGCTCGCTGTTACAGGGTTTATTTTAAAACTGTTTAAAATCAAGACGGCAGGAGGAGACAGATGGCATATATTACCATATTGCCATTGCCTATATTACCTTCTTGATTATCTCAGTTTCCTTTCACACATCAAATACATCATCCCCCTCTGAAAATACCATTCATCCTAGAAAAACTTAACTACCCCAGCCATGCTTCACACCATTTCTGGTTATCTTACCACAGCTCTTATCCAAGCAGGTAAGTGATTATACCACGGAAGAATTCAAGATGACGCAAGTGCGAGCGGCATTTCCAGGCCACGGAATGGTTCTCATTACAGGACTTTCCTCACTGCCTGTATCAGAGGATCATCTTCCCGAGCTTCTTGTCCAAAGTCCAACTTCCTTTCAGAAAAGGCTCCACAACTGGGCCCAGCTGCTTCCCAGCAGTCTTTGAATTCTTCCCTCCTCAAAACCTCTTCTTAATCCTTGCTCAACCTCCTTCTCATTGCCCATACTGTAGTACTCCCTCCAATCCCACTTTTAATCCAGGTGTCCTGTTCCTGCAGAAACTAAACAGCAGCCTCTGCTCGTACCAACAGCTTTCACATCTACAGTGGATCTGGGCTCTCCACTAAGCTCTACAGTAATGGAGAGCCTTTTAACACACTTGCCACTTCAGTAACCCCATCATGTCGCTGGCCCAGAATTCTTCACTCCGTGTAAAGTTTCCCAGTGTGCACTTTCAAATTAGCAGTTTTCAAAGTTAAAGGGAAAATTCTGTATTGTATTAATAGTACAAAATATTTTTTTATATTTCATATTTCTTCTAGCCTAACCTGGAACGCTCATGGCATCAGCAAGTGTAAACCAAATCTGCATCGTTGTGGTTTGTCAGTCTCCATGTGTGGCACTTACTCCATTTCCCTTCCTCCCCACACTACATACCCAGCTGTCTTTCACACACGTACACTTCCAACAAGGCAGGATTTTTTTCTAAAAATGACATGTCTTTGCAGCGTGCCCAGATATTAGCCTTATTAACCAAAGAGCTGAGGATAGACGGAAAAACAGTGCTTTGGCTGTGCCCTCTTTACTCACTCTCCCCTCTAAGCAAGATCATCAACAGGTAATAAGCTGACAGGTTTAGCAAAGATGAGTGAAAAACACAACTTTTGGATAGTTCTCAGGAAGATGGGTGTAGAAACAGAACTAAGGAAAAAAACATGGACTTCAATGATGCAAAGCCCATTTTTAGGATCAAAATATTCTTCCATCCAACACACAGTCTTATCCATAAGTCTGGCAAGCTCTGCTTTTTTGCAGCCAGACCCTTTACTTTCACAGAAAAGTGCTCCATCTATACCCTGGAGGCAATACAAGCTAGAAGCTAGGAAAATAGGTAGAGTGATGGTAGGGAATACAGAGCACGTTATACGCACTCAATCACATCTGTGTATCTCCAGTACATAAACTTATTAAATTATAGACCTCAAATACAAATTGTCAATTGGCTAAAAAGAACAAAATCAAACAATAGACACCCATGCACATAACAACAACAGTTCAGTTCCATTTTCACTTACCTCCAAAAGAAGCTGGAAACCCTCTCTTTTCTTGATTTCCTCCACTAGATATCTGTAATCAAAATGTGGGGTTTTAAAGCACAGAACGAAACATTACATGCAGACAACAATAAAAAAGGTCTTGAAAATGTTTAAACTTTTTTTCCCCTTCTGTTTTTTTTTTTCCTTTTTCTTTTTTTTCCCCCCTAAAGAAACCACAGAGTTAAACCTCATTTCTACCTGCTGTGAAAATGCAGTAGCTATCAGTTCCTGGAAACAAATGAAGGCTACAGCCAGCCAAGGAGCACTGAGGAGAGGCCAAATTCTGTCCTCAGGCACAGATTTTCAGTGGAGCCACATGACACAAATTGATCCTATTTGCATCAGGCTGTGAACTTTCCCAATGCAAATTTCCATCAGTATTGCCCTCTACAAATTAATTCCTCCATCTCTTTTTCTCAAGTGCTGATGGTGTGCTGCCATGGCATTTCATGGTCACCCTGACATCTCTTACACTACCATTGTCACCGGGACCTCTTAGTTTAGCCCAGAATTTAAAAGTTTCCATGTACTTCAAGCCCAGCAATTTTCCCGGTACTGTCCTTGTTCCACAGGGTACATAACAGCACGTATTTCCGCTGATGCACCACAGTCCCTGGGCATCCTACGCTAACAAAGCATTGAAATAAATACTTCTTTTCTCTTTCACCTGTCAGTATGAAAAACACAGAAGCCTTCAAAGGGAAGATGGGTTGGAATCAAAACTTTGGATCCAAACAGCTTCAATTTTAGAAATTTTTTTACAACATGACCTCAGCTTTGTCATGACACACATCACACAGGATTTCTGAAGCAAAGAGGACACTGACATAGCCAGGACTTCTCTCTTTATTCCCCCCTGCTCAAAGCCTTCCCAAGAAAAACTCCAAAGAAATCACCTCAAACTCACACAGCTTTTCCATTTCAACAGAATTTCGGTCTTCTACATAAAGAATTTGCTGTCTAACAGTAATAAAACTGAGACAGTTAAACTACTGATTGTGTACAAAACTGTTCTTTTTTTTTACATTTATTTGGCATTTTCCTGCCTGCAGCTGCATTGCTGGTCATCACCCAAATAATTCTTTTATCCACTACCTTGAGGAAGAAAAATATTGTCAGAATAACCCCCCTTGGTCCTATCCACATGCCTGAAACCTGGCCCCACAGGGACACGTCTAGCACACTTGTATCTGCAATGCCTGTTATTTTGGCAGACGTGCTACAGAAACAGGTTGGCTGGGGAGGCAATAAGCAATACCCTAGACGGTATACATTTTTCAAAACAGAGCATGGGGAGTTGTCATGCTGTTTATCATTAACAAGTATTGTGTGTGTGACTCATTACCTCTTAGCACACATCCCTGCAAAAGGATTGCTGTGGTAGAGCGCCAGCTCCCACGACACGCAGCTCTTGCGCCGCACTGTTGAGATGTTTCCTCTCACTATAACAAGTCGAGGTTCTGGGTCCTTTCTGCCATGACCATTTAGATCCTACTGCATGCATTTGTTTGTAACCTGGCTGTTAATGCCCACGCTACTGTTTAGGTTGAAAGAGAGGCATGCTGAAAGGTAAGTAGGAGGCTAGATACCACATGAGGGCATTGGGGGGAACTTGTTGCTGTAGGGGAATTATCTTAAGTAAAAGAAGCTCAGTGCTTTTGTCCTGTTGATTAGAAGATACTTGTCTGTGCCATAAAACCAACATTCAGCAAAATCAGCAGGCTATGCACAAGACAGCGTCCCTCAATTTTTTTTTAATAAATCATGAAAAAGAAACCTACGTATGATCACCGTTTTTGGAGGGGAGGGTGAGGTCTTGAATTGTTAGAGTTCTTTTACAATGTTTAATACCCTTCCCTCTTACTGCAAGTGCCTGGTTTTTTATACCGCCATCTGACATAGGATATCTGATGTCGGTCAAGCTCACAACACTGTTAATCATGTTCTTAACTACATTGCCAATAGCCTAAGAAGGCAGCCATTAGAAAATCCATCAGCCATGATTTATCTTGCCAGGACCATTTGATGGCAGTGGAGCAATTTACTCTGTGCATCTTTCCATGGCTGACAGTGGAGTTTTTCTATCGTGCCACAGTTGTAGAACATCAGAAGGTCTTGAGTTTGAGTCTCAGTGAGGACTGGAGTGCACAGAGAAGTGGTATTTACTATGATTAAGCCTTGCAGAAAATGAGGGGTGGAGATCTGCAGTGAAAGCAGACATATGCCTGCTTAAGAGTGGGTGTCAGAAGAGGAATCAGGCAGAAAAACTGCAAAGACGCTGAAGCATAAAAAGCAGAGGTGGTTATAGTTGCATTCTAAAAGCAGTTTACTTCTATTTTCTTTTTAGTGTACTTCATAAAGCAACATCCCTGCATCAAAAATAATTTTTAAAAAGAGCAGCAAAAAATCTTCTGGTGATCAGCAGGATGCTCTACTGTAGGTATTTAAAAAATAAGTCTTTCCAAATAAGTAGCATCATAATGCTCCTGGGACATGTAATACACCAAAACCAAGATTCGTCTCCAGAACAAGAAGAAATTAATGGACTACCCAATAAGCAAAGTTTGATGGAACAGAAATACATGCCGCAATTACCCTAAAACCTTTGCAGCTCTTCCTGGCCAGGGGAGGCGGGAAGTAATCTTGCTCTTAAATTCTATAGTCAGTGGACTAGTTCCAGAATTAATCCAGGTCTGTGTTCAGGAACGCTGAAATACTATCTTTGCAACATCAAAGTAAAACCTACTGTAACAAATCAGGAGGAAGGCTGCACAGCTGTTGAGTAGTCAGGAAACCTGGCACGGTGCCCAGTAAACCTGACGTCTCGGCTGCAAAAGCACCCATGTCCATGCAAACTCAGGATAGCGATGCAGCTACTGTAAAGAATATACTTCATCAGATAATGACTAAGAATTAAATTTCTTCTTCAAGAAAAAAAAAAAAAAAAAAAGAGACAACCCAGTCACTCCTTAGAAGCGCTACCAGCTGAATCCTAACATTCAGAGAAAATATCGATCCCAGAAAGGTCATTAATCACTACACTCTCAGTCAAACGACCTTGGCCAGTGACCTTGATAAGGCTGAATTCTCCTACTGATAGTGGAATGAATTACTTACTCTGTACAGACACAGAAGAGTACAATGCTTTGGAACAAAACCAAGGTGCAATTTAACCAGAAGATACTAAGGAACACTTAACCAGCCAAACAATGAGTGGCTTTGAAGAAATAAAATAGAGAAAAAAGCCACAGCTCATTTGGGCTTTTCTGGGTTTTGCTTCTTTCCTTTTATTCCTTTCTAGTCCACTCTGGGTTTAGGTCATGGGTATTTTCCCCTTTTCTTTAAGTCACTTTGTTAAAGTGAGGCTATTCCTTTAATTTGCACTGGAGTAAACATTTAATTCTTTTCAACTTGGTAGTTCATATCACAAATAAAATGGCAATAAGATACAGGTGACTGTTTTTCAATATTAATGATTTGACTTATGGTAGTGTGCAGCTAGCCCAGGCCTTGGTGAAGATTTCATTGTGGTTTATTTTGCATAAATTCTGAACAAATATGATACTTCAAGTGAATTGTTTTTAACGGGTCATTATCTTAGCTCAATATTATTTCTTCTATCAGAAGACAAAATGACCTGTGTATGGAAGTTTCTTCCCAGAAACTGAGACATCACCATCACTTTAGAAACACCTTCTGGCAAGAATTTTACAGAGTTCACTTGTGAAACTCAGTTCTACACGACCAAAAACTTAGTAAAATCGAACAGGGTGGGTGAGGGGAAGATCACAAGGAAAAGGTGAGTCAGTCCCTAACAGAACATACTGTAAGGATTAAGAACTCCAGCAAACTTGTGAAGAAAAACCAAGCAGTATCTGAGAACAACATGCCTTCATATATCTCTATACACCCTAACATTAACAGAGTGTCCTCATACAAATTTCCTCACATGATCAGCTTTCTGCATTTCCTCAGTCATAAGGAGTGAAGTGAACAGAAGAATGGCCAATACACTTCTTGCTAGACACAGCTCAGAGCCTCGCACACAGGACTGCTTTTTTACCTTAACACCAGAACACACAGCTATGAGTTAGAAGAGGTAAACCTGTCCTATGTCAGGTTCAGATAACATAAATGTTAAACAAGGTAGATTGATAGTCTAATTTGGACTTCTATTTTACCAACATCTATGCTTATTGATAAAAGTAATAATTACTATTAAATATTGTAGCAAATGTAATAACACTAATTATTATTGCTATTAGTTCCTCCTATTAGACACAAACAAAAGGAGAGGGGAAAAAAAGGAACAATGTGGTCTGTTTCAGGATATGGAGCATCAGCAGTGTCAATGCTTCAGTCAATTAAACAAACTAGACATATTCAAAATTGTGAGGCAGTACCTTGCCAAAGCTAGTGCCCTGTTTACTCTCTCCTCAAGGCCTGTGGTTCCCAACGCTTTCCACATGAGCCAGAATTTGAACGCATCCGGACGCCTGCTGCACTGAATGGACTTGTCACCAGTGTCGTAGCTGACATCATAGAACTTGTCCTGCTGGAACAGGTATGAGGCCTTGGCAGAGTAACACTTCTTCAGGAGGCCCTATTAGAAACACAACAGAGACTTAGATCGCTCGTAAGCATTTTCAACCCTTTTTATCTTCACAAGCCAACGCCTTTTTTTTTTTCATGTCTGTACCAACTGCTTAGTACAACAGAACTGGATGTGCAGCAATCTACCCAAAGCTTATGGTGTGCTTTAAGAAGCCTGGATGAACCTGGAAGAACCCAGTGAAGTCAGCACTGAAAACAAGGAAACTTTTTCATTATTATTTTCTTCATAATGTCACTGAAGAGTTGGAGGTTGAAGAGGAATTCTGACTCAGATCTCAAGAAACCATGGGAGTGGGTACCACAGAAACAGTTGCTCAAAGACATACATGCGTGGGAAAGAGGGAGGAGAAACAACCTATGTCCACTGCTCTAGTCTATAGATTGGAAGAACAGCTCCTGAGGAGCTTCCTACATGTTCACAAATGGCTCAGTCTATTCCTTCTTCTTCATCAAACAAAGAACTTTACATACAGCACAGTTAGTTGCAGGCAGGGAAGACTTTAGCCCTTACCAGAAAATAAAGTCACTGAGGATTTAGCATAAGCTATCTGACTGTTTGAGTAGAAACACCATGAGGAGATGAGTACAACCCCAATTTTTGTCTCTTTTCACAGTTCAGACAATTTTAATGCTTGCAAATAAACTGTGGAAAGGATACTTTCGCATACCCTAATTATGGTTTGTTAATGAAATTATTTTTATTCAGCAATCTCCAGCCTCCAACTTCTGCGAGCCTGCTTGGACAGAGATGAACAGCATAAAACAGAGATAAATGAGTAACATGGCAAGTTCCAGCAAAGAATAAAGCTGGGAAACATAAAGCAGCGAGGCTGTTATACATTTAAAGGTGCAGGGGAATAGAAGAGGCATAGGACTGGCCATTGGCTGAAGAATGAAATATCAAAGTATACTCTGTAATACTATGAAGTGGAGAGAAGGACTGGCAGACAGCAGGTTACAAGATCAGAGATGAGAGTGGCCCTACAAGGAGCCCAGGAGACAGAAAAGGTTGTAGAATTGCCAGTGGTATTAAAAGTGGGTAAGAAAAATAAACCACAGTCTATAAGATAATACTAAAATAGAAATTCAGATGAGGTTAAAAACATGGCTACAGCATCTGATTCAGATCTGCAAACATATATTTAAGTGACAGTTGCACCAGAAGTCTTCTGTGCTGAACAGACCAAGGAACAGGAGCGGACAGCACAACAGAACCTGCTAAACAGTATCTTGAAGAGCACAATTCATTTTCCAATTCAGCGTCACTCTTCAATTTGAACCAACTGAAAAAGCATTTCACATTTCATCCTTTTCTCTGCATCTGCTGCAAGTCTGATTTTAAAATGGCAGACAGCATCTGACATCACTCTTAATCAGTGTCATATTCCTGTAACAGAGGCGCAATTCTTGATCTACATTACAATACACTACTGATAACTTTGGAACTGGCAATAAAATAGAAAAAAAAAAAAGTCAAGACAAAAAAAATCCAAAGGAAAAATAATCCACTGGCATACACAGAATAACTCTCCCTTTCTCCTAGCCTTTTCAATTCCCTCTATCAATACTAAAAACCAAACAAAAAACCAACCTGCGCACCTATTCGTAGAGCACAAAAGGAGAACACCACCAAAGGCTTCTCCACAACTTCTGTAGGGGTTTGTCAATCCCACTGTAATATTGCTGGATTGCAAAAAGGACAGCAAATTCAGTCTGAGCTCTTCAGCCACAGGACCAGCACATTCAGCCTTGTGAAAAGACAGTTTATTTGACAGCTTGGGAAAAAAAGGGGCAGCAGCTGCTCTCCCTCTGCAGTCATCAGAGCGATGATGTGCTGCTGCAGCACACTGTAGCTGTAGCTGGAAAGCCAATGCTGGGCGCAGTTTTTTGCGGTATGTAAGATTCTCACACCCGCTTTCCAATTTTCTTAGAAAAAGAAAGGCACAAAGATGACGTTAGAAACTGAAGAAAAGTCAAGCACTGAAGCATCCATCCTTAACAGGTTTTCTACAGCTTTGTGTTCTCTGGCTAGCAGCCCCACAACAGGAACAGGAGCCTGTTCGTCAAACCGTTGTGCCCTATTTATTTAGATCTCCATACCTTGATTTTCAGGGGAAAAACACAGTATTTAAAAAACAAACAAGAAAATACGCAGCAACATCGACAAATTTAAAGTTAATTGCTTTGCCTCTTCCTGACTTTAACAATTTTGCACAGTGTTTCTGCAGTGAGTATACAACAGGGTTGATCAATGTGGGACTATCTTCTGCCTTATCGGAATGGAATACAGCTGCACAGTGGAGGACATCCCAGGATATTAGTTCCCCTCATGCCTGTTGACTGAGAAATAATAACTTCTTTTTTGTCACAAGAAAGCTAAACTCAGTTGTTAATATTACAGAAAGACCGAGAAGTTCACAGTACAGCTACAGAGTTTCATAGTTTAAAAACAAATGCTCTAGAGTGAAAACACCACAAGAACAAGTAGTTCAGTATCTCTGAATGAACTCAAATTCCTGAGAACGTATTTAATTTAAAAAATAAAAAAAAATTTTAAAAGCAGGTAATGTCCTACTCTCCTGGTGCATCCAAAGCTGACAAGAAGTGCTGGCTTGATGATACTTTTCTACCTGCTTATTTTACTAATAATGCAACACCCTCATGAAATTCTGCTGAAGCTACTGCCTACTGTCAACCTCCAGAGGCAAGTACAGTGACATCGATATCCTCCAGCAGGTCACTAGAGCAGTCAGGAGAAGAAACAAAAATTGTGCTTTGTGAGAAGAAATATGTCAGACCAATGCAAGAAGCAAGGTGGAGGAGAGAAGGGACAAGAAAGGGAATGTTGCACAACAGAGTTTGGGTGGGTAGGACAATGGAAGAGGAAAAAAAAAGTCCAAGATAAATTTTATGCTCAAGAAAGCAGTTACTCCTTGATTGCTGCTGTCTCAAAAGTAATATTCAAACACACTTGAAGACATAAAAAGTCATCTCAGTTTTCCTAGTCAAATGATGGAAAAGCGGAAGGGGGGGAAAAAAAAGGAAAAAAGTATGCTTTCTAACTCAACATTCTCAGGCCCAGGAAGACCCCAACAGTTTGCCACATAGTAACTGAGCAGCTCCATTTGTTCAGAAGAATTGCAAAAATCTCATTAGGCCTGCCCCATTTGACAAGCTTGAGATTCTTTCTTCAGCATCTTTTATCTTTCTACCTTTTGTACAGAGACTAATGGTGGTGCTCTGCCTTATACTGGGACTGTTAAAGTTTAGAAAAAGGCATTACCATTTTCATGGAGGCCCCAGTCCACTATGAAGTTTCAAATAGCCATTGGTTTTGTTGAAGTCTATGGATAGTTCCTGGGTGTTCTAATTAATGGCCAATAAATGAGTAATTATTGATACTGATATCAATATATGACCTCCAGTTTCATAATTCAACATATTTTTCTCATTGAACACACTTACCTACAGCAAGCCTTCTGAACTCTTTCCATTTCCATTGCTAGTTAGAAGTGAATTTCAATCTCATTAACAAAACTTCTTTTTCCCCCAAGACAAACATCTTCCTGATCTGCCTCATCTGAAGCAATAAGGACAATCTTTTTGAATGGCATACTTGAAAATTCTCAAAAGCAGTGCAGTGCAAAAGGCCTGTAATTCACTTCAAGAAGTAAGAAGGAGCTCTCAGTTGTACTAAGCCCAAGCAGAAAGCAATGGGAATGGAGTATTTCCTGCAGCTGCCCAGGAAAGGAATCAGGAAAGTAGATATCGTTGTGATACTGCTAACGATGAGGAAGAGATTACACTGTAGACAGCTACCATGATCACCTCAATCAATTATATCCTGTGCTAAACTGGGATTTCATTAGCTACATTCTTTGAGACTTTATTTTTAACTAACAAGTGAAAATTCTGCTCATTACCTAGAATTGATTGCTAATTACCCAGCCTAGTGCTAAACTCTAACGAGTCACAGAACTTTGGCATAGGTGATAAACATTAGTTTTCTATTTATATGGCGATAATATTCACATTTACGTGGATTATAGCGAGAACAAATTGAAGTAGCTCTGTGGTATTAAGGGAGTATGTACAACCCAAGACTGATTCATAGCATTTGAAGAACACAGAAGAACAAAGCTGACGCACTGATGCTTTGAGAATATCGGTCCAACTAGCTTTGTGTTTAAACAGTCACTGCAATTCACGCCGCAGCAATACAAGTGTTTGCTGAATAAGTCTATCTTATTACAAAAGTGATAAAAGTTACTCGGGGTATGGCAGTGAAAAAGGGATAGCTGTGCATTCCCTGAGTGCTTTAAGGACTGAAGAACTACTGTCATTGATCTGAGCTTTTACAGAGGATTAACCAA
>NW_009259063.1:2237659-2266139 GCF_000687185.1 Egretta garzetta
GTATTTCTCTTTTCAATCTCTACCTTCTTTGGAAATCATTCCAATTTTGTTTCGGTAAGGCTGGAATATTCTCTTTTATTGTCATTGCACTGCTGTTTATCCTTTTTTTATTAAGCTGTATAGGAAAATATTTAAATACAATGTTTCATTCTAATAACCGAGCTGCAATGTCAAGCCTATTAACACTGCTAAACCACATAGCTTTATTGATGCTATGTGGCAAAAAAAACCCAAATCAAACAAACCCAGTCACTATTACTTTTGCTAATGGGAAATCAGGGTGTTACTACTGCATCAGAAATGTGATGTTTCCTTCTAAAGATTATCTTTCCATACATAAATAAAATACAAACCTGGGGCTTGTTAAACAATCTGTACCTCAAAAAAAAAAAAAAAAAAAAGAGAAAGAGAAAAAATGAAGGGGGTTATTTGTCCACTTATACCACCTATCCCTAACCCTGAGGTAGTCCACAGTTTCCAAATAGACCTCATAAGCAAATGGGAAGACAGGCTAACAAAACTTCCTTAATCAGACCTTCAAAAAGTGCATAAACATCTACACTTAACATTTTATTGCTCTGATTTCTTGCAGAATTCACCGCTTCAGAAACTACCTGAGGTCCCTTGAACATCCACTAGCAGAGCAATGTGGGCCAAACTTCCAGCTCCCATCTCAGCATTCCAGCTCCCACTGAAGCATCCTAACCACAGCGTGCAGGAATTATGTTCACAAATAAACATATGCTTCTTCTGCAGCCATAGCTATTTATGTAATTTAGGAGCAGTGGAACAAGCTCCAAAGTGGGGAACCGATACACATACTCTTCCATACCCTTACTGGTGAGAAAATTTTTAATGGGAAACTGGGTCCAGCTGCCTGCTCCAGATCTGGCATGGAGAAGATCAAAGTGAAGCAAGGCCTTTCTGCCACAGTGCCTTAAATATTTTTTTTTCTTGAAGATTTGTATTCCAACACTCTAAAAAAGCTGATAAGAAAGTAGGCAAATTTGTATGTGCTTCTGTTTGCATATAAAGACTGCACTGGCACATACACAAAACATCTAAATGCCAATTTTCCAGGAATTAAACACAAAGTAAAATGCTCTCTCCTCTCCATGCAGAGAAGTCTACTTCCCAGAATATGTCTCACTGTCCAACAGGATCTGATTGTATGATCCGTAATACTTGTGTTTTCACCCCTCAATGGCCTAGCATGCAGCCCTACTAGTATTTCCAGCACGTTGCCTAGCCTGTGATTTAGAAGTGGAATAGTATTGCTCTATCAGACGTTACACTCCATGGAAGGAGAATACAGAAAGGCTGCCAGAGCCCTGAAGTTAGAACAGTGTTTGTAAAGTGACTCTAAATGCCAGGGCAGCTAGAATATTTAATTCCTCTCCATTTCTTTCCTCTTTCTTCCTGAGAAATTTCCACTATGCAGCCCAAGTAGTCTAATCATTACCTGAGGCTGTATCTATGTACTGGGCCTAATTAGTTAAAAATATAGCACTGAATTATTCCCAAGCCTGCAATTAAGACACCACATTAATCTTAGTCAATAACTTCATTCTGCTTGTTTTTCATCCTGGAACAAAGATAAAGTGATGGACAGGTAGTCCTAGAGTCTAATCCTCTTTAATCTCACAGACTGTAGTCTGAGGAAATGAGGAGGCACACTTCTCCTCGCTGTCCTGCCATGTCTCACCCCTGTCTTGGAGTAATCATCTCCAAGAGAGCACTGATTATCATCTATGCTCTTTGGTCCTCATCAGTTCTTACTACCAGGGGTTAGTAACCAATTACATGGACAGCTAACCACTAGCAGCTGAATAGAAACTATCAGCTCTTTTGACAGAGATTTATAAAAGTGATTTACAAACCATGGCTCCAAAATAGTGATGCAAACCTCAGGGGCTCCATATCCTCATGATGTTCAGTCATCCATAACCTATGAAGTATAAGCTAAAATTCAACTCTGGTGGTGGAGAATGGACTTAAGTTTTAGCAGGGCTGAGTTTGGTATGGGGCTTGAAATAATTAACTTCTTACTGGTTTCTTTATTAAGATAGAAGAATTCCACAAAGATATAAGCAGGGACTTTTACCACATCGCAGACTCATCTCACTTTTGTGCCACTTGAGATCAGAGCTCTGCTGTTTGCTTGCTAGAGCTTTTAATTAGTTACGGCTTTTGGAAAGTCTGAATCACCCTGGTGAGGAGGAAGAACTGGTAGAGCAAGGAAAGAAGGCTCAGCACCTTTACCTGCATGTGCTCTGACTCCTATCCCTCTCCTTTCCTGCTCTGGTGCACCCACGTCAGGGAACGCGAAGAGGAGCTCTGCCTACTTGAAATGGAGATGCAGTACTGCTGCAGTCCCAATAGATGACAGCTATTCTGAGGACTTTGATGAGCTCAGTGTTTAAGTGCTGCAGACCCAGGTGACAAAATACTCAATTCTGAATGCAAATCATGTACAGAAGTTAACTAGCAAGGGCACCAGCTGCAAAATTTGACCACTGGTGAGCACAGTGATTTGGATCAGTTTGACCCTGCTCTCTTATTCACCCTTTATTAATTTGGTGGTGAAGTTCAAAATAATACGATTCAGCCTTTGCACTGCAATGTAGTAAAACTGACTTGCAGTTGTTTTTTAATTATTTCCATTTCCATACTACAGCAATGATAACCTACTGCATTAAAAAAAAAAAAAAAAAAAAGAAAAAAAAGGGACAGGAGGACTTACAGAGTTGTCTTTCACCAGAAGAGCACAGCACTGGATTCCTGCCAACAGCATTTTATGGGGATTCCAGGCAACAGAATCAGCCCTGAAAAATTTATAAATGGAGAAAGGGAGGTGGAAATTGCACCTATAATCATGAGTACTAAAGAAAGAAAAATGGCCAAAAACAATCTAAGCAGACAAATCTGATTTCTCTTCCCCAACCCACACCCATAGGTTCAGAAATCTCTCCAATGAATAGTAATATGTATTTTGGAAAATGCAACTCTCATGGAGGCCAATAGGCCACCCAGCTTTCATCTCAGGCCCTGGTAAATGTGCCCATGAACTAAACTGACTTACCTGTGGATGCCATGAAGAAGTCTGCGATGCTTCCTTGATATCAAAGCTGAGCCACCCCAAGAAGCCTGTTGGAACATTTATAGAGTCAAGACAATATTATTTGTATGAAGTTCTTTTGATAATGCTTTAACTAGTAATTTCTGAAAATGCCTTATCTCATTTAAAAATTAGCTTACCACATGGTCAGTGGCCTAAATTCTGCCTTTAGTATCATCTATGGAAATAAAGATGGCAGCCTGGGGCTATGCCTAAAATAGAGGAGCTGATGGTTTGTGCCATTATGTGAGCCACAAACTACACTGTCCCTTCTATGTAAGCAAGAGAATGAAGTGTCCCTGCATAACCAGACCCATTCCTGATACCAAATCAGAGGTGCTTCCTTTCCCCCAGCCTAACCCTAAGCAGCGGGAAGAGAAAGTCCCATTTTGTGTATCTTCCTCCTGCTAGCTGTTTCCTTGGCAAGACATTCACAGGGGAAACTGAGGACAAAATGATCATAGGTGCCAATTGCAGAGTCCAGGTTCAGATTTTCCACAGAATTTGGATATGAAAAGTGAAATCACTAAATAGGCAATAGCAGCATTTCTGTTACCATCTCCCTCAGGTCATCTAAGAACTAGGTGTGTGGTCTAAGATCCATTTAGGCCTTCTCTGTAGCAAGGAGCTCTCCACTGAAACTCCTTATCAAGTGTCATCTTATCTATTCTAGATACGTGTCTTTGGGTGACACCCTTTGCAGATGTCTCTCCTCATGGACTATAGAAAGAACTCAGGCAACAAGCTTATATTACCCAACTTTAACTTCTAGGCAACTGGAGTCAGGGAAGGTGATTCTCATCCATGAATTCGGCAAGAATCAGACTTCACACACCAGCTGCTATGAATCTTCAGTTCCCAAACAACATGTTTGTCCACGGGGGCGAAGTGGGGAAAACACGTAACAAGCAGTAGACATGTCATACAGTGCATTCAAGAAATTATTAAATATGAAAAAAAGGATTTTCCATGTTCATGCAGGCAGAATCCAGTTAAACAAATCCCCTGTGATATAAGCAAGGCTCCTCAGTGCCACACAGGAGGCATCAGTCCACCAAACACAACTGGACTCAGCTTATTTAAAAAAAAAAAAAAAAACAAAGAAGAAATCACTGATGTGAAGATTCCTGATCCAAGCAGAGAGAACACATGCTTGTTTGGCTTTTGTTCTTATGTTTCTTGAAAGAAACAGATGTGATAGCTGATCCATGAATTTAGCATCAGTATTTGCTTCGTAGGCCATACATGAGGCCATACATTAGGAATAAGATCTGCTGTCTCTGGGAGACAGGAATGGTAAAGGCTCACAAGGTAAATGGCAGGTTAATAACTTGTCTTATCACATGTTGTTCTTATTAATGCAGTACATTAATGCACCACATCATGTTTTATGTTGCCATGCTCACAACACCCTTGCTGAGGAAAGGGCTGCTGCTCAATCTACAGGTGGGACTTAAGGCAGGAAATTATTTGCCTCAAATTTCACCATAATCCTGTGACAGAACCATGACTTGAATCTGGGTTTCTCTAGCTAGGCTAAATCAGCCATGTTACGGGCGGACAATCAAACTGATCTTCCTGTCCACAGACAGATTTTACTCTTCTCATTCTATGATTGAATAAAGTCAAAAACAGTCACTAAGTTATTCCCTAATTTTCATAATTCAAAACCAACCCTTTGAAATATAATAAATCTTAAAAAAATTTGCATCAAAAGGTGTCTGTATTTGAAAAAGTTGACGTTTTTGCACTGTCTCTGAAAAACAGGACTAGAAAGGCTCTCAAGAGGTCATCTCAACACTGTGCCACCCCCAAAGGCAGGATCAGCCATATCCATCTCATTTCTGTCAAACACTTGTCTTTTCTAGAGATTATTAATCAATGAACACACGTAGCTTGTGATTAGCATCAAAGTGAAAAATAAGGTGCAGAGAGACATCAGCAATCACTGCCTCCACAGCACTATTGGCACTGCTTTCTGTCTTTGTTTTAAAAATTACTGCTGGAGAGTTGGAAGAGAGAGGTGATAGTACTGGAGCTCCGGGCCTCTCCATCACCTTTCCACCTCTCCTTGTGACTCAATACTACATGATGAATTTGTGCTCCATGCTTCTTTACCCAATTCAAAGACTAAGCACTTAGGGATCCAGGGCTGGGAAAAAACCAAAAACTAATGAGGAGGCTGAGCCTAAGACGACTGAGAATCACTGGCTTTGTCTGGTTTTAAGGACCTCTAATGATGGAGGCTGCACAATTTAACCACTTAATTTGTGTTTAACAATAACAACGCTACTGATTTAAAGTGTCCGTCCTAAACGGTGTTACCTCTTACCATAGCTGCAGTGGTCAGGGGAATAGATTATTCTTTTTCTTTTTGCAGCAGCTTTTAAAGCATCTGCAGACTATTACATATCGTCTCTTTGTCTTTTCTAGTTTAAATAACATCAGTGATTTCAATCTTTCCTCATTGGCCGTCATCTCTAGATACGGTTCTGTTTATCCTCACTGCTTTACTATTTTCTAATCTTTCTCCTGTAGGTCCTCAACCTTCTTGAAATGCAGCTTTTTATTTGGACACAATCGAGATAAAGCAGATGGAGCACCGAGCAGGCAGAATTATTTTATGTATCTTCTTTATTCAGATCTGAAAGACATTTAACCTTATTTGAAAATGCTTACGATGGCTGGTTTGTGATGTACTGCAAACCCCAGATTTTTTTTTGGAAGATCTGTCTAGCCGACAATCCCCAGCCTGCGTTTGTGCAGTTGATTATCACAGCTTAAACTTCGAGCTCTATCTTTATTGAACTGTAGCCTAGTTTTTCCACTTTTTTCTCCAAACTGTCAAGATCTCTTTGATTTCTAATCCTGTCCTCCCACGGCCTCTTGCAGCAGTTTTATGTCATTTTCAAATTTAGTCAGCGTATTCTTTTTCATCCAACTTATTAACGAAAATACCAGATAGCTTCTAACCTAGGATGGACCTTTGTGGAATCCTGCTCAAATTTTTCTCCCCTTTCAGCAGGGAACCACTGCTAACTGCTCACTGGGTATGATTTTCCAGCCAGGTTTTCACTCTCTACCACAGCTGTAGCTTGGCATGTTTCTCTGGCTTTCTGATGAGATACTGCAAAGACGCAATAAAGTTAACTGCTTCTCCTCCATCCACGAGACTACAGAAGGAAGGCAGATTGATCAAACTAGACTGACACATTTTGTTTACGACAAATCCAGCTGAGAACAACGCAGGGTAGCTCAAAACACAAAGATTATCACCTGTGTCCCGTGCACTGTAATTGGTAACTAGGTATGAGAAAATTACCGTGTTTCATATGCAACAAACTGCTTACAGCCAAATGATGGGAATCACAGTGTTTGCAGCGTGATTAAACTAACTACTTAAGTACAGGCTAATAGGTCAAACCTGATTCTCTGTACAGGGCTAGCCATAGGAAAAAAAAGCCAAAGTAAGGACCAGCAGGGAAGAAATACTCATACACAGTATTTAAAGCTACATGAACACAATACATGACATATACAAGTGCTGGAGCTTGAGTGCATATAGATGATGCAAAACAAGTCATTAAGAAAGGCATCACAGATGTATGATAGAATGCAGTAAGCAACTTGAATGTGTGTATGAATACTGTAACATGCACAAAATAAGCCTGGTTATAGTCTCTGCACTGAGGCTGTTGAATGGGTTGCCTGCTGAGACAGTTTGGGCTGATTGGTATCATCTTCTTAAAACAACTTTTTCCTTAACTCCCTTTTCCTCTTTAGGTTTGTCTCCATGTGAGAGCTTATCTACCAATTCTGATTTTACCGAAATTTATCTTCCTGAAGCCCACTGATTTTATGTTGACGTTCTCCCTTTTGCCCTTCCTAAGAATCATGAGCTTTATCATTTCATATTTAATGAAAAGAGTCTCCCTAAGGCAAACATATCAATCTTTGGGATCAGAAAGTATTCTGAAATGAGATACATCAGTGTAAATCTGGAAATAACACCACCGACATTCATACAAGATATTCTTATAAACAGTTCTTGAGACCATTTGCAGTAGATAATCCTGATTCCCATCAATGATACACCAAAAATCCTAAATTAGACAGAACTCCCCCTGTTCTTTTAATCTTTGTTTTAATTGTACTATATCTTTTTTTCCTCCAAAGTTACAGCAGGCCCAAACAGCAGTATTCACTTGCTATTACTCAGACTGCATAACATGTAAATCATTCAACAAGAAACCAGGCCTTTCAGAGGAATGTAGACCCTCAAAGCTTTCAAAAATACTATATTATTGCCTGTAAGGCTAGAAGGAGGTAGGCTTGGTTAAAAACACAGAAAAAAAACCCCAACTCTTCACTATGTTTCTTGTATACTATTTCTGAATGCAGATGCCTGGTTTCACTGTACCTTTTCACATATTATTCTAGTAAACCTACTTCTAATGGTGCTGTGAGTGAAAAAAGGTCACATTATGAATTAGAGTCTGCTCATTTTACCATAGCACATTTGTATACACATGTATGCCTGATGTCACTTATGTGGAAAGCTTTCAGCCTTTTCCCCATTCCCTGTTCTCACACAAATAAAGCTAGAAACTTTAAACAAAAAATAAAGAAATAGCCATGCACTCAACTCTTCAGAGGTGGTGAAAGGAAAGATGGAAAAAAATATTGATAGAACCCCTGAAATCCATTGATATATTCATAACACATGTGATTCATATCACATCTTAACAGAACGATTGGTCTTCCTAATCATAAACCCAATTTATTACTGGACATTTGTCCTTCTGCTGGTGATCAATTAACATCTGACAACTGCAGTCACTGTTCAAACAGAAAATTAGCTTTAAGATATTCGCTGACATTTTTACCTTAGTTTAACATGAGGCAAAACTGGAAGAAGAAAGTTAATTCTTTACAAAATGCTATCAACTGCCTATGAAGTATATCGTGCTGAATATGGCCCAGGCTCATCCCACCTAATTTTAGTTATTCACCTACGGGGAGTATGTTAAGAGACTGCTCATTGTCCTCCTACAGCCATTGGAGATGGCTCCAGCCACGTCTATTCAACCCACCTAAGATCCAACACAGATTCCAAATACATTGCTCTTTCCACCGACCACACGCAGACACGCAAGAGAGTAGCACCTAATGCGAATGTTGAGCTTCTGCTGAAAATCATCTGGGTCTTTCGCACCAGCACACAGCCATGAGGAGGCTTTGCAGACATTTTAAATACTAGGGCTAAATTCTGCATCTTTGCCTCCAAGCCAATAAGAACACTCTTTTGTCTCACACATACAGCAACTTTATTTATTAATGACTGTGAGACATTTATTTGAAACACACATCGCTGCCTACGTGATTTTTCTTTTGATACTCAACATTAAACAAACACTTTAAAAATTTAGAGCAGGTCTAAAAATCTCCATTAATGTTGCTCCAGATTTTCTCATTGCTCCATGGCTTTTAATCTAGCCAGTCTGGATTTGTGGCATTGCAATTATAAACAGAAGGCAATTTTAGAAAATATGAAGAGACCTAGTTTTAGAAAAATACATTTACAGTTAACTCTTTCAGGTAATAAAAAGGCTCAATGATTATTCCAAAAACGTTCATTAATGGATTTTAATATCCAAACCTAACACTATAAAGAAATGAGAAAAGAAAAATTTTTGAAGTTTAGGAGAATGTAGGGAGATCTACAGGAAACTCAAACCTGTAAATATGAAACAGAATAATTTACAACTGGTTGAGTCAAAAATAGACCTTTATTTTAACCTGTAGGAACCATACACCACAATTCTAATGTGTCCATTCTCCAAGAGAATGTGGAAAGAATGCGAAGTTATATTTGTATATAAGGACCCTTGAAGCATTTTTAGAAGGTAGCAAGAAAAAGAAATTGATTTTAAAATAATTTTGAAACATAACCTGACAATGACAAAGTAGCTTTGACCGCTTGTCACAACCAAATTATTTGCTGGTTTTCAGCACATGTAACAGAGACAAATCAGAATGTATTTCTGTTCTCTATGCAAAAAAAAAAAAAGTTATTAGAGCCCAACTTGCTTCTACAAAGAAACATCAACAGTCAAAGAAAAATAGCAATTATAAAAAGGCAATGCTAAACAAAACCACACAGTATACAAACTCACGTCAACATGAAGCCAGAGGCCATGCTTTTCACAGATATCGGCAATTTTATCCAGAGGATCAAATGCTCCCAGCACTGTTGTGCCTGCTGTAGCACAGACAAGAAATGGTGCTGACCCCTGCAATAGGATTTGAAAAAAAAAAAAAAAAAAAAGTAATTTGCACTGCTCATTTCCTCCAGTATATCTGCAGAGCTAAAGTATGAAAAGGTCTAGGAATGTAGGACAAAGATGCGACAGTCTACATTTTAGCTTCCCAGCAGAAGGTACTACATTTAAAAGTGCTGACTCTAAAAAAAGGCATTTTCCATTTCTAGTTAACACCATCCCAGGGCAGACTTCAGCAGCTTCAGACTGTTTTGACAGATGCTAGCTTTGTCAAGATCAAAACATACCAGATATTTGACATCTCTCTTCATACACGGATTTTAATTTCTCAGTCTTCCACACTTTACTACCATATTTGCTGCCATTCTGCCAAATAAAATAAAGCTACTAGCTCAGCCAGCAGGCTACCCGTGGAAGGAAAGGACTCATCCCCCTAAGGGTTCCACCTGCGTTGTCTCTACAGTGCCCCTATTCTTTGCCTGGTGAAGAGGAACCTTCAGTTAGGGCACAGGATTTGCCTTAGGCAGCACTGGTAGGGCCCATACAGTGACTGGGACAGCCATCACTACCTGACCCCAACGCCTGATCTACAGCAAAGCGCTGTTCCTCCTACTCCTGCCTAGAAAAGAGGAAGGGCTGCAGACAGTAACATTAGGAGAGAGACCACTGGAAATCTCAGACAGTTTTAAGGTTAGACAGGTGGGATAGGGAAAACTATTGTCAGGTTGCAGTCTCAGACAACCATCACACGCCATCCATTTTGGTTTCAGTGTCTTTGCTCATTGCATTCCCATTCAACTGATACCAGGGGTGCAATTCCAATGGCAGACTAGGCTACGTGTACCAGCTGACACCTGCCCTTGCAGATGTATGTGCCTGCGCCTATTTAGGAGCAGAAACTGAAAAATGAAAAGAATTGGTGGAAATCAAAACAGGATTTTGAAACAACTTCATGAAATGGTGGGTGTCAGCCCTAGCAATGACTGCGTGGTCTCGCTTGCTGGTAAATACACGCTGAAGGAGCTCCTCTGCACATTTCAGAACCTGGCCCACAGCACGACAACGCAGTTACTGAACATGGACTAAAGTTGTTATCAAATTGTATAATCTGGGAACCCTGGAGTTCATTTGCAGTGAATTAAATCTCTCAGATGATGTAAATCTCTCTGCTGATGTGACTCAGTGTAGCTCACTGAAATCAGGCATCAGTTGAAAAAAAAAATAAAAATCAAACTACACATGAGTCTTATGTATCTTCACTTCAGCTAAAATCTGATCTCTCTTTAAAAAAAAAAGTGTTGCCACTTTTAAACAGCTACTACAGACAGGCTTGATTCACATTTACACACTGACAGTTTTATACTTCTTTAACAGCATAGAGGACTGTTAGAATGGTATATAATTATGATTTATTTGTATTTTAAAATTTCTTTACAAATTGCTAAAGCAGTGAAAAGTAACCTTGGAATGAATTAAAATTAATCCCATACATTCACAAAGAATTACCATCTTATAATTCACTTCTTGGTCATTCATTCCTACTACAACTTACCACAAAAGTCAATCAAACTTCCAAGCCAGCCTGAAGCTCAAGTACAAAACACTTGCAAGTGAGGCACAGATTTATGTGCTACACCTAGTTTCTGTTAGCTTTCTCACCAATTTTCTCCTGCAGCTATATCAAAGTCAAAGGTCCCCCAGCATCCAGTAGGTAACATGACTGAATATGGGGACAAGTCTAGGATCTCTACACATTCCAAAGATTGTTATCATTACATTTTTCCCGCAAAAGGAATTAAATTTTTATTATTCTTGACAATATAGTTAAATAAATCTTTCTGACTAAATTCTCTAAGAAAACCCTAAGACTCTTGCTATTCATAGTCAGTGATCATTTTGTGCTCCTATCACTAGTAAATACATCCTCTGTTGTCTAGAGTCATTAGAATATTTACTGTAATTCACTCAAGTATCCTTCTGTAAAAGTTGTAAAGTAGCACTTTATCAAGGACAGACACACTTACTGAAGCTCTGATGAAATGAAAACCTTCCAATATACCTGTAATTTCCATTAAAATGCAAGCGAAAGTGTTCTCCTGTAGACGAGCTTTTTAATATAGAACATTTGTTTTTAAATTGCATAGCACCATACTGAGGTTGACCTTCTTTTTAAAATCAGAAATGCCAGAGGATTTCTTTCAGATAACCATTAAATTTATTACTACATCAACAAACAAGGATTCTGTTTTTGCAAGAGCAAAGAGCTTATTCTCCTGTCAGCCTGCTTCCTCTTGTTCCATTTTATTTCAGCCCTTTTTTTCCCCCCCAGCTTGCTCAAATGAATAAAGTACAGGTTGTTTTCCAGAGATAATGCAAAGTACAGAAAGAGGCAAGCAAAGAGAGTTTGCCACCGTGGGCCATGCCAATTAGGGCCACCGTGTATCAATAATTATGCTATCTATCATGAAACTCAAAGAAGAGATGGTTGTTTGGCAGAAGATACATCTAAATCAGATCTTAGTGAACGCTGTTATGGCCATGCGAGTGCGTGACAGGACAGCATTGCCTTGGCTTTTCTATCAGCCACAAAAGTAGGTTTCCCAAGGTAGGATTCCATGGTAGACATCATCCACACCATGGGCATTGCACTACAAGTTGCTTGGTATTCACAGAATGTGGACTATGGGCTGAGCACTGAACCCTACTGCTCTGATGCACAAACTGGAAATAAGGTGAGCTAACCAAGCCGAAAGAAGATGCTCTGTGCCTTAGAAATCACATTCAGTCCTCCAAGCTCTCTAAAACAAATTATGTTGACTATAGTAAGTGCTATCTTACAGATTGTGGGAATTTATGTTCATGTTGTCCAAATACACACATCAGGACATTTCTAAATGTTGACCTTTGACTTTCTACGTGGCAAAGTCCCTGGGGGAAAAGAGGCACAGGACGGAATCTCTGCACTCTTGCTACAATACTAGAAAGGACCAATTTAGCATTTGTAGCTTCTGTGGTAATTTTAGAGACTAAACCACATGTTACAGTCCTTGCTCGGTGCAGAGGATAGAGCAATAGCTGCTGTAATTAACAGAAAAACCCATGGTTTTCATTTACCATTTAAGGAAAACAAATACTGCATCCATTAAAAAAAAGGATCAAGGGCAAAAGAAATCCTAGAAAAAATGTGCTAAATACTTCAGACCAGTGTTGTACTCTGGACTTTCATTAGTAGTAAACACCCTGAGGAATTTTTCTCCCTCGTAAGAATGTAGGACCTAGAAGTCTCAGCTCGTTACACAAGTTTGTGGCAAACAGATTGTACCTGTAAGGAAGACACTGTTACATTAACTGCCCTGTTATTAAGATTTCACTCATTCTTCGGTTTCCTTCCTTTCACTCGGACACAAGCACGCAGTCTGCAAACGCTCCTCCTCTCTCCCTCATGCTCTCTCTCCCCCTCTCACCTCTTTCCTGGCCCGTTGGACTTGTTTCTCCAGTTCCTCAGGTATCATCTTACCTCTAAGGGACACAGATTTAAAACTTTTTCAGTTACATTCAAATAGGTTGGTTATGTACAGCACTACTGCATTTTAAAAAGGCTCAGAGACCATGGCCATGGCTTTTTCTTGCTTACCTTTCATCTGTTTTGATGAAGTAAACATTCTCTGTACCAATACCCAGGAAGGAGGCTGCCTTCTTCATGGAGTAATGACACTGTAAATGAAAGAGGCAGGGGGGAAAAAAAAGTAAGCATACAATTAAAATGAAAGAAAGAACTTCCTTAGCATAGGGAACAGTGACACTGAAATTAATTTAACAGAAGCTAACGGTCATGACAACAGCATATCCTAACACAAAAAGCAAACTGACAAAGCTACACAGCACCAAGACCATCTCGTATTTAACAATGACACACACTGAAGACTAGGGAAAATAAGACAAAAAAAAAAGATGTGCACAATGTATAAAATGTGGGCTTAAAAAAAAAAAGCTCTATTCCATACAGTTTTTTCTAAAGCTGGTTCTGCGTTAGAATGAAAAGTGGAAATTTTGAAGTATTATCAGGGAAGAATTATTGTTTCAAAATGTTTTAATAGAGCAGAGTCAAAAGTATCTATGAGTGTAAGAATTAGGAAATGCATGAGAAGAAAGGTCCAAAGGCGATGTAATTCAACAGCCTAGAAGCAACCAATAGGTCTGAAAGTCGAAAAGCACCACTCCTTGGAAACTGGACCCTTAATTAGGATGTACCTTATGATATATTTAAAGCCTCTACCACTTTATCCTTGTAATTTTTCTATATGCTTTCCCTAAACATCAGCTGTCGGCCACTGCCAGAGGTGGGATACTATGCTAAACTGACCCTTGGCCTGATCCAGCAATTCTGTTCATGGGATCAAGGAGCTCAAGTCCCAAGATTTACCAAAGCCTTTAGATGCAGTACAATTTGGAATTCCAAGGCATTCAGAGCCCTATCTCTGCAAACGGATCTGAAAATCATGGTTTTGTGAAGGTTGTTCACATGAACGTGAAAATTAGAAGCCATTATGAAAGCAAGCAGACTTTAGACAGGACTCAGCACATCTTCAAAAGTTAATATGGATTCTGCAAAAGGTTCCAGTCTGGACCAGTCTGCATTTTCCAGAAAATGAAGTTAGGTCTCATTACAGAGATGTCTTTGAATGAGTACAGATACCTGCAGCCCACTTCTTACTTTGCACTGAATAAAGGCTGTTAGAGTATGAAGCCTGTGAAGTCAGCATAAAAGAAGAGGCCCCTTCACCTGGTCAAAGGATGTTAGAAGTGGGTGTTTATTCAATCAGAATGTGGTCAAATGGCTCTGGTGAGAAGGATACTCAAGCCCACAGTCCACTCTGTACTTTTTACACGTTTTTTCTGTTACACAAATATTCAAGGTATATCTTATTGTATTTCCAACATTCACCTCTATAAGGACCGGCTCTACTGTGGATACTGTTATTCAAGCATAAGAACATTTGCCTTCTTCCCGAGTAAGCGTATGCTGATCTCTGCTTAATCCATCTTCAAGATTAGCCTGGGAATTCAAGATACAGTAGCCTTCTTAATCTGAAGATATTTTTAGATGTCACAACCACTCTGAATAACCTGCAGCATGCCAAATGCCTAACCACTCACAGCGATGGACTCAGTTTGGAGAGTATGCAGCATCTCATAGGACTACACAGTTCTCAGAATCAAGATCATCCAAGCCTTGGATTATCACTGCTCTTCTTGAAAAAATGAAATTGGCTCTTTTTCACATTATTACTGAAGAGTTAAAATAATGCATACTCCAGCAACCATGAAGACGTCTAGAATTGCTACTTTTCATACAGGAGGTGAAGCCAGGTGGTTAATTAATTCCATTTTCTTCCAGAGAGTTCACACAAATGCAGTTACTGTGGAACATAATTATGAAAAATGTACAACATTTTAATGTGTAGGCATGAATATATTAAGGGAATTAAAGCCTGTCACGCTTATTTTGATGAGATGGATCATCTCAAAGGGCTCTCTTTCTTTTTGACAAAAAGGTTTCCCCCACCATCACCCACTTTTCAAATAAAGGCATACAAAGACGCTACCTGATACTATCAGGTAGTTTTAAGAAAGCTTAATTTTGTAACATGACACATCCACAAAGCCTTTAGGGCTCATTCATTTCAACCGTTACAAGAATAACAGCATACATAGGTGGATAATTAGTCTTACATTACATCAAATTACATCAATAATGGTAATAATGATTGTGGAGTGGCTGTGTGTTGTTCAGTAGAAGTCTGGAGATGTTTTCAACTGATTAGTGAATCACTTAAAATACAAGTTGCCTCCATCGCTGATTTCTATCCATTAGGTTCAAAGGAAAGGTATGAATCACCAGGAATAATCAGATTGCTCCAAACTGAGAAAGCAGTAGACCTGAAAATTCAGTATACTAATAAACAGGCAATCACTAAACCATGTATTTTATTATAAAAGTATGGGAGACTGGGAGAAAGATAAGAGGCTTGAGCACCTGAGAGATTATACCACAAAGCATAGGGGAAGACAACAAGAAAGGGAATACCAAAACAAAATAGGCTGCAAGATAAGTTATTTCTTGCCTCCACAAGTACTTCCATGCCTCTTGGAAAATTTAGTCAGGTCTTCAGTAGGACAGAAAAGGGACAAGACTTATATTGCTACATAGACTTGGAATATGCTTTCTTTGATGAAAAAAGTAGTCTTTCAGTTATATTGATTGAAAACATACAAGAATTACTTTTTTTTTTCCCCCACTATCATTACTAGGAGCCATTATGCTAAATTACACCAAATCATTTTAAGAAAAAATATACCAGGGAACATTTAGCAGCTCCAGTCACAACAGTGTCAACTAATTCACTTGTTCATAGTTCCCTTTCCAGAAAAGAGAAAGAAATATCCAGATAAAAGGTATTATTTGTATCCAGATTATATATATAATTTTAAATAATGATTTTAAATACCGTGAGTTCATTCTATGATTCAGATTACTCTTCCCATGTCTTTTGCAGTTTTGTTTGTTTGGACACATCATTAAATCTGTAGCCATTTGTAGTAAGAAATGAATGCCTTTAAGCACAAGATCAAATTGGAACAGTGCATTGAAGATGTGCTGCTGTACTATTTTAACTATAGCTAGACATAGCTTTCATTTCCTAATAATGCTGGCAAAGACAACCTACTTTCCCCCTGTGCTCATTAAAACAGAAGATAAATTTGTATTTTCTTGATTTTGAAAAGTTTCCTAGAAACATGATTGCATAAAGCAATTACATTATTATGTGATTGTTTTATTACTCATTTTTGTCTGTTGTAATTTCAACAGGGGACAACATGGTGAGTTAATGTTGTGTTCTCTCACTTTATTACTTTCATGATCAAGTTGCACTGGGGAGGAATTTAGTTTCATTGCATCTAAAAAACTGCCTATATCAGCATGCACATTTCAACTGTTTACACATCCTCAGTTACCTCGAATTTAGCAGATTTCTAGCTTTCAGATCAATGCAATACATTCTTGGGTCAGAATAAAGTTCAGATGGGACTCAAATAGCAAAAAGTGATAAAAAGGTGGGCTGAAATCTGTAACTACAACTGTATTCAGCTCCTACAGAGCCACAAATCATGCCTCAAGAAAGTGGGATATAACAATTTCTCTACTGCTGCTACTGTCTCAAGAGGAACCACTCGGTAATGGTCCAGCAAGAGAACTACGGAGTAGTAGCATAAAAAGTGTTCGCTGGATATCACCATAATTTTAACTAGCTAAGTATTTTACTAGCAGGAACAAGGAGCCTTTTTATTCCTGAAAGCCAAACAGAGCATGTGAGTGCCTTGGGTGGGCCATGCATTAAACATACACCTTCATGTTATCCAAGAACATACAAAAAATACATAGCCCCAGATCACATAAAATTAAGTCACTGACAATTTCGTGCATTCCCCTGCTCTACAGCGAGGCAACTCTTTCAGTCTGCCAAGTGCCAGACTGAAACTTTGGGACTTGGCAACTCAAGGCAGAAATCATTTCATTTGAACACAGTGTTGAAGCTGAGCCCTAAAACGACACAAGTGCCTTGAGCAGCCATGGGTTTTGACTCCTTATCAATACTCTCAGTTCATTACAGCCTCATGGCTTCTCCATGCCAACACTGTTTGCTTGATGCATGTCGAAGATAAACACAGGTTGTTAACTTCTCCGGGATATTTTTTTTAATCATTTGCTTCTTCAGTTACCTCAGTAAAACAAAAAAAACCCAAAAAACCCAACCAAACAAAAAAATCCCGCAAAATGCTAAATAAAAGAAGGCTCAGAATAAAAACAAATAATAAAAAATTAAGATTGTGTGGCATGAGTACTTATGTACTTATCTTCAATGTGGGCTATTTATTACATATATTCTCAATATGACATATCTGAAACAAACTTCCAAAAGGTAACGTAACTTGGACTCGGCACAGGCAGATCTAAAATAAGTACATATGAACAGGCACATCTCCTCTCTCATAACCATGAATAAACACTAGAGATCTTGGGCAATAGCCACAATATCTAACTACTAGAAGTGGTAATTTTACAGCAAGTGATTATTGATCACTAAAGACAATACAGTTTTGTAAATCAAGCAAAGTATTAGAGATCAAAAGCATTTCCTTACAAATAATTTTCCAATTTATTTTTCCTGGTCAGTTCTATGTTTGATGGTTTTGGTCTTTCTGGTGAAGCAAAGGCATCAAAATAAATTTACTCTGGGGGACAAATAAAATTTTTTTTGTCATGAAATTAAATGCTTGTTTGTTTAGAGTATATGTTTTAGTTAAATTAAATCTTGCAATGAAATAAAATGTTACTTCATGATAAAAATGTTACGTGCTTCACTTCAAAAGCATTAATGGAACATGCTTCAACTTCATCTTTTCCTCCTTAGCTATTTTTAAGACGTAATGTGATGGATTAAGTATGAACTGGCATGTCATTTCATATATGCACTTTTCAGAAAGAAAAAACCTAAATACATTTTGCCTGGGAAAAAAACCACCTTTATTTAGGACATTTGGGTTCAGTTCCAAAATATATGTGCTGTCTTGGACAACTTATGCAATGCCTTCATCCCTCAGGCATCTTCAAAATAAGCCTCTCGACTATTTACACTGCAAACTGTTTGGAGCATAAACTCAAGAGCTAAAATTATTCTAGTAGCTATATACTTCCTAGTACAACAAGGTTCTCACTTCCACTGAGGCCTTTATGTAGTGGAGTCAGAATTAATAACAACTCTGTGCTAATCAAATGATAAACTCTTAAAATTGGAGGGACAGGTGAGAGAAAAAAGCCTCAAAAAAATTAGCTTCAGAATAAAGGTATGAATATAACTCAATTTCCCACAGGCAGTTTGGACAGATATTATTCAAAAACTTTAAGACTAGCCACACATTTTCAATTATTTAAAGAAGAACTGCCTAAAGATCCAGCAGTTCTTTTGCAAAATGCTTTATGGTGGGTTCGGTTCAGTACCACAACCCATCTGTATTCAGACACAGGGCAAAGTGGGAGCTGCCAAGCGCCATCTCACAGGTCCGCAAGCGCTCATCTTTAGTACAAATTAAACCTGCAAGAAAAAAACCTTTGACATCCAAAACCTGGTTCCTGCTAGACTTTATGCTGTGGGAAATCAAATGCTGCAGACCTCCGTATCACACCACATGCATTCTGCTTCAGGTTTGCCCCACGTACAACCTACTCTTCTATCAGCACTTTCCAAGAGCTGGAACATCTGTGTTTGTTTTCTGAAAGCAGGGATGTTTCTGCAGGGAAATCTACCAGCAGACTTCTCCACTTAACTCTATATTCTATAGCATACACTGATGACAAAGTTACTGTACCAGTGCCCCATCAGATATGCAAATGATATCATTTTGCAGCCATTGAAAAGTAAAGTTCAAAAGAGCTTGTTTTGTTTTGGTTTTACCTCTTCCGAAGTGAACAGGACTAGTCTTGGCAAACCCGAAAGCCCTTTTTCCTTTATCTCAGGACAAAATTTGTATCTTGCTAAGTTCATAGCATACATATTAGAAACAGAGCCACCTGCAGAGAGAGACATACAAATATCATATTAGCCACAGTTCTAGCACCTGTCCTGTGTCCGAGTGCTTGACCTAATAGGTAAAAAAGTAAACCATACAGTTAGCCTATAGATCTATCCATCAAATGAACCTTTTGTTCTGCAGCATGCATGGAAACAGAGCGTGTTTGAGTGCTCTTTGGGGACATTTCCTGAAGAATACGAACTGTGCCCAAACAGCCCTCCCCGACAGAAAATATCCTGCAGCAGCTCCTTCCCATTTAGGCTGAAGCAGTGCCAGCTCAGCTGCCCACACCGAGCTCAGCTGTGGCTGCACCACATACAGAGCCCAGGAGATCTCCTGGGCAAAAAGACCTCAGAGTATTACGGGGAGAAAAAAGCCATTAGTAAAAAAAACACAGTGAGTGGGAGCTGGAAGATCTGCAAGGTAAGATCTGGAGGGGTTTCATTCACTTAAAAGAACAAAACCAAAATAATAAGAAAAACCCCTTACATAAAACTAGCACAAAAAAAGCACAATTCATTCATCTTTTGGCAGTATCTCAGTAAGTTTTAATTATGCAATCCTGCCATAAAATTAAAGATTCTACTGAAAAATCAAATATGACACGAAAAAATCTATACCATTAATGTATTAAGAAAAATATTAGGGAATTTTAGTTCATTTATTTTTCTACTACTCACATGTAGGCTAGAATTACTGACTTAGTTTGGGTTTTGGAGGGAGGGGTTTAAACCCATTTACTCATTTGATTTCTCGCCCCCAAATTACATAGAAAAGCTTCACATCTAGCCTAAAAATTTGGAACTAAATAATCTGTAGAATAATATCATTATGCTTCATTATTTCAGTACAGTGGGCTGGAACACCGCTTTACAGAACATTTGAAAACTGTGGCTTATCAAGAAGCTTAAGGAACATTTGTTTGGTTGGCCTTATTGTAGCATTTAAAAAAAACTATCAAAACTCAAAGGAGTTAAGCTCATGACACTCCCACTAAGACAAACTCTGGCTCCCACAGTTGATAGGCAGGATACACAGACCAGTGCCTGCAGGCACCGCTGGTTGGTGTCCAGTATGTAAAATCAGCTCCTGTCTGTCAACCAGTTTGACTCAGTCCAATGAGGCTGTTGGTACTGTTGTTTATTAAGGAAGGCCATCAATTACAAAAAAAAAAATAAATAATTTCCACATTATAATATTAAAGTAGAACTGGTTTCATTCATTCGCTGATCAGATTCACAGAATTATTACTAGAAACACATAAGATAAGTCTGGATTAAATAGTTGTGTGCGTGCATCACTGGATTTTTGCATGCATTTTCAAATAATCTACACAATCCAATGTTCATGGAATTACTGGTACTAGTTGCTTTATAATGACTCAGCTTGAAATCCGAACTGTTCTTACCTGGATTAAATATACCATCACCTTCTTCCCAGCCTATGAACTCAATCATTTTCTTGATAACTGCTTCTTCCACTAACAGAAACACAGGGGATACTTCATATGTATATCTGAGCAAAAATAAAAGCATCATGATTGGTATTAAGACTACAGAACTCATGCCATGGAATATTGCTAAAACTAGCTAAAGGTTTCTTGCACCTTTCTCTAATCACCATCAGCAGTAGAACTCTCAACTAAAACCACCGTGGATCTAACCCTGTAGAGCAGTTGCTTAGTTCCTAACAGCATCACATTGACACTTCCACTCTCAAAGTAATACATCAGAGTTTGCTTTTTATGTAGGTCACACTCTTAAATTTCAGCTATAATGATCTACTGCAAGCACCAATTACTTTTTGTTTAGGCTTTACATTTGCAAGCAAACAGTAGGCAGGTAACCATTTGCATTCAACTGTGCAGAATGCTTCAAAGGAAATGAAAAATTGAGTAAGTCTGATTAATTCATTTTTATGCACTAAGCAAGATAAAAGTCTACATTTAAAAGCATTGAAAAGCAAAGATCTCTCCTCTCGAGCCCCACCTCACAAACTAGAAAAAAAGGCCTCATCAGATTAGCCAACCTTCTGGTGAGCTATTCAGCCAATCCAGACTTTTCTCTCCCAAATTCCTGCACAATTCCTACCTTCTCTGTAACACTGAAAACAGAAATCAGAAGACAGGGGAAGCAAAAAAAGCTGTTATTCCAAAAAGCATGGT
The DNA here is from genome assembly GCF_000687185.1 of Egretta garzetta. Taxonomy (NCBI): domain Eukaryota; kingdom Metazoa; phylum Chordata; class Aves; order Pelecaniformes; family Ardeidae; genus Egretta; species Egretta garzetta. Next base: position 2,258,856 of record NW_009259063.1, read on the forward strand.
AATTCATCATCAAGAGGACAAAGAACTACACTTACACACTTGGGTTCAGTGCTTCTGTAATGAAACGAGCCACTAACGAGTAATAATCTATTCCAGCATACAGCTGATTGAAAAATCTCGGATGACCTGAAAATACAGATGAAAAGCAAGCAGTGAAAGGATATAAATGAAAACAGGAAATATCACAGGCCCTCTCAGTTGCACACTGATCACTGCAAACCACAATTCACTCCATCATTCTCTCTGTATTTTCTGGATTTACTGTCCTTTTCTTATCTTAGACAATCCTTTTAAAGTAAATTTAATAAGCACTTTCAGGTCCCAAAACAAGATTTGAGAGATGTAAGTAGTGCACAGAACGAATGTGGGCTGTTCACGAGTTTTAGAAATCAAAAAAAAAAAAGAAAAAGGATTAACAATTGAGTACACACAGTGGCTTTTAACAGTGGTCTTGAGAGGCCACGACGGATGCTGAGCCAAAGTTTGCTAAGCGGTGTGAATACAGGAACCTGCTGATCCCAGGCAGCTGTACCTGTGCCCCCACCGATGTCTCAGTATTGAGCGAGACAGGCAGTATAACAGCTTGGGAAAAAACTTGACTTAAAATGACAAGTTAAGAGAATTTGTTTACCTGCCTTGGAACACTGAGATGAGATATACCTAATTATGAGAAAATTCTACACTATTGCTGACTGCAAAAACAAGTCAGTTCAGCAGTGGGGTCACCACCTAAATTTTAATCCACAGCGTAGTACTTTTACATGCAAAACCAGGTAAACTGTATGGCTCCATTTATATTATATCTAGGGCTTCAATAAATGTTTATACTTAGATTAAAGACTATTTGCACGGCATATTTTTATATACAATATCCTTTCTAAGGTGACACAGTGTAACAAATGAAAATCTAAAGGCAATTTGCAAAAGTAAGGTAAGCAGAACGCCTTCCAGTAACTCAGCAATTACAGCTGCATATTATTAGTACACTCCCCCTGTAGATCAGTATTGCTACTTTTCTATGATTTTTAAAGGCATGCGTTCACTCTCAAAATTATTTCACGGTTTTACTTTGTAGCAGGAGTGACTGTAGCAGGGAACATGCCCTGGAAATGCTCAACTAACTATAGCAAACGCCCTTCTCACTTTCCAGAACACAGCCTAAGCTATGCCACATCTGAAACCCTGAGCTACTGATTCACAGCGCTATTTCCTGAGCAGATGTTGTTCATCCCTTTTTGCTAAGACTGAATTATGCCACCCATGCTGCAGAAAGGTTAGCCGGAGAGAACTAATCCTGCAGAGATGCGGCGTGCTGTCTCTGAAACACCGCAGGCTCTCTTCTCACAGTGTCTAGAACCGGAATCACTGTCAGCAAATTAACACCCTGTAAGACTATTGCTCAAAAAGAATAGAAAATGTAGGGTAATCATCACTAAGAAAGTATGAGGGCGATGATGGCGACTCCACTCCTCGCCACCCAGACAGCAGGAAATCACACACCAAAGTCCTTCTCCTGCCTGTTTTGCTAGACTGTTATATCATACCTGTCTAGGTGACTTTCACAAGACTTCCAAATGACAGAATCTACCATTAATGCCAACGGCATTACAGGAATTAGTTTTCGATTAGTTTGCCATGATTACACATTTCAGTCAAACCTATGGTGACAACCAACATTCAGTCAAACAAGGGAAACACGGCCAAATGTTTGCATACTTGTATAGGCAGGCAGAAAACAAACATTCATGCCCCTGGTTTCCTGAAAGGTGACAGAACTCTGTAAACATTATCCTGTGTTCCTAAGTTAGCATACAAAAGAACTTCAGCAGAAATCACATTCCTACTGGTTTTGACGCTGTATTGTATAACATCCCGGCAGAGCTGCAAGAGCTTCTGATGAGATTCTCCAGTGTCCCGCATTTCCAGGTCAAGAATCTGCTTCAGTGTTTCGGGGGCTCGCCATTCGCAAACCTAGTGATGGGGGTGGGGGCGGGGGTAGACACCAGCAGGAAACAGGTTAACCAAAAGGAAGAGTTTATAAAGGTACAAGGTAGGCACCACATTCATCACCAGTTTTACAAAACTGCCCATGGCAGGGCAGCACACTACCAGAAAGTCTCTGGTGAACTGGTCTCATGGGATTTTGGTTTTATTGTGTCTCGGGCATTTCTTGACCACAAAAATTAGAGTGGGGAATGCTGGAAGGCAGAAAAGCAGGTCAAATTCTGTCCTTAGCTAAGGATTTGCAATCACAGCGTTTTCCGATGCTGTTTTGCCAAGGGGCAGGAGCAAGCAGTGCATGCCCAAAGGCAAGCACAATTCATTTGCAGCTCCCCTTCCCCTACAGCCTCTTAAGCAGGGGTTCTGCAAAACCCATAGCAATCTCATAATGTTGCTCTTTCACAGTGCTACCACATCCACTGTTCCTCCTTCTTCGATCCCAGTGCCCCCGAGGAGTAAACAAGTAACTCCAGAAAGTGACCATTGTACTCAGAGATGAAAAAAATCATTATTTTCTGGCAAATATGTATGATAATTATGTTATTGAAAGGTTTTATAATATGATCTTTCTTAATTTGTAAGGCTGCCTTTTTATTTCAGAGCCAGGCACAGATTAGAAGCAATTTTGAGGCTACTTAAAGTGCAATAAAATACAGCTTAGAAAAAAATTGATTTATTGTTCATTATCTCTGTTACAAATTCTCAATGACACTCTATGGCTTTACCTTTCCTGTTACATCATCAGCTTTCTGGATGACTTCTTCCATTATAATCTTACAGGCCTCTTCCACAAACTTCTCTCCTGCTTTTGAGTCCATTATTGGACCATTTAGTATGACCCCATCCACCAAAACAGCATTCTTCTTCTTCTGGAGCATCTCCTGTTTGCAAATATCAACTGTAAGATAAATAACTCACCATTAGAGCAAGGCCCAGACAACTCAATCATAAACTAAAAAGATATTCTTTCACTGCTGAAAATTTAGTCAACTTAAGGAAAAACTTCACGTGGACTTTTCACATGTACAAAAATCCTAGATTTTGATGGAAGAATCTTTACAGACAAAAAACCCCGACACGTTACTTCAAACCAAGATTGCTATTATGTAGGTAATAATAGCCTACTGTATGGTATCTACTTCTTTCTGTAGCATACAAAAACATGCAAGGCACCTTCCAGACACAGAGGAAAACACGGTTCTGGCCTAGAGCATGATACAGCTGGATAAACAGAAATAAAGTGCAAGATAATAGGCATTTTTCTTAGCTGAAAATGTTTCCCTCCACATGTCATCCCTCCTGCTCCCCCTTTTTCATGAAATAATTTTCAGCTCCATTTCCCATATCTTTATGCTGCGCCTTCCCACCAGCCAGTCCTATTGCTCTGAGTCTTCTGGGTCCTTTGCAAAGTGTTTCACTGACCCACACTCCATGAATATGAAACCTTTTGAGATCGCTGTCAATAACACATACCTGCACTTCTCTCCTTTCTGCTCTTATCCTATTAAGTGCCCTCATTTAATAGGATAAGGGCAATTTGCTGTGCAGATTACCTTGTTTATTCACTTCTCCAACGACCATCTCTTTCCTCTCCCTCACCTTTATCCACAGGATGAACTCTCCTGAGGTGTTCCCTAAACACATTGCTACTCTCTCCTTTACATTACTTCTGAAAGCACATCCAAGATGTTTACAAGACACCGGCCAATAGCAGCAACAACGTATCTGTTTCGTGTATAGATTTCATACGGCAAGATCAGGATTCCAGTTTTAATCAACGTGAGGATAAAGATGAAAGTGAGACATTTAGAGATATCAGGGAACAGACATTTGAAACAGTATAGCACTGAAAGGAGAAGCGGTAACCACCATATCCAAATTATCTGGGTTACAAACAGCACCTGTCCACTGATCTCACCTTAGAATAGCTAAGATCTATGAAGTCAGGCTGCATTGCCTTGAAGGGCCATCTTCACCTACAGTGAAGATGGTGGAAGGGTAAAGATGCATGAAGGAGAAAGTTCTATGACCAAACCAACTTTATCTTCTACTTTAGTTTTTGCTCCTGTTACAAAGCACAGCTTTTTCACAGGTCTAAACAAACAACTGAGTTTCCAGAAGCCTGCCAGGCACTGCAGTCTGACACATTCATCATGCTTATCAATTACAGTTCCTCATGTGCAGGAGGATAGAGAAGAACAACAATGCTGCCTAGAAAGGTGTAGGACTTCGAGGTCCATTGATTGAAAGAAACCCTGTCAATACCATGAGCTTTTATTTACCAATGACTCACAGAAGCTATTCAGTTCACCTTCACTTACCAGGAGAGATATGACAAAACAGATAAAATCCTGACATGAGATGGAACCTCAGGCTTCCCATAATGCTGATAACAAAGCTGAGACCCTCACCCTCTGCATTTCGGAAATTACTTCTATTTTTAATCCAAAGGGGCAATATACTAATTTTTCCTGAACAGAGTAGCCTTCAGCACATTGTTATAGAAGAGGCATAAGCGTTCTTGGGGGACAGATACAGAACAAGCAGGTAAACAGTATTACATCTTCAACAGGCAAAGAGGGGAAAGTCACAGACATCAGAAATGTCAATTCTCATCATGCTTCCCAGCTCACCACAGCAGAAGCACTGTACAGAAACTGCAGCTTTGAAAAGGTCTTAGAGGTTTCTCTCTGAAAACACAAGGTAGTAGGTGAACTTTACAAGACTTAAAACACCACGTATTAACAAGGAATTGGAAGGCATCAGGTCTTTGGGCAGACAGAGTAGGGACTGGTTTTGGATTGAGAGTTAGTTATTTGATGCATAAATATCTGCCTTAAGTATTAACCAGAGTTTAACATAAACACAAAAAAGAATCTCAGCCTCAACATCACCTGGAGATTCTACCATCTCCATATATGTCAAAGGTGTATAGTTTCTATGGAAAAGAGGACCGGATCTAAAAAAAAACAACTATATGGAGATTAATATCTATCACAGAGCACCGAAGTTGATACTTCCTTTGGTTACAAGAAGAACAGATGGTGGAGCAAGAGAACTCACTAATGTTTGGGGTTTTTTTCTCCTCTGCTCCACCTCTCAGGTACAAAAGCTTTCTGCTGGCATCTCTGTCAGCCCTATTTCTGACACTTTTGCACAGAAATGTGATACTAGTACTTCCATGACTTTACAATGATCTCTTCCAGGGATTCTGTGAAAAGCAAAATCAGAACTTTACATTACTTTTTCTACCAGGTCTTTAGGGGGCCGGGTGACAAGTCTAACAATAGCTCCCTATTTGAAGCAGGTCTGTTCACCTCTACACGCAGTTTTACAGTCTCCATAGGACATGTTGTGGAGCCTGAGGAAGAAGACATCCTCTGGAAAGTAGGTGATAGTCTACCCCTAGTCCCAGCATCTGTGTTGGGCCTCAGGCACAGGCTATGGAAGAGAAAGGCAAAGCAGAGGGTCAGAAGGAAGGGAGGGAAAAGAGCCTTCATTTCAACAGCAATTTACCTGCGTAGGGCTCCAGCAAAGAGTTCAGGACTTAGCTCACATTATATTTCATGAAATAATACACCTTACAGTTATTTACCACTTTCTCAATAATTTTTTGTTTTCACTTACTGTTTCAGTCTGAACTTTCAATCTAAATTCTGCCTTGGAGCATACTGTAAGACTATTACTGGAAATAAAGAGGAACAACTATTTCACAATCAGCAGCTAAATCAAGCCCCAAACATACACATTTTCTGAAGTAAAGGTCTTCAGGTTTTGCAAACCACTGTTGGATATATATTCCCATCTCTCATGATTTTACTGCAAATCCTGTGATACTTAATCTTCTACTTATAACTGGCTGACTTCTGGAGTTCTTATGAGAATTCCAAACTCTTCTTTATTGAAAACTAAATGTGTTTCCTCTTGGTTGCAGTAAAAACCTTGAAGAGGAAAACTAAGTAGATGATAAAAGTCTGGATTTCCATAACATTGTACAGATGTAGACCAACTAGCTTGTGTTTTCAGAGAGAAACCTCTAAGACTTTTTCAAAGCTGCAGTTTCTGTACATTCCATAGCATTTCAGGACTACAAGGATGTTGCAAGGTCATGCAGAGAGAAAATTAGAAGGGCTAAAGCCCCACTAGAACTTAAATTAGCCAATTCTGTGAAAGATACAAAAATGTTTCTATAAATGTATTAACCACAAAAGGAGAGCCAAAGAGACTATCCGTCCTTCACTGGATGCAGGGAAAACCATAGTGACAAAGGATGAGGATAAGGCTGAGGTACTTAATGTCACCTTTACCTCAGACTTTAATAGTAAGGTCAGCTGCTCTCCAGGTACCCAGCCCCCTGAGCCAGAAGACAGGGACGGGGAGCAGAACAAAGCTCCCATGATCCAAGAGGAAATGGTTAGAGACCTGCTGAGCCAATTAGACATACACAAGTCCACAGGGCCGGATGGGGTCCACCCAAGGGTGCTGAGGGAGCTGGCGGAGGTGCTCACCAAGCCCCTTTCCATCACCTTTCACCAGTCCTGGGTGACTGGGGAAGTTCCACTTGACTGGAGGCTGGCAAAAGCAATGCCCATTTACAAGAAGGGCTGGAAGCCACTGAGGTGAAGGGTTCTGGAACAGAGGATCGCGCCGAGGGACCCTTTCTGAAGTGGCAAAACCGCGGCAGCAAAAGGCGAAAAAGCACAGGGAGAAAGAGGGGACCCCAACCCCCCCCCTCCCAGGGCGGGAAAGAGCGGGCCTGAGGAGCGGGCTCCTCCTGAGGAGCAGCAGCTCTGGCTCAGCAGGGGCGGGGTCAGGCGTGACGGGGGCCTGGTCCCCTCACGGACGTGAGCAGCCCCCAGGGAGCGCAGCCAGCAGGACATGGCGCGGCACCTTGCGCAGGCAGTTTGCACAGGCAGGGCGCGTTCCCCCCTCCTGGCTCTGTGGGTCACTCCATTAGTGGCCATCGACATCCCAGGAGAGGAGCAAGCAATGGTTTCCACTCGCCCGAAAGCCGTTGCCAGAAAGAACATGGCGACCCAGACGGAGTCCCCACCTAAACAGAAACATGAGGCTGCCCAGGTCTCCAGCTGTAGGGAGTGCCTGAGAGTGTCACTCATATCGGAGAATGGCAAGGACAGTGGCTGTCTCAGGTGTGAGCAGGTGGATGATCTGCTCTGCCTGGTGGCAGAGCTGAAAGAGGAGGTGGAAAGGTTAAGGAGCATTAGAGAATGCAAGATGGAGATAGACTGGTGGAGCCGCACCCTCCCGTCCCCCAGGCCCAGG
>NW_009259063.1:2268017-2278861 GCF_000687185.1 Egretta garzetta
GGGTTTTTTTTAGTTTACTAGACTTGATTATGCATTTGTTGACAGAGGGAAGGGAAAGAAAAAAAATCCATCACAATTATGCACATTTTGCTTCAAGGCTTGAAAGGGCAATTTGGAAATCAGATGATAAAGTAGTTAAGCAGCTATATTAAGAATGGCAAGGGGAAAAAAAAATAATCCTGCTTTTAAACTGTCAGGCAAGTGCTTATGCACTTGCTCTTTGTATGTCATCAAATTAAACAGTAAAAGAATCTTCATCTCCTAAAATGTCCAGCAAATATCCGGAGATGACCATCAGGGATTTTCCTCCAATCTGTGCTGGACAAGATAGGATGGAATGTGGTGGCTTGGAAACTGCGAGAGGCTTGGGCAGAACTCAGAGCTATTCCCTCTCTCTCTCCCCGCTTGAAGGCAATGACAAAGCTGCTGTGGTTGATTGCAGGAGGTGAGGGGCACCAAAACACCCGTCTTAAGCGATGGCGTTAAGCAAGAAGTGAGCAGGGAAGAGGCACGCAATTTGTGATTCTGGATGCTGCGGAGAAGCAAGAAACAGACACAGATTTTTTCTCTCCTTCTCAGTTGAAAGTAGAAAAATGTGGCCAGCCAGCTTTGTTCTCACACTTTCAGATAACTCCTTATATTCAAATAGTCAGCACTTGCCTATTAAAAAGTAATATGCAGCAAATCTTGTCCCAGTGTGGCACTCAGATAATGAGCTCATTCACCAGAGGTTTCATGTTGTGGTCAAGGAAAACACTCCTCAATTAGGACTTTTCTGCAGGAGGAGAAGGAAGTTCATGGAAATGAATTTATCTCTCTGATCATTACCCCTTCTGACCATTTATAGTGCTCGACACTCTCCTACTGATGGCAGATTTTCTTCCTGAGCTTTCTCTAGCTCCTTCTGTGGAACTTCTACCCTTGTTTTGAAGCTTGTTTTCAAGGTCTAACAAGGAGGGTGGCAGTATCTGAGCCAAACCCTATGTTTGGAATCACTCAATGGAAAAGACATGTGCCCATTCATGCATTTTTCATACATCATTTCTAAAAATAACAGGACTTTTTGATCTAAGAACAATGCATTTTCCAGTTTAAGTCAGAAATAAATCAAATAACGCTGCTATTCCGAGCCGTCTTCCTGTACCTTTGACTGCAGGGTACATTGCCTAAGCAATACCTATGGAAAAGGAGAGAAAAAGTTGATTCTTAGCTTGTGGGGTTTTTTTCAGCACTACCTTAGGATGTTGGGGGTAGCCTGAATGGAACTATGGGATTTGCAAGTCCTATAAGATAACACTGAAGGACATAGTGGAGCCTTGGAAAATAAATATAAAGGGCCTGCTTCCTCGTTGCTCAGGAATGGAGCAGTGACCTCCCCTACGAGATCAGGGCAGGTTTAGGCTAGACATTAGGAAAAACTTCTTCACCGAAAGGGCTGTCAGGCTCTGGAATGGGCTGCCCAGGGAGGTGGTCGAGTCCTCATCCCTGGAGGTATTTAAAAGAAGGACAGATGAGGTTCTTAGGGACATGGTTTACTGGTGGGATGTCAGGGTTAGGTTAAAGGTTGGACTCAATGATCTTAAACGTCTTTTCCGACCAAAGTGATTCTATGAAGAGGATCCAAGGAACTACAGGCCTGTCAGCCTGACCTTGGCGCCAGGGAAGGTCATGGACCAGATCATCTTGAATGCCATCACACAGCATATGCTGGACAACCAGAAGATCAGGCCCAGTCAACATGGGTTTATGAAAGGCAGGTCCTGCTTGACTAACCTGATCTCATTCTATGACAAGGTGACCCACCTAGTAGACAAGAGAAAGGCTGTGGATGTTGTCTGCCTGGACTTTATTAAAGCATTTGAGACAGTTTCCCACAGCATTCTCCTGGATTAACTGGCTGCCTGTGGCTTGGACAAGCATACTCCTTGCTGGATAAAAAACTGGCTGGATGGCTGGGCCCAAAGAGTTGTGGTGAATGGAGTCAAATCCAGTTGATGGCCAGTCACAAGTGGTGATCCCCAGGGCTCAGTGTTGGGGCCAGTTCTGTTTAACATCTTTATCAATGATCTAGATGAGGGGATCAAGTGCACCGTTAGTAAGTTTGCAGATGACACTAAGCTGGGTGGGAAATGTTGATCTGCTGGAGGATAGGAAGGCTCTGCAGAGGCATCTGGACAGGCTGGATAGATGGGCTGCAGCCAATTGTCTGAGGTTCAACAAGGCCAAGTGCCGGGTCCTGTACTTGGGTCACAACAACCCCATGCAACACTACAGGCTTGGGGATGAGCGGCTGGCAAGTTCAGTGTGCCCAGGTGGCCGCATCCTGGCTCATGTCAGAAACAGTATGACCAGCAGGACCAGGGAAGATACCTTTCCCCTGTACTCAGCATTGGTGAGGCTGAACCTCGAATACTGTGTTCAGTTTTGGGCCCCTCACTACAAGAAGGACATTGAGGTGCTAGAGCGTGTCCAAAGAAGGGCAATGAAGCCTATGAAGGGCCTAGAGCACGAGGCTTATGAGGAATGGCTGAGGGAACTGGGGTTGTTTAGCCTAGACAAGAGGAGGCTGAGGGGAGACCTTGCCCTCTACAACTACCTGAAAGGAGGCTGTAGCAAGGGGGGTGCCATTCTCTTGTGGCAAGTAACAAATGACAGGATGAGAAGAAATGGTCTCAAGTTGTGCCAGGGGAGGATTTAGATTATATATGAGGAAAAATTTCTTCACAAGAAAGGTTATCAGGCACTGGAACAGGCTACCCAAGGAAGTGGTCAAGTCACCATCCCTGGAGGTATTTAAAAGATGGGTAGACAAAGTTTAGTTTAGATGAAGTTTAGAGACATAGTTTAGTAGTGGACAGGTACAGTTGGGCTCAATGATCTTCAAGGTCTTTTCCAGTCAAATGATTCTATGATTTTTTTTTCTTTTTTTATCACATTTTTTTAAAATATCCTATGACTCATATGTTTTATATGGGTGAACCTCCAGAAAGATTCAAAGTTCACTTTTTGCCACAGTACCCAAGTTAAATAGCATGCCTTTAACACCTCAGAGCTCAGCATTCAAGCTAAGAAACACACACACTATCTTTATGAGCTGATAATTCATGTTGTCCCTTTAAAAAAAAAAAATCATACCTCAAATACTCAAAACATTATTTTCCAAGAATTTTGTGCCTTTTGCATATCTGTCTCAAACACAACCAACTGCACTAAGGGAATGTGTTCCACATGGAGCCCGCTTTGTAGAAACAGCATCTTGTCACATACACCTTTTTGTTTTCTAACATGATAGGCAAACAATCTAGAGATGTGGCTGCAAAAAAATATACTCTTTTCTATTTAAGAATACAGAAACAGACTCCTCAGCAGACTCAGAAAACAGACTTCCAGAAAGTATATAAAATGCCATTTCAGCCAAATGGCTCCAGGCTTAAAAGAGAACTAAAAAAACTTTACCAAATAGAAGTGCTTTAAATCAGAGATTAAGGATTATTGACTGTTCAAGATACCCTTCTGCAAAAGAGAAGATTCGATCCTGCTCTAATTGAAGGCAATTGGGCATTTAGCCACTGGCTTCAGCAGCGGCAGAATCAAGCCCGTAATTCTCACACTTCACCCTGAATGAAATATTCTATTACAGAAGCCTAAGGATTTCCAACCAGCATTTCATTTTTATGATCAATATTATTTTCCAAGCAGAAAACATAAATTAATTGGAGCTGAAATAATATACAGAAAAATAAACATTTTTTTTCAGATCCTTCTATATCTTTATATAACCACCACCAAGTATTTTAAAAGCTGCATCTGTGTTTCCATAAACATATAGAAACGTTCACTGCTGAATTCTTGCACTACAAAAAGAAACTGGAGCCTTGTACTTGGCACATTCTGACAACATTTGGGAGAGTAGAATAAAATGCCCTGAAAGATTTACTGCTCACAAGAAAAAGGCAGAAACAGAAGGGGGTGGTTGTGAAAGAGTAGTTGGTGCTTGAATGCCAGAGCCAAATCCTGTTCAGTTTTCACTGTACTAGCACCACAAACCATTCGAGTGAATGCAAAAGGCTGGCTTTGACCGAAGGCTGATTTCTGGCTTGTAACAAATGTGATAATAATTATTGCCAGCATTAATTAGAAACAGATTTTAAATTTCTCATTCTGCATGATCTAGTTATGGTGGTTCTTTCAGAAGACCTCAGGATTTTCTTTCAACGTGTCCAGCAAAGGAAAACAAGTGAACTTCAGTGTCAAGACTCCACAGCACCATGTTTAATGGATTATTGTGGTGCCATATCGTGTATCAAAGTATTAAAACACAAACCTGTCCTGTACTACGTAGCTATTTGAGTGCCTTGGCATACATAATCTTTAAAGACCCTTTTGTTTCTTTAATCACCGCTTTCTGTATGTGTGACTGAAGTAAAGCCACTCCAGTTTTAAGGCAAAATACATTGTTTCTTAGTAAACTGATTTCCCAGGCTTCTTGCCAAGTGAAGCTGATGCAGGTTTCTTAGAATCCAGTACATAAGTTGACTTGGTGTCCTGTTCCATATTAAAAAAAAAAAAGCAGACACAGGTATGGTAGGGCTCAAGCAATTGCCCCTATACTATGTGTTCCTGTTTTGCAGGTTTATGGACCAGGCCTGTGGACAGAGAACGAGTTTGGTGCTTCCCTTCAGAAGGTCCACAACAGCCCCCCGCGCACAGGAATCCTCTGACTGTGAAAATGCAAACGTGACCTTTATAGAGCAGGACCTGAGGAAAACAAAAGTGCTTGTGTCCGGGCTCCAAGGGCCCTCAATAGACTCTTTGAGCACACTGCTAGCACTGAAAGGCAACACTACAACAAACAGGTCCTATTCTCCATCCCACACCCGAATTTCCCATTCTGAAAGGAAAAATTGGGAAGAGAGAAACGACTATCTGACAGGGAATGCAAGGTCTGCACTAGGAGAGAGGTTCTGCTTTCAGAGATGTTTCCAGAGTCCCAAGGGGCACCCTTATTAATCGCATGCTCGTGGCATGTTTTGCCCATTCACTGCATGCCAAGTGATTGCTATACACAACAGCACTCGGCAAGCTACGCTAAAACAAAAAAAAAAAAAAAACAAAAAAAAAAAAGAAAAAATAATATAAGAAGCAGACAAAAGTTAAGAAACAAGAATCGGGAATTTTTATGCAGCCAAACCTCAGGAACTGATGTTAATATTTAATAAAGACTTCACTGTGCCCTAACCAAGTAACTGCAGGAATGATTCATGCTGTAACATTTCCAATTAGGAAGAAAGGCTGTGGAGAATTGGAATTCACCTTGATGAGAAACTGAGAAACAGCAGATGCCAACTATGAAATGGAAATCCCAACTCCCTGACCCCAGTGAGATTTTCTCAGCTCACATGTTCTAATTTTTAACATCTGCCAACAGTGTAGGGAGCATCTGAGAAACAAAATGGCTTTTATTTTAATTAGAAGTTGCACATTGATAATGAACATGTAATGAACGTTCTTTTTTTCTGGGGGAAAGTGAATTTATTTGCAACATCCAAGTCAATCACAGGAACTGTGCATGGTATAGCAAAGTTGACAGCTTCAGGAGGCTGACTTCAGACAGAAGTGACAAACGTATATTTGACCCACATAGAATATGAAGAATTCCTGAGATTTCACCACTCCCCACTGGGAAAAATTGAAGTGAAAATACAATTTTTTCCTAAATGGAAGTCCTGCAACTTGATTTAAAAGTGTCCACGACAGCCTGTAATTTCATGCAAGAACTATATTGTTAGTCATAGCAAAAATAATTTTTAACTCCAGTCTTTCAAAAATCAACTAAGAAAGCAGTAATTTACTAAAACCGAGTTTTCTGGGATTCAATGCAAGTTAAAAAGTAAAAATAGATGAAAAGTCTAAATTTCATTTTAGGAAGTTTTACCTCTACATTCAAGTTACAGTCAAAACAACTTTTTTCCTCACTTTTTCTTGACATCATAAACACTTCCATATTTTCTGTTTCCTACAAAGGATTTCCAATTACTGCTCATTAATTCATGTCTACAAGATTGCTCTGAAATATGCCCTTAGTTACTAACACAGGGAAGCTAGCGCATAGTAAATCGGGATGTAACTTTCCGGCACCTCCAGGTCCTCTGAACTAGGTCCTATGTAGACATTATTAATTCATTAGCATATTATGTATAGCAAAGTAGTTCAATCCACTCTCAAAATGGAGCCAGTTGCCTTGCACACAGACTATTATAACATTGCCGGTCAGATCAGCAGAGACTGGTCACACAGATGAGGGACCCAGCAGGGCTCTGGACCCATCACTTCAGATCATGCCTACCTCGATTTTCCTATGTGGTTTTGGGAAACCACTCCTGAGCTGCAAGAGGCCGGGCTGCTGGGTATCAATATGCAGTGGCAAGTCCCAGCAGAAGACACTGGCAGTCCCCTTTGAGGGCAAAAGCCTGAATGATGCCCAGTTGAAGCACAGATCTGACCATACCATGCATGCTAGGGCTCACCAATGAAACCGTGTGATCCCTGCCCCGGCAAGGCAGCTGAAAGAGGCCCAGGTTCCCCAAACTACCATGACCCCAGTCTTCCATTTTTCCTCTAAGGAAGTCCAAAAATTAACAACTTACTTGGGTTGGGTTTTTTTTTTTTGACCATGCCAAAACTTTAATCAGTCATTTGAGATCAGCATCAGCACTGCAACCAAATACCAGAACAATGGAGCAGGTCTGCTTCAGAAAAATGAGTTTAAGAAGCTCAATGAGACACAAGCTGCCTTGCAGTGTAACTAGCGGAGGGATGCCAAGCTGCTTATGAGACAACTTTTCTTGTTGAAACCCTGATATTTGCCAATGGATAAGATCATAATTATGAGGCTTTTCAGCCTCCTTAAGGTGAGATGTGACAAAGGGCAGAGGCATCCAAGCTTTAGAGCCAAAAGCTCTTCAAACTATCTAGGTTTAACCAGCTACTTTGTAAAGTTATTGCTACTTCACTGACAAAGACCACGGTCACCAAGAACCGTTTTCCTCATCATATTTATAGCACTGAGAAACCTTTGATCCAATGACTTTTTCTTTAAAGACACCTCTTTGCTGACACTTGACAAGTTTTTCATTAAAAAAAAAAAAAAATCAAGATCACATATACTGAAAGACAGTAATAGAGATGGACATATATACACTTGAACCAGGCCAAAGTCACCTTTTATTATCCCTAGACTAGCCCTGACAATAATCGTCAACAGAAACAACCTCCACTGACATGCCACAAAACAACAACCATTTGCCTTTTAAATGTATTATTCCCTCATTGCATATGTTAAAATAGCTTGTGTGCACAGATAGAAGAATAAAAAAAAGGAAATGGCCCCAATTTAGCCATGTCCTGCTGACTATCCTTGAGCTATCAATGCTTTACAAACAACCATCTCCAACAACCACTACAGTTTGTGACACGAGACAAAGCAAGAAAGGCCATAAGAAATTTAACTTTTGATTTTTGCAAAGCCTGAAGAGGTATTTGCTGTAGACATTTGGGATGAGCAGTAGGACTGATTATCTCAAATCTGACCATGGCAGGGGGGAAGTTAGAGAAATACAAAGATGTGTATTTCAATGTGTCCATTTTTTGTGTCTTGAACATGTAAGAAATGCTTATGGAAATACAAATGAGCTTTATAGAAGCAGGCTGCTTAAGATAATCAAGGGCAAGGGAAATTAAGGCACATGAAATCTAAACTGTTTAATAGGCAATAATAGCTGAATCAGTATGCAACAAGATCTCCCAATGCATTAAAAAGTGACAATTCTTGGTTGTATAAGTGACAGCTTAAAAGATGCCTTAATCAAGAAAGAAAAATTATTTATTGAACTTCTCGAATGTCAAATTAAGCTTCTTCACTAAACGTTCATTAACTGCCAGGAAAATTCTTGTTAATTTTAAAGTACAATGAATGCACTCCCACGGAATGGCTTTATTTGATGCAAACTTCATTTCTTGCAAACCTATGTTTCCCTTCCTCTGATGAAGTGATATTAGCAGAGATCCTAGGATCTTTTTTATCAGATCAGATTTTAAAACACAGGAGAGATCCTATCCCTCTGCTCTGACCAAAATACTAACCCGAGTGTCACATTACCAGAGCCTTAAAGTCACCCTAACTTCCAGTATGTTTTACCATGTTTCACATTACACCTGTTTGAGATGGCAACACAGCAACATCTTACATGAAATAGATGTTTGCTGACTCATCTCCCCAGTCTGCTGGCAGATGCAAACCACATAACACCCCAAACTTAACATATACATGCTGAGCAGCCAGCAATTCAAAAGTTAAAAAGCAGCATATTGCATAAATTCTTGCTGCTCCCTTCTTCTCATGGTATCCAGCTCTGACTCTATTTGTTGTACTTGATGAGCTAGTAATAACTTGCTTGAGACTCTGCTTAATAGGCTCAGCCTTTATGCCCCACAGTGGAACATCTCATCGATTTTTTTTTTCTCCAAATACAGAATTCTCCAGGCATTCTCCCTGCCAAAACAACCTTGGAAAGCTACCCTGGTTGCAAATGACTGAAGGATATATGTAGTAAAGGCCCGTTTCTGCACCTAAGTGTAGGAATCTACAACTTGGTCCCCACTCACATGTGGGATTTTGCTGTCTTTTGTGTTGGTGGATGCATAGCCTAAAGAATCCTCTTGCCCACCCCTGCACAGTCAGTAAGGCTGCCCTTATGGACAGCAGTGAGAACGTCTGAGAGAAATCAGGCTCAACTAGCAACAAGCAAGACAAACCCCACAAGGACTCATTTTCAGATACATTAAGGGTGTGAAAAATCAGCGTGACCGCCCAAGAGTGCTCCCACCGCGTTCACAGCCACTGCAAGGATAACTCTATGCACTGGGAAACACATCCAAGTCCCCACTGCAACTGTGTCCACTTTGCCAGCTGCTCTAGTTGTGCAAAGCAAATGCAACACTACTGCTGCAACAGGTTAAGTGCCCTTCAGTCTTTGTCTCCCAGATGTTTTCCCATACAACAAGATCCAGCTAAGAGCACATAAAATCAGTACTGAAAGGAGGAAGACTGCACATACTAGCCCAGAAAGATTTGGCATTAAGTGTGGATGCACACTTGCTAGAAAAAAGCTTTTAGGAGGCAGCAAAGACCTTACCACCTCAAGAACCTGCATCTCATTTCTCCAAAGGCTCTAAATAACAAGCAAAAATCTCTCTCCAGATCCCAAGTCATCTAAAACCACAATCAGGCTACAATCAACATTCCCAGCAAAGGTTACAGTGCAGCCCAACTTCTTTCACCACCCCACTGATGTGAGGTTCATTCACCAGACAGAAAACAGAGCAAATCACCAAAGGTGAAGGGCAGAAGAGGGGACAATGAGAGGAAAGTAGGCGGAAGATATAGATGCTACTCATGAGGAAGGCAGAGGGACGGACAAACCTGCAGCAACAAGGGCAGGGATCATATTAGCACTAGACTCATTCTGTCTTACCAGCACAAGCCAACGGGTTTGGAAGGAAATTAAGACTTTTGGTAGCACATTTTGGGCAATATTTGAATAAGAACACTATTACTCAGTTGAAGAAAACACCAGGATCTCGGTCTTAGTGACCGCTAGAAGCTTATCTTGGCAGAGGATATTAAGATAAGCTGCATCTGAAGGGAATCACTCTTGAAGCTGCTGCCACTCCTACAGTACTGCTGCTGCTACTCGTACGGTACAGCCTTAAGCTACTGTGCACTCTACAACATATCTACTGCATTCTAGAGTTGCCATGTATCTTTGCAAAGGTCATTCAATTTACAGCAAATTAAGAAAAAGGGAATCATTATCCTTAAATATCAAGTTTCTGGAGTTCTTATATCCTCTCAATGTCAAATACATTGGTTTTGTTTGGAGATTTTCCACCAAAAGAGCACTAATGACTTGGGTCACCCACGAATGCAAGACACTGAACTTTTGGCGACAAGCTTGGAGACTTTCTCAACCTGGAAGTAAAAACTTTTTCAGTGTCTCTTCCATGCTTAGGGTAAAACTACAAAACACCTACTAAATCCCAAGCCTTTTTGACTGTTTTCGTAAGAGATTCCCAATTTGTGATGTGGAGAAACTCTTCTCAAGGATATTTATCTTGAGGAAGGGGACTGCCATTTGCAAGCACTTTTACTATTTTCTGACTTAGCAACCAGTTTCCACTCTCAAGATCAAGGAATTCTTCATTTCTTAACCTTGCAAATAATGGCATACCTACAGCCTAAGTGTACCACAGTTTAGCCTCTTCGCATTTTCCAGGCTTCTATAGGCCTCTATATTCCTCCATGTCCCCAACTTTCCTAAACATATGGTCAACTTTTATTTCCCGTTACATGATGACGCACATTTACTTGCATTACCTTCATGGTAATACAAGTAAACAAGTTAACTCAGTAATACATTTATAAAACAGGATTAGCTTCTCCCTTCCTGAGACCTTTCTCTCCAAAGCAAATCACTGTACTGCCATGCCTGTTTTATTCTGGTGCCGGGGAGTGAGGGAATCACTACTCTTTAAAAATAATTTATTTTAAAAAACCAAAACAAAACCAAAAAACTGTGCTGCGATGCTTTTATACTAATTGTTGCAAAGCCTATAGCTTATTAAACCGTTCTGGCTACACTGCCGCTGCACTTCAGCGAAAGGAGGTCACAGCTAGCTGCCCAGCTGGCAGCCTTTCTGCTCACCTCCAACACGTTACCGGGGAAGCTCCGGAACCGGCGGGAGCCCTCCCCACAGGCAGCCCTGCCCCTCCCGCACCCTGGCTG
>NW_009259063.1:2279334-2306019 GCF_000687185.1 Egretta garzetta
GTTTGTTTCGGTGCCTCAAAAACCCGACCCGGTGCCTTAAAGCCCTGCCTGGGGGTTGAGCGCCAAAGCCCGGCCTGGCACCGCCGGCGGCTGCGGGGCTATTTTAAGGCCTTCGAGTGAGTTGTGGCTGACCTCCTTACTCCAGTTTATTCCAGGACACCAGCCCCATCAAGGCGACACAGGCCTTCTTAATTCTCACCCCCTGATTTCCTCATAATCGCTACCTTCAAAAAAAAAACCAAAACCAAAACCAGCTTTCTTTTTGAGAAAAGGTTTTAGTGCTGTTGTCACAGACAGTGTCCAAAATTAACTACCAGAACCCCCAAAAGCACATGTCTTCCCTTAAATTTCAGGCCTGATTAATGTTTGGCAAAGATTTTTGGAAGCTGGTGAAATGCTCAGGCATGAATCAAAAATTTATTCACACGTAGCATCCTAATTTCGCTTGTTTGTGCAGAAACAAATGTAGCCCTTATCTAGCTTCAACTGCAGCCCCTACTAAGTCATTAACAACTTCTGCAACTTGCAGAATTAGATATCCTACACTGCAAGGGGTAAGTATTTGAACCTCCTTGTGATAGATAAAAATGGTAGATAACACTAAATTAAAAGTTCGTAGGTGCCTGGGAACAAGCGATTGTGGCCCGATTGCATTCATGGTGGGTAAATGAAGCACAACCCCAGTCAAAAGTATGTATTTCTGCTGCTTCCAAAGAGCTGATTTCCACAGAGAAAAACAGTAAGGGGAACTGACAAGGTAAAAAGGTGAGAATGCTGAAAAAAGGGTCTCTCTTAAAGACCATGAAATGGCCAAACCACTATGATTTTGCAATCACAGAAAGCAGTAACTTTCTCATAAGAGCTCAAAGTCGGCAGTTAGAAATAAAATGGAAGACAAAGAGAAATGACATAAATTACAGTTGATATAAATTACAAGTTAATATCAGAAAATTGATTAAGGAATTTAATAGGCAGGAAAAAAAACGTGGTTGTAAGAGCTAGACAAATGCAACATTTTAAGTGTGTTAGGAATAAAAGAAAATGCAGTGGTGGTTCTGGCCCGTCAGTAAATGTGGTTCATAAGTGGGTTTGTGCTGATGCAGTAAATGTAATTATGTTCAATAAGTACTTCTGTGCTACAAAAGAAACAAGTAGATAGATCTCAAGGGGACGATGAAGAACTGCTCCAGCCTGCTAGTAATTAAGAAAGATAGGAACCATGACGTTCTCCTACAGGAAAACTTAGACCTAACTTTTCCTCCCTGTTCCAGGATAGATACTTGGGCTCTTTCACCTGTTTTAAGTCAACTTTGGAACACTTGTGAAATTCCAAAGGGGTGCCAATGTTATACCAGTAGTCATAAAAGGGCAATTGCAATGACAGGAAAATACCAGCCAACATCAGAACCCCAAATAATAATGGCAATAACAGATGTCATTTTAAAAGATTTCAAAGAAAGGAATAGAAAGAATTCCAGTCTTTTTTATGAAAACGAGGTCTAATCCAACTTCTCTAAATTCATTCTTTGATGAGATTGCTTGTTTGGTTAAGTGCATACTCATGATTTAGACCTTTAAGACAGCCTGAAAGAAAATGTCGTACCCCATGATAACATTGAAGCACATGCTAAATTGACTAAGACTTGCCTAAACGACTGATGACAAAAGGTAGCTGACAGTAAGGAACCTTCATCGAACAGGTCTGTTTCTGTGAAAAGGGGGTCATGTCTGAAGATGACATAAAGAGGAGAGAAAGGGAAAAGGTAGTTAAGGGCCAAGCAACCACAAGAAGTAGTCTGAACTGAGTGGCAAACTGGGCCTTGCCAAACAAAATACATTTACTATAACTAAAATCCCTGTAACAAGCGTGAAGGATTGTAGGTGCTGTGTGCTGAGAGGGAGATGGCACTTGCTGAAAAAGATTTATGGGTTGTAGTCACCAACTCATCCTAAATGCTCCCTCTGACACTGGTAACAGGAAGGATTAATCTGCATCAGGGGAGTCGGAAGTAGGGGAGATGATAGTTTTATCTCTGGATATATCACTGATGAGACCAACCTTGTATACTGTGTTCCTGCCCATGTTTTGGGAAAAAAAAAAAAAAAAAAAAAGTTGAAAAATTGGAGAGGGGGCAGATTAAGAGCTGAAAATGTGATTTGAGAACTGAAGAAAAATGCTGCTAAGTGAGACTTAAAGAGCTCAATCTGTTTATCGTATCAAAAAGATTGACTTGATTACAGCATATAAGTACCTCTATGGAAAAAAAAAATACTGAATTCTGAAGGGCTCTTTAACCTTGTGGAAAATGGCATAACAAGAAGCTGTGGTAGAAACTGAAGTCAGACAAATTCAAATGAAGCACACAATTTTTCTTCTTAAGGTGACAATACATCACTGGAACAAGCTAATATGGGCACCAAGAAATTCTTAATGGTTTTATGTCCCCCAACCAGGATAAGATGTCTTTCTGGAAGACAGGGTTCAGCCGAATGCAGGTTACTGCCCTCAGTGCTTGTACATGCATGAAATTTAATGACATAGGGTACAGTGGAGGTCAGATCATATGACTAAATGGTTCTTTGTGATCTTACTTCATTATTTCTTGTTGCATTAAGTAAATCTAAGAAGGGGTGGCTACTGGTGAGCATCTGCTCAAGATGATATTCTTTGTAAACTGACTGCAATCAGTCTTTATGAAAAACACGACTATCCTGAGTGTGTAGGATTTTAAATGATCGCAGTACACGAGACGTTCTTGGCAAGCAGAGTATGAAATATCAAAAGACAATCAACATCCGTCACCTATTTTCATTTGTCAGTGCACTAAGCTGACAAGATTTCAATTCACCTGGGTCACAAAAGAGCTCAGAAGAGCTTAAGGAGAAGCTGAAGGAAAGGGCAGAAGCATGAATTCATTAAAAACACTGGCCATGAGACTTCGGTAACATGATCATTAAACTGCAAGCTTTGAAGCACTGGCAGACAAACCAGACAACTTAATTCTATATGCAATATTACACTAGTAAATATACATCAGTTTTAAATATTTATGGGTTTCTTGCCCAGCTTGTGTAGAAATGAATCAAGTTACCTCACCTGAAGCTGTGATCCCCCATAATGAGCTGTGGTATGCAATGAAGACTAAAAGGTTTGACACTGGTGAGTAATACCTACCTCTCCAAAAGCAGCCAGGATGACACAGCCGAATTGTGTTGCACATAAACTATTGAGAACTACATTTAAACATTAATGAACTAACATTATTCTTAAATTGTTGTATTTGCCAGGATGTGAACCTGCATCTTCTCTCTTCTGCTCATGAAGTTGATATGGCAATACTCACCTCGGTGCCCTTTCTGTTCTCATCACCTATCCCCCTCCTTGACATTTGTTATATGAAGACACGGCCTTTTCATCAAGCAAGGACCCTCCTCTAAACTATGCAGAAAACCAAGGGCTGGAAACAAATAGTTAAAACAGAACAGTAGAATAATATACATTCCTTAACTGAAGGAAGAAAGAACAAAGTGGGAGAGGGAGAGTTAATTTTGGAGTTGGCACGTAAGCTTTTTTTTCAGTTCTGTTACCCCAAAATTCAAAGCAAGGGTGTTTTCCAAACAAGAAAACAATTTTGAACCACCTAATTTTGAAATGCAAACCTTAACACCCTGTGGATGGTTCTAACTTCTAGAAATTATTTAGAAAAATGCCTGGCCCTTTAGATTGTCTTGAAGATGGAAGCTTTCAAAATTACCAGATACTTTTGCAAGTCTAACCTGGAAGGTGCATAAAGTAGGGTCTTAGCTCTTTCTCTGCCTTTTCCTCAGGAGAAGCTGTGGGCTCCATTTGTAAAATTACAAAGAATTCCCAACTCCAAATGGAGTAAACAAAAGCTGCAGGATCCTTGCGCTTGTGAAAATCAGATCCTGGGGCATTAATAATTAAAGTGTCATGGTTACCTCTCTTGGTATCAACATCACCTATGGAACTCAAACATTAGTAGTCTGGTGCAGGTAACTGAGACAGGGAAGAAAAAGCATTAAGAGGTTGAAGGGCATTCATTACCTTTTTGATGCCTAGAGGAATAATGTTGCTGTGCTACTGGAGGCCAACCAAAAGTGAAGACTGATCATTCTATACAGTAAAGTGAAGAAGTAGTTAGGCTCTCAAGTTGCAACATTTGATGCTTTCAAAGGAACAATATTACATTAGCTGGCTGGCAAAACACATTGTTCAGAACATCAAGGCTCAAAACAACAAAACATCAGTAGGTGGGGCTCAGACCCTAAAGGCATCAGCAAAGACGACAAAACCAGCAGAAGGAATATTGAATTTAAGCAGCAAAATATGGCTACAGGACACTTTCCAGGGATTATGTTCTGCGTATCAAAGTGATCAAATGTCATTCCCCTGAGACATGCATAGGCTGTATCTTCTTTTGGACATCACATTTTCAGACGTCCCAAAGTCACACATGCTATGAGGAATCTAGGTGGAGGAAAGCACGGCGAGCAGTTCACAAGCAGCAAAAGCCTTGGCATCCTTAGGAGGCAGGGCAAGGAGCTGTCAAATATCAGAACCCACTGCTGTCCCTGCTGGTGGTGCCAGGGGCTGGATGAGCAGGAGACGACAACAGCAGCCTAGAAGAGTCAGAAGCACAGAAAAGATGTCCTACCACTCCTCCGCAGGCCGGGGTTGGGCATCCTTCTCAGGCCTGTGGCAACCTCATGTTGCTAGCTCTATCCCCACTTGCTGCTCAAACAGAAGCTCACTCAAATTGCTGGCAAGCCTTTCATTGTTTCATAAACCCAGTTTAGATAGCCGTGTTGTGTATTTAAATCTATTAAATGGCATTAATATTTTCTTGAAAAAAGTGTAGGGGAATCCAAATTGGGCTATTAATAACCCTTGAACATGCAATCTTTCAAGACTGACTTTTGTTGATTCAAGACAATAAAGATAATTACAGACCTGACTGTTATTATTCCCATGTCTAATAAAAGAAGCCTTGCAACATACATTATTAAAGGGTAGACTACCTGAGGTGCCTGATCTCAAAATTGTAATAGTATTTTTGAATAACTGATACATCTTGTACATTATCCTTTAATCACTGTTGGCAAACAAGGTCAAGTCATATCCCTTGCCTTATGCTGATTTCGGTTGGAGGCAAAAGAATTTAAAACCTCATAGGAGGAGGAACCTTGCAGGATTTGGGAATCAGCATACTGTTTCACCTATTATGTTTTAATCAAATATTTTCCTGGGGTAGATATGTGCTCTAGAAAAGATCCTCATGATAAAATAATGCTTAACAAATCTCATTACTCAGGTTTATGAAGTCACTTGTTCCTTCTGTAATTCAAAGGGATTAAATCACTCCTGCAAATTAAAAATAGGACGATCAACTGATTAGAGCAGGGGTTCTGTTTGCTGTTTGAGTCAGGCAGACAAAAGAGTGAGCAGAAGCAATAAGGCAGTTGTGTTCAATAATCGTAACAAATGAGGCTATTTCAAATCTCAGGCTAATTTTATCTCGAGATCTCATTGCTTACAAAGAAGAAGACTATACAAGCTTCGTTCTTATGGTTTATAACATTACCAAAATCTTTTGATAGCCATACAATTCATGTTTGCCTGTTTTGTTGTGTTCTAGACAGAGAACTTTAGGGAAAAATGGCTAATAAAAGCAAGGTGTTTTCATACTTATTATGTGTCTCTACTTGATGTTTTTAAATAAACAAAAAGATACTAGAAGTGCACATAGATTTTTTTATTTACTTTTTTCTAAAAATGGAAGAATCTTAATGTTCTATTTTAAGCATAGAAAGAGAAAGGGGATCCCAGACAAGGGATAGAGAAAAATCAGAGAAACACCAGATACTGCTCTACTGCAGTCACTGCAGCTAGTGCGGACATGTATGAGCTATCTTTAAACTAGCAAGCTTGGATATTCCTAAAGAAGTGGCAAAAGTAACACAATGCTCAGGGCAAGCTGCAGACTCTTCCTCAAGGCCAGGTATTTGGCACATGGCCCACGCGGAGCTACGCACTGTTGCAGCCAGAGCGCTATCATGGACAGGGCTGTAACACAGGATCATATATTCTGGCAGAACAGATCAAAGATCAGTCCTTGGTTTATCATGGAAGTTAGGAGATAAAACCCGTGTATGAAGATTAGAAGAGTTAAAGATGCAATTAGTAAAAAGACAGGGTTTCACTCATCCGTCAGCTGCATCAATTAGACTCTCCCACAATGGCTCTTTTCCAAAATCTTCTACAGATACTTTTGAATCAGGCTTCACTAGGCATTCTTGAGACAATAAACACTGAAGAGCACAACAGCAGAAGTGACGAAGCAGAGAAGGGGCAAACTTTCAGATTTTGTAGTGTCAGGAATCTTAAGAAAACCCTATATACCTGGTTTTCCACATAAAGTAGCTTGCAAGTTTGTTCCCCACCTAAAAAAAAATCCCTTGTGATTTTCCAAAAGACTAAAAACTAGGAAATTTTGAGCAGGCTAAGTATATGCCATACTCAAATAGCTTTGTGGCAAGAGCTGTAATTGTCACATTAGCAAGCCATAAAATAGAAGGCATGAATATTGTTTCTAGATCAGGATTTTTGGGTTTTGTGACTTGCAGCCACCAGAAGGTAACGTGAGCCCAAGAAATGCACTCAAACAGGTCTAACGCTCCACCCAATGGAGGGCATCGTGTGGTACCATTTGGAGGCAGATACAGATACTGCAGAGCGTGGTGGAACACGTCTGCATTGTCTTTCAGAGCACGTAAACATATTAAGTAAGGAGGGCTAACGCATGAGCTTCCTGTCTCTGTAAACTTCAGGAAAAGAATGAAGTTTATATCAATTTGAGACAGATTTTATGTGAATTCTTTCCTGTTGCAAAACAAGAGTCATGGACCACATAGCATCAGAAGGATGCAAAGCAGCAGGCAATTTCAGAACCATACTGAGCAATGTTATTTAGCAAAAAAGGAGCCTGTGGGTTCTGCAAATGAAATTACTCCAATATGCACTTGCATGGCAAATGTAGAATTCTGTGTACGGTGTACATCAAGCATCATGAAACTGCATTCAGGGAGAAGAAAAAGCTTCTTTGAGACATCTTCCTATCTGATGTGACCTTGTACGGTTTCACTGCATTGAGCACTATTTTTTCTACCTGTGCAAAGACCTGTTATGGCTAAAGAAGTCTGAGGTAAAATGAAATTGCTGTGAGCAGGGACTATAATAGTTGATGTCATGGCTAGGATACAGAGACTAGGCACAGGCAAGAAGCAAATAGATGTCACCAGCCCACACCCAGAACAAAGTATTTTTTTAATGGTAACATGTTTTAAATAATGTAAATACTGCATGTAGACAAGAGCACCAGTTTCGGTTAGGTGGCTTACTAATCCTCTGTCTCTCAGGAGAAATAAAGGAGCAATAGGGAGAGGACTAACTTCTCCAGGGCAGTATTAGCTATAGGAAACCAGAAGGCACTTCTGGCCTGTGTCAGCTCTCTCATGATAGCAGAGGCAGGAATTAAGTAGTTCAATGGCTGCTCTGTCTGTCTGTACACTGTTGGTTAAAAAGCACAGCTATGCCAGACCTTGTTATTGTGATAACTGGAAGTGGTTTTAATATTTAGGCCCCCCTGCAGAAAGTAAAGTGACCAGTTTCTTCCAATGGACGCACATTCAATTGTGGTCCAAGGCTGTTCTGATTCACCTGGTTTTCATGCAGCTTTCAGAACACTGAACTACATCGTCAGCTACAAATAGGCAATGTATGCAACAAACTGGCCTTGCAAATTCAAACTTAAGACCAAGAAGCAGAGACAATTAGGAGTTAGGCACAGTAGAGCACATATCAATAGCATCTGCCATTTTTTTTTCTTTCCAGTTATTTCTCCAGCAACAATTTTCTAGTGAGGAAAAAGGTTAGTTTGTGACAAAGCATCCTTTTTGAGATCAATGGAGATAAGAAATATAAGCACCTCCCAGGACAAGAATTATGCTAAGCAGCTCACTCCTCTTAGCATCTTCATCTCTTACATAACTTTTCAGAAGTCCCTATCATTAGATTAAAGAAAACAGCCTACATACAGAGAATATAGTGTACGGAAAGGTCATGTCAATGCCAATGTCTTGCTGAAAGTTACCTACTACGCTCCTGAGAGAGTGAGGATCTGAACTCCCATCCCCTGCATCCCATGTAGTACCCTGCACATGAAGTACATTTCATGTTTTGAGACTGAGCATGAGCCAGGGGTTTTAAACTGTTACACAGCAAAAAGAAATGGAAGCCTCAGCCCCTAACTAGGAGCAAAGCCTGTCCTTGTTGCTGAAAGACTGGAACCCCTGTTTCTGCTTCTTAAAGACTAGAAAGACCACTTCCTCCAAAGAAGGCACCCGTAAGGAGCACCAGCTGTTTCTGCTGATAGAGCTGTGGCAAAGCTAGGACAGATCTACCTGAGGCAGGTGCTGGTAACATAAGACGTGGTACTTAATGAGTACAGCACAACCTTTGTTCTGGAGTAGAGTTTTGACCTTCTGCAATATGAGCAGTATATTAATAAAAAAAGAAACCAGAGTTTCCACTGTAGAAATGGTGGTGTGCAAACAAATGGCAGAATAGGAGGACTTTGAACAAGAGGGCCTTTTGACCTTTTTCAGCCCCATTTTCACTTTGGCAAAGACACTCACAACTGAAAAGCTGAACGGGAGCCTGTGTGCTGCCATTTCTTTCCCCTTCAAACACTTCGGGAGCACTAATAGATATTAGGATTATGTGAACTGGCCTCTTGAAAAGCAATTCACACAGTATTTTTGATATTTTTTTAAGGAAGAAAATTAGAGATAAACTTAGTCAACTGCAAACCAAAAGTTGCAACTTGAGGAAAATGGTTCAAAGTCCTGGATCTTTCAGTTGTGTAGACTCTTTCAGGAGGTGTGCTGGTATCGGGCTGCCCAGGCAGGAAGAAGGATTCATTATTTCCAAGACTCTTTTTTAATTTAATCATTCAGAACTGATTTTCTTCTGAGCCACCCTCCATTCAAACTTGTAAGGCATTCCTTGCCAAGACATCTTTTCTCCTGGGGTCTCTTTGGATTTAACAGGTAAAGAAATGCAGACCATGATTGCTCACTCAACCAGTTGTATCCAAAGTAGTAGAGATGACAAGACTGCACAATCTTCTCTACTTGACAGCACAGAAGAATACAAAGACCTACTCTATAGGCGTATCAGAAAGAATGGAGCCAAATGAATCACATAATAAAAGGCTAGCCAGCAGTACAATGGAAAGGAATCAAAATGATCTTCCACCTTGTTTTAGAAAAGATGCCAGAACCGTTTTACAAATAAACTGAACTGTAAGGAATATCTGACAAGTATATAAACCTAACATGTATAAACATATACACTGTTAAAAATTAAACAAAGAGAAAATGCATCATTTTAACCTATTCCTTTAGTGCCTACTTATGTAAAGCAATACAGAGTGGTATATAACACATTTAGGGATAAAGATGCCATTAAATTATATACTTCAAAACCAGCTGTGGTCCATTAAAACCAGTTACATTCCCTCCTGAATCATAGCCATCTTCAAACATTTAAAGTCAACAGCAACATAAAACCAAAATATGTAATCTTGCATCATCTGTGTCACATCCTGTGCATAAGCAACCCATTTCTAAAGGTTTGTCTAGACACAGTTTTAGTGTCAGTGTGGCAGTTCAGACATAGAAAAACTAACACAATCTCTGAAACAGATTCTCTTACCTCTGGTATTTAGAAGTGCTAAATTAGTAGCTCAAATCAGCATATTGCTATGTATATTGATATAGATAATTCCTCTTAATTGTGTTGCTATTTGATTCCTCTTCAAAGGTCAATCCCTATAGGTTAGAACTTTTCAATAGAATTTCAGTAAAGTCCTCTAACATAAATTGACCCACTGTAACAAAATCAGGTATCTCAGATTACTTCTAGTTCTTCAAGATTTAAGGCCTTTCGCTTTTTATTACAGTATTTGGCCATCAAAAGACAACACTGCTACTATTTTTGACCCTTCTCTGTAAATCCATTAATATATTCTTTAATCCTCGTCCCTTGTACTCAATTTATTTGCAGTGGCAGATTGGCCATAAGGGGTTTTGTTCCATTCTGGCTGCTTTGGTTTCTTTTCAGATGTCAAACAAATTCGTGATTATTCTCAGTACCAGAATGAAGGTAATAATCATGCTGCTAGTTTTACAGCAGAAACTTCTGTTGACAGCAAACGGGATTTTTTTGCTTAACAATTCTAGCCCTGGGTATCTTTTACTCTTTACTGCTCCCATTTTCTCAGAGGCTACTTTTAAGAACTGGTGCAGTAACAGAACTTCAGGTATCCCAAAGAGTACTCTCTTTTCTCTTTCCTTTCCAAAGAAAATCAAAGTTTGTTGGAAGAAATACATAAGTGTCTGACCCAGCACAGAATCATTAGAAAAATCTCATATTTTTAATTTTGTTACTCTGAGGCTTTTTTCAGTATTCTAATTCTCACAACAATAAAAGCCAGACACTAATTAGTTTTATAATAAGGCAAGCTATCAAAAATGGAGAGAGCTAATTAGTATTTCTCCCTTACTAGTCAAAAAAAAATCAATTCAATAAAAAGGTTACAGAAAAATGGTAAATAACAGTACTGCATTCAGGGGGGTTCCAGAATCTATTCAGCACTAAAAAGAATATAGAACTTTTGGTATACTAAAGCATTATAAACCCAATCTTTCCCACCTATTGGGAACTATGCATGCGACTTTCAAAGGTTTGCAACTCAGAGTTCAGTTCATCTGTTTAGAAAGCACCTGGCAATTTGTGTGCTGAAATGGCAGTTTCTGCCCCGGGACAACATAACTACTAATGGACTCTTTCACAGCCCTGCTCCAGAATGTTATGTACAACCTCTTGGTGTAAAGAACGGGCTGAAGCTTTCATTTGGTTTCTCATTTACAATGTCTGCACATCTGCTTTCTTCTGTTTTGTTTAAAGGCTAGGAGCATGTGGCCTTTAGTGGCCTTGAAACCCCATAGGGTAATTTTAAGAGACATTGTCTATGATAAAGAGTCTAAAAGTTAACTTAGTTTGACAGCAGTCCCACCTGGAGGGGTTTAATTTATAAAAATGCATAGGCAAAGCCAGATTTTCTATCTGATCCTTGCTACTACAGATAACAACAGTGAAAAAGAAGATAGACACATACGGTGGCAACATAGGAAAGCAAAGCGACAGGCCTCCTGTGCTAGTCTCTAATGAGCCCCTTCTCCTTCACCCTGCACCAAGGTCCAACAGGAAAACAAACAAACATAAAAATAAAGTTACCTTATTTTCAGAATACTTTTTTTTACAAGTTTTGACAAGATCTCTGTAATGGTGGGTGAAAGGTCAACATAAGATGGGTCTGAAAGTCCGCATCCAGTCAGGTGTGTCTCACCATCACTGTATCCATAACTGATACTAACAGGGAACCTCGTTAGCTGTCTCAGAAGACAGAGGCCAGTGAGAAAACTGAATGGACACACAAGATAAACAGCTATCCAAATCATGATGCATCTTGCTCAGGCATTGAGGGTTAAGCTGGTCGCCAGGTTTGGGACCAAAAAATTCTTTCAGAGCAGATTGGCAGAGAAGTCTTGGAAGGTTTTGGTCTCTCAGCAGCATGAGGGATTGTTTGCTTTGTAGGATCTTTCAGACTTCTTTAGGGGACAAATTCTCCTGATACTTTAGAGTCTGAACACACTGGTAATGCCTCAATGATTTTGTGGTTCTGCCTTTTGTATTATGGACTTTTATGTTATCATAAGTTTAGGGGGAGTGTTCTGTGGCTCCTGGGATACACACAGAGTAGCATTTCTCTTCACTTATCTGTACTAAACATTTATCACAGGGCTGCCTGCTACTGCAAAGGGCTAAACTGGATGACTGAGGTGCTTCCTTCAAAATCCCTGTTCCATCTAGGTGGCCCTTCCAGTTTATGCATTAGCCAACTTAATGAGCAGCTCCCAGGAAGCATGCTCCAAATCTGCCCTGCCCAGCCAGCGAGAAGAAAACTCGACAGTCTCCAGAGCCATCAACCCAACGTAACCTCAATATTGCTGTTAAAATAAACAACAAAAGCAGAGATTTCTCAATCTGACTGCAGATGCTGCTGCTGCTTCCACCATCTCCTTTCTCACCCCAGGGAATCAAACTTCACACTGCAGATGTTTTCACAATACGTCCACCCGCCCGGCTGCCTGATATATTAACACCAGACTCAAAACAACACAGGTTTTCCATCTACCTCTTTCTCTAGCTGATTGTAATCCTTGGTCTGCAGATTTTAGTCCTTTCCCTCCTAAAATTTGTCATCTTACTTTAGACATTTTTTAACCTCAAGCAACCTACTGTCATTGCCACATACACAATTTCAGAGCCAATAGTAAAGAGCAGTGCTGAGGACAAATAACATAATCAATGTGCTACCTAGATCCTGCCATGAACTAGTTTAGGGATTACAAGGGGAAATGCTGTCCCACATACAAGTCAAGAAAATGAATTACTATTAACTGTAACAGAGTCAGGTTTTTCAGCCATGGTGACTAAAGCTTCAGCTGAAGCACTTACACTGAAAGCTCCCTCTGTGACTACCGCCAGAGGACCTGAATCAATTAGCTAGGTATATGGAGGAAAATATGAAGACAAAAGTAGATCCCTATTTAAACACGTGCTCACACACACCCTCCTTCATCCATTTGCCTTCCCTAATCCATCACTATACCTGACCCACTTTCTAAATCCCTGTTGTTGCAGATGTTGCTGATGCGAAGCCTGTTTCAGCTCATTGGGAAGATACATTCATCAGAAAAATAATGCAGTGCAGCAGTGTCTTCTTCTGTCAGGAGCAGCTGGAATTATTGCTTACTTGGTCACCCCAAGGCATTCATAATTGGGAGGCAGGAGATGCATGTGCCAAGACAGGCTGTAAAAGACACATTTTATGCCAAAAGCAGGTTGAGAATGTCTTTGTAAGTACAGAAAATGGTTTCATTTATACCTTAATGAAGGCAATTTTCTTGGATTTCATTTTCGCGGTTTGCATAGAAGCATTTGATCTGGTGCAATAAAGATTCAAGTAACATACATTTATGATGGCACAGTACCAAAACCTGTTACTTCTGTCTGCAAAAAATTCTTAATTCCACGATAAAGAAAAAAAATCTCCACAACAGCTTACATTTCTGAGTATTCAGATATGAATCTGAGGACTTAACATCACAATGAAGTAACATCAGTTTAACCAAAAGCACGATTTTCAATTAAAGTCATTTAAAATTTAAGTTAATTCAAACATTAAGTGTGTTAGTTTAAACCCTGCTCACCAAGTTTAAAACAAAATCGCATTATTTCCCAATGCACCTGATAGCTTGCAATACCAAAGAACATGGGTTTCCACTAAGGTGGCAGACTCTGAATGGGAATGGTGGAGGCACAGGAACACGTTTCTTTCTTCCAGGTCTCCTACAGGAATAGTAACCGCTGGCAGAGGGAGGGTAGCAAACAGCAAAGAGGCTATAAGAGTGTAAACCAGTGCAGCTCTTTTCTTAGCAACTGACTTAGCCTTAACGGCAAACACACAGTTCTGGCAGCTTCACCAAACAGGTGATAAGTTAGCACTTGTCACATTCCCTTGCTTGGCCATCGTCTGAGTAAAGCTACCTGGGATGAAAGGCAATTAGGAGTCTAGCTCCAGATGAAGAAGGCTTGTGGGCAAGGTTGCCTCTCTCTGCTCCTTCAGCTATACTGCTCACTGCATCCAGTTCAGGTTCACCACCAGGACTGTGCTCTGCACTCTCCCAGTGGGGCACCCTCCTGTCCCCTTTCTCTCTTCAGGGCCAGGCTGAACAGACCAATTTTTCAGTCTCTGAGCAAGCCTGTCAGGAGCCTACCCCTTGTCAGAAGGAATTATTACTTGCTACTTATGACCTATTACTAAACTGTATAGGCTCTGCATATGGATGGGGAGTGGAGGAGGGACCTTTGTCTTCTGGCTGAGGAGGTCCATGTCAAAGCCAAACCCCTTTGCAGGACTGTCCCCATGTATTTGACAACACTTTGGCCATTCCTGTGAACAACTCAGCTGGGAATCAAAAGCGTTACAAAACTCTTCAGTATGACACGTTGTAGACTGACTCCCAACCTTTTTAGGCTAGGCCTCACTTCAGTGAACCCTTTTGCAGCTGATCATAAGCAGTGGCTCTTCAGCAGTATTGCTAGCATCCCGGCACCATCTGCCCGTATGAGTGCGGGCCAATAGTACCCCAGAGGTCTATGCGTTGAGTTTCATTACATGGTACAGAAACACCCTCCATGACCTCAAGTGCCCCTCTACAGCATTCAGAGAAGTCCCTCTGCAAAACCCAGTTGCAGGATTGGGACTAAAGACCAGTATAAAGCTGTAACATAAGCTTTTTCCTCATAGCTCTTCCTGGATAAATAAAACTTACCTCCAAATGATCAAATATTACTAAAGAAACCCCACATATTTCAAAGATATTATCAACTTCATTGCTTATCAGAAAACATTTGAACTGGAATTTTCCAGCAGAAAATATGACCTGGAATTCCCAGATGCCTTTATATTTTAACCCAAGTGAGTGAGTGATCATTATTCTTCTAAAAGCAGAAAAATAAATCAAGATAACAGTCACAACACAGAGGAAGAGAACACTGATACATTTTGACACTTATGACTTTCAGATCAGAGCCCTATGAAAACAGTACTGTCCTGTCAAGATATAAAATATGAACTGGATGAAAATCACCTAGGGAATGCTAATTAGGCCTGTGCTTCACTGTCCATCCCTGACATGCCGTATGTTGAACTGCTGCTTCTTTCCTCTGCAACTGAAAGAGTGACATTTCTGACATTTGTTGCTGGGCTGAACTGGCCATTGAACAAATAGATGAGGTTACAGGAGATATATTTGTTAGGTCATCTTATAACCGAGCTGGAAAACACGCATTTTTAGGCATGGAAAGGAAGGCTTGTACCAAAGCACAGGGTTATTGCTACATGATCAGAATTGTACAGGACAGAGTATCTCAAGGCAAAAGCCTGAAAGGACTTGGCTCAGAGCAGCAATGTGCAAATGTAGTTTCCATGGGAATAAACTCTTTTGGTCCAAAAAGAAGCTACTTGGGATTCAAACTGGGGCAACACCTCTAAGGCACCACGTGGTCATCATGTTTTTTCCCTTCGGGGAGCAAAGGTTTTCCAATCTTACCCCACTTACACATTCATAGTCACAGAATATGAAACCAGTTCAAAGCCAATGGAGTAAGTGAAGTAAGTATTCACACCTTTTCTTCACAAAGTTTCTTTACTGTTGCTGGAAACTGTTACCCATTAATAGCAAAGGTTCTTTTTCTTGCTGGTCAGCCTTGTTGCTAATTGTCACCATTATGACCCTGCCACCACAGTGACCATCATTACAATGTGCTACAGTGGAACTTAAAATACTCAAGAAGTTCAATCTTAATAACTATATGCTGTAAACTAAGCAGGGCTGGGTACTGACCTGAGTTCTGGACTGTGATCATCTATGCCAGTTAGGTGTTAGCATGCTCCCAGCCCACTTCTCACCCATCCTAACTCCCACTCTCCCACATCCTACCTGGGCTCAGCTTTGTTGTGGAACAGTATTGGCACGTCCTTATTAAACCATTTGGGCTCAGTCATCATGTTTGAAGAGGGAAAGAAAAAAAAAAAGAGGATTTAGCCATGTGAACATGAGCTAGGCTACACTACCTGGCCTAAGGGCAGAGGGTGCTCCCTGGCCCGTTTTACCTAGCGCTAGAGACACTGCCCCTGCACAATCTTTACAGTATTGTGCAGCAGAGGCCCGTCTTCAGGCCAGATTGCCACACCAATTGCCACCTGGAAAGCCCTTTAAATAGCTTGGTGTTGAATCCATTGGTAGTCAGAGAGGGAAGCCAGCCTTGGATGTGTCTTGGACTTCACAGTACACTTACAGGTGTACTCATCCACCAGCTGAAGGGCTCCGATCTCACCATGAGCTCAGTGAGTCTCCTCACTGAGATGGAAGCAATTTTAATAATTGACATATGGTCAAGAGGAGCTATTTTTTAAAAAGTTCTCTGAAAGAGAATAAGTATATATTTATGTGTGATAAAACTAGAACATTTTCCAACAGTGAATGTCATTTGACACTGCTCAGGAAATCTGTAAAACTTTTACTGAAAGAGTTCAGATCGTCACAGTTTAGATCACCAAATTACTTTTTTTTCAAGAGGAAGGGAAATGAAAATTAACCGTTGTATTTGGAGTCATTAATAATCTCGTGTGAACTTTTTCCACAATGTTTAATCTAACAAGGACATTTTCAGCTCCAGCAATCTGTGCCCAAATGCAATGAATGTGAATGTTTAGTGTTTTCTAAAACAATAAGGCAGTGTCTAACTCTTTTGTTTTGATTCCTCTTCAGGAAATGTTCTCCATATTGATATTTTCATAATGTTACAACTGAATCAAGGATCTGCAAGACATTTTGAATTGGTGTAACATTATCAAGTAGATGAAATGCTGTGAAGTGGGCGAAGTGTGAAGTTGCATGAGATATTAAATTGAGGCCAAGTGAAAAGAGAAGATGCTAAGATGGGTAAGGAAATGGAAAAAAAAAAAAAAAAAAAAAAGAGAACATCAAGGGCAAGACTTCTCAGAAGTCTCATTCCCTGCAATATCAGTGACCTCTGCAGATCACAATCAGGTCAGAGTCCCTGCAAAACTAGAGGGCAAAGTATGGGAAAAGTTAGAGTTCTCCCAGACAGCTGAGACGAAGGCAGACCTCAGGAAAGAAGAACATACCACTGCAAAGGCTAAAGGCCAAAGGAAGCAGGCAGAGAGCCAAGTTCAGGTCTCTCTGCCAAGAAAATCCAAAAGAGCAAATTCCAAGTCCCAGAAATATCAGACAGGAATCCCTAAACAGAGATACCAGTTTAGAGCATATAAGGTCATAGTACCCATTGGGTGTGTGCACACAGATGGAGAGGCCCAGGCTGTGAAGTTCAGAATCAAATTCCCCGTATTCAGTGTTCAGGGTATCAGTACTCAGGCCTAATGGGAAAGAGACATGGTCATGAATCAAAGAGCCTGGATTTAATTTCTGGCAGCTAACTGGAGGAACTCAGGGTCTCAGTGCTACAGCCTCTGGACCTGAAAAAATAAATCAAATTTTCTTTTGAAAGTTTGTATGTCAGAGAAGAGTGTACAAGATCAATTTGCAGGAGAGAAATAAAAACTGTATTCTCTACAACACAAATAATCAACAGGGATCTGCACAGGGGACACTGGTAATATTCTCAAATTCTGTGATTTATGCAGCCAAAGTACCTGTTTTCCGTGCATTGTGCCTTCACACTCCTAGCATAGCAACCATTTTATATCAGAGTCACTTCTGGCTATTAAGAAAGGTATTCACACAGCCTTCACTGAAGGAGATTGGTTTGGTTTGGTTTAGTTTTTCTAGAGTCTTTGCAAGCTGCTTTTTTCCCTGATATTCAAGTCCCAGAGCCTTCATGGTACGACAGAGGAGTGGATCTGTGACAGGGAGGGATCTTGGCAAAAGGCTCCTGCTGCAGACGTTCTGAAAGTCTCTTTTGAGTACTGGATCTCCTGAGAGGGTATATTTGTGCTTCGTGGTAGCACCATGGCCTGGACCCTCCACTAAGCCGTGCACCATGTGCCACTACAGGCAAATTACAGATCACATTGGTCACGCACATCCTCCATCACCAGGTTCCACAAAACAGGAAAAAGGGCAGGGTGTTATATAGTGGATGGCTAAGTTACAGAACAGGCAGGTGAGGAAAACATGATGTGATGCCATGGCAGGAGCCTTAGAGCAATTGTGAGATTTGACAGATCTGTGATTTCCTTAATCTAAAATAAAAAGAAAGCATTAACATTTTAGGAGGAAAAGAGCTTGAGGCCCTTAATCCTAATGACAATCATCCTAATAACATCCCAAAAATAATCCTAATAACAAACCACAATAACTGAGAGGTCAAAGAAGGATCGCCAGCAGGTTTAGCTAAGGAAATTCACTTACGGTTTTAATTAGTGATATCCAACTGCCTTAAACACTGTTCTTTGGGCTCTCTTGAACATGTCTCAGGCGGCATTCACTGGGCCTCCCCACCCTCACCTGCAGGGAAGGGATTGGTGACAGTCACCGTAGAGCCAAACAGGCAGACACCAACACAATGAGTCAGCCTGAGCTGCCTAAACTTGATTATACCCCTCATGTATTTGCAGCTCTGAACAGGAGAGAAAAACAGGACAAGAGGCTTCCGTGATGGAAAATATCTGATCAGATTTCTCCAGTATCAAAAACATTATACAAACAGATCTTTCCGTATTCATCTTGTCAATAATTTACAATAAAATTAGCATACACTTAAAATCTCCTACACACAGATGGACTAGAAAACTTCCACGAAGCATTACACAATCAAGAGAGCAAGTGGGATGTTAGATGCAAGAGACCAGGGATCAAGAGCGGGGGCTGCAGCCGGTACAGACAGAAGGGTCTGATAACCAGCTCACGCTGGCGCTGACTGAAGCTTCGGCTGGCAGCAGGGAGCGGCATGAAGCCACCATTGAATGGAACTGGCTTTCTGATGTTCAGCTAAGAAAGGAGACAGCTGACAGGACTGAAACGGGCTCTGTCACAGTTAAGGGACCAACTTTATTCTCTCACTGGTGCTATAAATGTTCCCTTGGTTTAACTGGTTTCCAGCAGTAAGTGAACAGACATGTCAGGAGAGAGATGCTGCCTTTTTTAACAGGATTTCAAAATTGCAGTCTCAATGACTCGCTTTTAAGGGGGGCATGTAAGTGCCAATCCAGATTGGAAAATTATGTTTTTAAATGGCCTCCTCTGAAGCCCCATGCTTGTAGGTAGCACATCTTGACAAGCAGAAAAGAATTATGGTATTTACCAATGTGCAAAAATGCACTGTTGCCTAGAAATATGTATACTAACATTTTTGCTTCATAGTGTATCGATGGAAAGTGAAAAATATTACCAAGTGCTCAGCTAGCCTTACGGCCTGCGACATGCACTGTGCTCTGTTCTGCTTTCTTATGCATGGTAGGCTAACAGCTCCCCAGGCAAAGCACAGAGAGGTTCTGTACCGCGTGTGACATTCTCGCCTACCTTGTACGTTTGAACATACGTTGTATCGAGCCTGTCTGGGGCCCTGCAGACCGCAAATACATCTCAAACCCTCGCTCCGCCCAGAGACAAGAGAAGAGTGGAGGAAACAGGCTCCATGGAAATGGGGCAATGCTTCTTCTGGGCCAGCTTCCTTGTATTGGGAAACCTGGAGGCGGGAGAGGACTGCGGATGGACGTCATGAGGTGATCAAACTGGCAGGGGGACTGAGAGACCAGCACGAAACCCCACCCTTACCACTGAGTCATTTCTAGAAGGATCCAGAAGGAAATAACCTGCATGTGCAAGGGATTTACATATCCGTCCTATGGGGTGAGGATTGGGACATTAAATACCGCTGTCACATTAGGTCTGGTACGCACCGGCCACTGGAGGATCCTCACAGAAGACAACTCCATGGAAGACAATGCTGGATCCAAGGGTGGTGATCCCTCTCTCTCTCTCCCCCCCCGCCTTTGTCCTTTATACCAGCCATAGATTAACAGCATTGCAGCAAAAACCAACACTTTCTCAAATTACCCAAAATCACATATTAAAGAATTACAAGCCAGTAACAGATCATTTGGTGTTGTTTCACCTTAGTTTGCCCCAAGGGGATTCAGGAACCTCATGGGCTGACTCAACGTTACCCTGGGTAGCCTGATACAGAGGAGGCCGCAACAGCCTGCTACAACTATCTAAGATTATAATAAAGGTCACGTAGGTTTCTATAGTGACAAATCAAAAGCTAAAACTGTTGTAAGAACTGTATGAAGAAAAAGAAGTCAACTGTGAAACTTTCTGGCCCACAACAAAATGAGTTCTGATATCCAAAGCATCGTGCATGAGCTGGAGCTGTCAGAGGAAGTGCTGCTGGATTTTTCAACAGCTTCACTGTATCATCAAAACTTGCATATGAAAGCATCCCATAAAAAGCACATCTCTCTGTGCAATCCAACATGTTTTCAAGCACTGCACTGTTACAATCTGGAGTCCTACTAATTAAGCCCTGCAGGTGAAAAAAAAATCGCCTGCAGAAATCGTTCAGATTTTCTAAACTTTCCTCTAACTAGTTTTCTTTGTGTGACTTGTACAACTGGCACCAAACATACATTACTGTGGTTTTCTTGGCATGAGGTTGCAATGGCAGAAGGCCACATTGTTCAAGTGATAAAGCTACTAAGTACCAGATGCACAAAAAGGCGAGGGCATCTACATTTCACTTGACTCTGTATTTACCACCCAACCCTGAAGCTAAGATACATAAAACTGCTGGCTGCGTCCTTCCCCAGTTGGCATGTAAATCCTCAAGTCCCTCAAGGGACTCAAGTATAAATGTGAGTGTTCCCCAAGTATCTAGAGTACTTCTGGCTATGCATGCAGATACTTAACATCACTTGGCAATTGAGTGCCAAGCCATGCTGGGTCCCACCAGTTGGTGTTCCAGCTGGCGGGTGATCCAGGTGGTGGTCTATCAGCATCTCTAAAGGAAGAGTGTTACTACTGCCTTTTGAAGCACAGCTAACAGATGAACTGCTGCTCCCCCTTTTGTACCATAATCTAGTGGTAAATTCAGCACATGAAGCGTCAGAAAACACACATTCAAAGCCATCTTCTGCCTGATGGGATTCAACTGGCCTCTCCAAAAAACGGCTCTTACCACAAGCGTCTGGCTATTTTATGGGGCAGGAGTCCTTACCATCTCTCTGGCTGAGTCTGCTTCACTTTGCATAAAAAATTAAAAGCTCATTGGGTGAAGGAAAGTAACCTGACTCTGTCATCTAGTGGTCAGGATTCTCCCCAGGGAGTTTGCAGTCTTAGGTCAATAGAAGTGACTACAAATTTTGCAGTGAAAGGTTACAATAAGCAGTGAAATCAACACTGGTGAAGGGATGGTGTCCCAGGACTTCCCATGGGGGCACCACTGAATACAAAGCATACCCACCAAATCTTTAATTATTTTACCAAACCCAGAATGAGGTGGTATAAAAGAAGTACCATCCATTATCCTCAGATCAGGGCAGTTTCATCAAGAAAGATGGGCTAAATCCCATCCACCAGAGCAGAACAAAGGGCCCCAGTGTCTCTGTGTGCTGGTCTCAGCCTCTCAGCTGTTGTGCTCCTGCATCATTCTTTAAACAAAAAGGACCAACACAAATCCGGGCTTAAGAAAAATGCATACTGCAAGCTGAAGGGTGCCTAAAACATAACAAATCACACACTCTTACAAAATATTGATTTGTATTCTAGCACTTGTACCCACAGACACTGGGAGCCTCTGAGTTTGACTAGCTTGCTATCCAGCTGCCATTTTACAGGTGAAAAGGACACCTGGAAAGTCACTGTACTGTACTGTTTAGACAACCATCTTCTGCTTGTTTTCTTTCACAGAGAGAAATCTCTGAGTCATCAGCATCATTACTGCCTCCTTTTTGCTTACCTAGCCTCATTAAAAGGATTAAACTGATCAGCAAGGGGCAGCAATTTAACCGATGCATACTTTACAAACAAAGCTTCGCCAATTTCTTCCATCTCCTCTGATGTTTTTGCCACATGAAGAAACACGGTGGCCTGATCTTCTCTACATAGGACTTCTGTTCTTGAAGAGGCAGTATTTATTATTTGCTGTCTCAAATACAAAATGTGTACACGTTTTAATTCTTCCCATCAGCCTAATGTCTCTATCTATAGTAAGTCTAAGATGCTTATCATTCTATTGGCTAAGTAACTGCCCCTTACATGGCAGAGAATATTAAATGCTCCTTAAATCCCATTACAGTCAGAGGAAGATGAGTCACTGAGTGGCAACTAAAATAACCAGGGCATTGAAGTTGTTTTCAGTGACTATTGGACAAAGCCAATGGAAAAAGTCAGGATGAGTAACAAAATCTGTCTCTTTTCAAAATAAGATAATAACAATGGCTGAGATTAATGACCACAAAGCTTATATATGCTTATACAGAAATAAGCTGCAAGCATCTCTGAAATGCAATGAAAGCCACTTGGAAAAGCTGCCATATAGTGCAGAGCAATGTTAGAGGGGACAACAGTCTACTGTTCTCATGCAGCTGAAGGATAGATTTGGCCAGGGAACATTAAAGGTGAGGCCCGTTCTGCCTCGACAATAAAACTAATGTAATGGCTATGGGCAATAAACCCCTTCCCTTCTGCAGGGAATTTACCCTAATTCTCTTTCCTACCCTGCTAGGGCACTGTTTCGTGCAGAAGGGGGAGTACCACTTCTTCAGTTCAGGAAAAAATAATTTTCTTGCTAATTTGTTATATGAACAGGCACCCTGCCAGGCCTGCCAATCTACCTGTAAGCAGCTTGTAAGTCTGATGTGATACCAGTGTTTTATAGAAGAGGATGGCAGCAGAGAATTCTTTATCTGTGGGTTTAACTAAGCTGATACTTGCATCTCTCAAGTGAATGCTGAACTCCTTATTCCTCTCATCTCAATGGGATCTCTGCCAGAGAGGTATCAAGGCATAAGGATGCAGCTCTCAGGATTTCTGCTCTCTTCTAAACAGAATCTTAAAATTCTACAGCTATTGTTAAAGAAAAACTAATGAATAAGTTTTGGCACAAAGTAACAGGGCAGGCTTTAGGTCTGCTGTTTATTGCATTTCATTTAGTGAACTTCCTTGCATAGGATTTAAGATGCGGCTTTCTACAGCAGCAGCAAATATTTTGATTTCTAATAAAAAAAATCATGTTGATTATTCAGGCCAATGGATCCACAGCAACCGTGACATTACTTGTGACAAGTGATGGGAACACTGGATATTTTTCGCTAGAGAGAGTAAATAGGAAGACAGCTGAAAAATGGAGCCAGCACTGGAAGAGATTAATGAGAAACTAAATGATTTACAAGTACCATGTCCTCATTTGACTGGGAATTAGATAAATTAACCAAAAAAATCAATGCTCTAATGAAGCCGAAGAACAGCTCCACAAACATATCACAAATGGACTTGGAGACGAAGGGAGGAGAAGAGAGGAGGGAGAAAGAAATTGAAGAAAGAAATGACAGCCTACATTTACAATGTGCTTAGCAACCCAATGGAAATGGTAACAATTCAAGCAAGAGCCCTTAATGTTGTTTCCTGAGGGTGACAGGCAGGGAAGGAAAAGCTGGTATGCAGTAAACTTCATCCAAGATAGCTGATAGGACTGTTAAAAAGAAGATACCTTCTATGTAGGGAAGTCTTGTAAGACAACTGGGACATGCTACCCAAAATTCTAGCAGAGGTTTAATTTTAAACATGATGGGCTTGCTGGACAGAGGAGAGCTGTAAATGGTGGGGCTACGGGCTGGATGGGGGAAAATTAGCCTGTAGTAAGGAACATACTTTTGAGGATCTTCCAGGATACATTCTCCAAGAACAAAAAAAAAAAAAAAAAAAAAAAAAAAAAAAAGCAAAAGCTGTGCAATTTTTCCTACTTTAGCAAACTTCCATAGCCACAACATGAAACATATTGATCCTGCACCCAAGATAAAGTTCTATATGGAAAGGAATACTTCTTGGGAACTTGCAAAAAGAAATAGTGCAGCTGATTTTCAATAATTATCATCACCTGATCCCTTTCTCAGGCATTGAATTCTGCCTTTTTCTTGCCACAGCCACAAAAGGGGCTACAGCTGCAGCAGAGGATGACCAGCCACTTACATATTAATGATTGTCCCTCCAGCCTGTTTTTTAATGACAGAATTTTCACTGAACCTGGAGCTGAGGGCTATTCAGTACTTGGCTTATCTTAATTATTTTAACAGGCCCACTTCTTGTTTCGTTTAGTACGTCCAGCTTCCTGGAAAACTGGAAAATGATTC
The DNA here is from genome assembly GCF_000687185.1 of Egretta garzetta. NCBI lineage: Eukaryota > Metazoa > Chordata > Aves > Pelecaniformes > Ardeidae > Egretta > Egretta garzetta. The sequence continues at coordinate 2,303,442 of NW_009259063.1, forward strand.
ACAAAAGATTTTTACAGGCCAGGTCTATTACCCCCACAATCCATTAAGGTGATTCGGCTATATCTTGTTAATTAAAAGTCTATTAAGATTTTACATCAGTCTTACCTTTGGTGGGAGTTTGCAGCTGAAATACCTATGTCTCCATAATACATTCTATTTACACTGCTGTTTAACCTGCTTACAGCTTCCTGCTCTAGCACTTAATAGTTCATGTTATACTTAATATGCACATTACTAAAATTGTATTCTTCTGAAGATCTTCCTAGTCATGAAAAATACCCAAAAATATCCAATTTTTCTGGTTCAGCCACCAAACCAAGAAATGAAAAAAAATATTTTGACTCAACGTGAACCTTTTTTTTTTTTCCATTTGAATATTATCTTTAGTGTAGAGCATATTCAAATATTTGTTTGACAAGAGAGGGACGAAGAGAATCACTCTCAATGGTTTCAAGTCTTACTTGTCAAGGAAGCTTAGATACCACTTGCAACAATCTGGCCTCTCTTCTCTGCTGCAATAAACGCTTCTGTATTACTGTGCAGCGAAAACATTACATCAGGAGGAGTCAGCACACAACGTCCTACAGATGAGCAACAAAGGCTGTTACAAGATGTGAGAACCACCATTGTGATTTAGGTTCAGCTTGGATTTAAACCTTCCTCGGCAAAATCCCAAGCAAGAGCCACTGGAATATGGGCTATTTATTAATGGAGAAAAGGAAGGCATCACCTCCTTCTTTTTTCTTGCAAGTGGTATCTAAGCTCCTTTCTGAATCAAATCTCTAATGCTGAAATACTCATGTTTGGAAAATATCAGAATTATTCTTGTCAACATCTCTATGTATTCTTTTTAGTTTTGTTTGTTTGTTTCAGCCAACAAAATTTGCTGTATTAATTACAAATTCAGGAATTGTTCTGACTAACCAAATGTGGCCTATTTATTACTGCAGGAAGGAAGGAAGCAAGCAAGATGCAATTTTGCTCTGGGTAAAGGCATTTTATAGGTACTGTATGTGTAAAAAAGGTTAAGGAACATCACAGGGACCATGAGATGAGCTGTCCCTTCAGTGTGACATATAGCCAATTTTAACAGCATACTTAGAACTACTGGAGAATGAAATTCATCCCAGTGTAGAAAATTGCACTTAAAACTTCAGAACAAGGCTTTAAGTGAGACATAAATGGTTGTCTATAGCTTTTGCTGGCTCTTCAGTGGAGCTGAATTTCCTCCCAAGAGGTTAGGATAAATATGAATAGTCGTCTGAAAAACTGCAGAAATGCCACAGGTAAGCACAAAAATATTTGTTTCAATGAAGACTTTGAAACAGAGGGGTGTTGTGCATTCCTCCGAAGCCTGCCCATTTGCAAAGTGCCCTTAGTGTACAGGATGCTTTCTGGTAAGTGTATTCATCCTGGGCCTCTTCACTGCTTGGTAGGCACAGCCATGAAAGCTATGTGGATTTTTTTTTTTATTTCCTCTTGATTCTATTTGACTGCTTAGGTGGAAGAAAGAAGAAACATACTGTCCAAAAATATCATGTGCACAGGGTTACCTGTGCTACTTCAAGTGTGGTTCATGAGAAATTAATAATTTGTTTAATTCTAAAAGGTATGCTAACTTTGCTGGACATATAACCATAATCAAAGCTTCCAGTAGGGCATTATTAAAAGATTCATAGATCTTCTAAAAGTGAGATTTAGTTTTTGATCCAATGGGCATGCAATCACATTTTTTTCAAGCATTTGAATGTGAAAATAATGTTGCCATGGAGCAGCACAAAGTAATATTTTTCCAACGTGATACAAAGCGCCCACTAAAATCTAGTTTTGCTAGGCACTGAGTAATCTGATGAGAGCTGAGGTTGTCTCTGTGCTTTGCACAAAGGTGCTCGGTCTATAGCAGCAGGACCAAATAGAAAGGAAAACAATATGAAGGTGATAAGAGAAAAAGAATACATTACCTTTCTGTTCTGCCTTAAAGATATTTGCTATCAATGTCGATAATGTTGCAATGAAATTAAATCTATTCTACCATGTTGTATTCTCCAAACAAACTCATACGGATTCATTTTCTTCATATAAACAGTATATGCCTATCTAGCAGAATTGGTGTTGTAAAAGGAGTAACTTCCGAGGCATGGGGAACTTGTTATGTTCTTCCTCGATCTCTCTGAACGTACACAATAATCTGAACTGTCAGTCTCAGTAGGCAGGCAATGAGGGAGCACTAAAGTCACTGCCCCACTGGTAAGGAAATTACTGATCTCTGTGCACAAGGACAGCAGTGCTTCTTCACTTCTCTCTGAAGAAGGACTCCTCACCTGCCAGGACACACCGGGTAGCAAGCAAACTACTCCAGCACAAACCACCACCAAGTGGGCACTTACTGGCAGAGTGCAGAGCATGTAAAGCATTTGTGGGACTGCTGAGGGGACAAAATGCCTGCAAGAAAACGTGAGTGTATTCAAAAAGACAGCAGGAGGAGGAAGAGGGGAAAGGACAAGGTCATCCATGAGTTCAGAGGTGCAAGAGAAGAGGCATTTGTAGCTCCACTTGGAGTACCTTTGAGATTCTTCCT
>NW_009259063.1:2306029-2331076 GCF_000687185.1 Egretta garzetta
AATTGGAAGCTGTGAGACAAGCCTCAACATGAAATCACTCTGATAGACTAGTAAGCTCTAGAAGGAGGAAAATCAGGTTCTGAATTAATGAAAAGCTCCAGGTGCCCTGCCAGCAATACACTAAATGAGCCATCCTTACTCTCCACTGGCCCCGAGACAAGTGGCAGAGATGCTGGCAGATTCAGAGGAGTTCCAGCCACACATAACATACACCTGCAACTCCTTATTCTGTGGATGACTCAGGACTAATCTCTGAACTACTGGGTGATGCTGACAGAACTTCACAAAACATTGCACCACGGGAAAGCAATTTTTTAAAAACAAAAAAGGAGATCAAGAGGAAGAAACCCTGAGGACAAATTATTTGAAGTATATCAGCACCCCACCACATTCATTTCATTATGAAGATCACAAACAATATTTGATGGAGCAACCAAAGGTGCCAAAGTGTAAGACATGCACGTCACTATTAAATTTTAAAGCTTTTATTATAAAAATATCTGACCAACTCTAACTGGCACCTTTACCTTTACAATAATGAGAACAAGAAGCAAGGGGACTTAAGAGACTGAACTACTCTTTCATTCCTTTAGATCAGCCCTTTAGATAAAGGCAAAGGCATAAATCTTGTAATTAAGAGGGAGTTTGAACTGCCAGTGTTTGAGCTAGATAAACTAGATTTGTCTTGTGCGTAAGCAGGGGCTTATAACCTTGGTACGATAGTTAGGACACACATTCATTAATGTCTGTCTAGACCTCTAATATGGATATTTCTTTACTCATCTGTGTCTTCTGTTCTCCAGTCAGACACTTTGAAAACTAGCTTTTTTTGGCTTGCCATCTGCCTTCTCATCCATCCAGGAAACCAGCTCACACTCTGTGGACTCAATGCCAACTTCACACAGAGGAATGGCACATGGTCTATGGACTATTTGAAGCAGGAGGGAAACCCAGATGATACACAGTCCTTGTACTAATCCTCCAAACACACACAAAACCTATCCCTTGTGACTACACCCGAGTGAATGCTAAGAAATATTTGATCCAGGTGGAATTCAGGAATGTAGCAGCAGTCACAGCAGGTGGGAGCAGAGGTCCTTCCTGCCAGAATCCCCTCTGTGACAGGGGCCAGAATGGGATGCTTAGGAAAGAGAAGAAGAACAGAGTTAACATGCAGCGATGCTGTCCCAAAATACCATGCCAGCCATCAGCAGTTTACAGCTTCCTGAACCACTGATGGTGGGTTTTTATTTCCTAGTCCATGTGTTTGTTCTGTCACTTTTGGAACCTGCACAAACTTGTCAGGTACAGAACCACACTTCCCTCAGGCAGGCCTTATTTTACCTAACTTCTGCTGTCTAGATCTTGGATATCTAACCTAAGCCCATTTTTGCCATGTTTCCTCTACCAGCTGGGAGAAGCAGGCCTTTCAGGGGGAAATTCCACTCATCCTAAAATTAAGTATTACAGACGCCGGGGACAAATTGCCTCCTGGAGATGCTGTTTCTTCCTCCATTAACTTAGGAGGGAACCTGATGAATGCCTAGCTTCTGACAACTACAGTTAAGTGACACAGATTCATTGCCAAAAGCATGTGTCTGGAATGCAAAGATACCGTTGCCGTAAATGGCTGATCCAAGAAACCCAGAAAATAGAGTTAAAAGGGACCTTGAGAGAGTCCCTTTAACTATAGAGAGATTCTCTGGCCTCTGATCCAAGTGATCCCATTGCCCTTTAGGATGGAGCTGGTTACTGGCATGACCTACTCACAGTATGTAGTTTCTTAGTAAAGCCCAGGGCTGTGACAAAGGAAACTGAAATTAGTACAATATTTGACAACATACTTGACATTTCCAAGAGAATGCGCTATCTAACAATAACAACAACAATAAAAATAAAATGTTTCAGAAAAGCTGAATCTGATTATGTGGTGAACTGCTAAACTAGAATCTGAAGAGAATTTTTAAAGGGGGGAGATAATTAAGCAAATGTTCAAGGAACAGTCTCCTAAGAATGTCAAATGTCACAATTATCCATTTACTTGATAAAACAAGTACTCTGTTGATTAAATTTTATTGCTCTCACTGCTTCCTGCTTTAAAGATTAAAACATCAGAATCAATTCTAAGATGCCAGGCTTGTTAGAAAGGGGGGGAAGGGTGCCTGTGGCAGCAGAAGTCCTCAGTCAAATTCTGAGCCACTGCAGAGGGTCTGTAACATCCACTGCCTTCCACACACCTTAGTTTTGCTGCCTGCACTGGAGGGATGGGTAGAGACCACAGTTTTATTTTCATCAGACTTTCTTTTGGGAAAACTAGTCCCACCACTGCCGCCACCAGCTATTCAACACATGCAGTCCTTCCTGGCTCCAAAAGTTGTTCACTGCAGAGAGCAGGATGAGGAAGACATCTCTTGCCCTCTGCTTTTCTGTAGAACCAGCTATCACCCGGCTTTAAGCAAACACGTAAAAGTCATTGCTGTTTGTGCGCCAGCCTGATTCACCATGGCATTTCCATCTCAGGGTAATTTTATCATGCATCAGCAGAAACCTGGAGTGACACAGGAGTTATTCCAGCCTTGGCTATTTAGAGCTCCTCGGAGATGAGCCGTGTGTCTTACAGTAGGTCTGCTTATGTAGGAGGGGGACCTTGTGATTTATAGCTCATGCCAGAATTTGGAAAGGCCAGCTGGCCAGCTGCTTTCAGTCTGTATTACACTAGTGCTGGCTCTAGCATGAAACTGCCCCATCAGTTTTGGAAACCCCTCTGTTTCTACGTGGAGCTATTTCCACATCTTGCTAATCATGTGTTCATTTCCAGCAACAACTGCTACTGCCTCCGCCAACCAAATCCAGCAAGCACCGACTCCAGTCTTTTGGCCCGCTCATACAGTGCCGTCCCTGAGCCATCCCCTGCATGGCATGGAAGAGTGCTGCCATACTATGTGGTCTCCTAGCTTCTTGGCTCATGCTTTCAGTGGACTCGGAGCAACTTTAAACTTATCAAATGTCTTCTTGCTCCTTCTCTACAATGGAAAAGAAGAATGGGGACTGCGCAGCAATGCTGGCTGAATAGCAGCAGCTGCAATGCTAATACCTGTGGGGATGCCTGGAGAGACAAAGGAAGTGTGAGGAAGGGGAGGGAGAAAGTAGCTCCTTCATTCAAATTTTCTTTTGATACGCGCAGATGTACAGGAACCGGAGCTGAATGATACTCAGCCTGACACGTATCTACAAAGTATCTGCCAAAGGACAGTGAATACCGTTATCTCTATTCTGCTACACAGAATCCATTGCAGGGCAATTCAAAAAACCCTGAAGACTTGGATTTGGGAAAACAGAGTTTTCAGAAATAGAAGCCTAAAGTTAGAGCTATATCTAGATACTGGCATCAAATGGTCAGTGGTGGTGGCTGCTGCACGCTCAGGAGCTTTCACAGTTTGCCCGCCCGTGTCTCAACACAAACTTGGACAGACAGATCTGCACTCCTATTTCTGAAACCCTTGTGTGGTGAACCCACTTCCACCACATGCCAAATCCCAGCCCTGCCTGCTCATTAGCTTCTGATTCAGCATCCTGCCAACTAGCCTTGCGTTCAGATGAGCTACATGCAATTCTTTGAGAGCCTGCTATTGCCTTTCACTGTGATTTCAGCAGCTGGACAGATTAACATTCAGAGGGCACAGATAACTACATTTTGCTTCATTACTTTTAAGTAACAAGTAAAACAGACTCTGAAAGTTCTCCCAACCTGTTCCTCACTCTTTATTGCTTTGATATACTAAACCATAGTGTCCCAACCAAGGCATATTTCTTTCACATTCAGCTTGCTTCACCATGAAATGACTCAATTCAGCAAGCGGGTTTGAAATATACACCAAAGGCAGTGTAAAACAGCACCCTTACCCAGTGTGGAGAAAGAAATGTAGTTCATAAACAGAGTAGAAAGGATATTTAAAACAACTTCCAATGAACTCCAGAGACAGCAGAGCTTGAACCAGGCAACGTACCCCTAACATCAGCACCGGCTTTCAAAAAATCATATTGTCCATGGGTCATATATTTCACTGCGTCTCTGAAGAAATGTTAAATCAATAAAATACCTAAAGGTTGCCGACGAATCAGGCAGTGTTCTATAAAAAGCCAACCATTATTGCTGAGGGGCAACATAAGAGCTGAAGAAATATTTGCAAGGAAAAGGCCATCCTTCCCACCGGAGCCCATTCATATTCGGTTGTCTGACACATTCCAGCGGACACCGGCGAGCAGTACCAGGAGCTGGAATCACATCAGCTCGCTTTGCTTCGGCGGCTTTCCTTGACGATGCAGGATATCTCGCACACTATCAATTTGATTTCTCGAGTGCTTCCCCTCCCTGAGCCTGGTTTTTAACAACATAATGAAAACGCAAGCTTGTGTTGGCCACACATTCACCAATTAATGTTTGCGATACATCAGTACCCATTTTTCCAGACTGCATATTCTATATTCAGCCTTCAAAGAGCCACAAAATTATCCATACCTTGTAATTGTGAATTCAGATCTGGGCACTTTTTAATGATCCACAGTAGATCTTTGTTTTATTTGTTTATTTGTACCACATGGATGCAATCTTCTTGCTGAGGAAAATTTAAAGAGGAGAATAAAATACTCAGTGAAAGCAAGCTTTGATATTCTGCTGTGAACCCAGAAATTTAGCCTATTGGTGTCATAGAAGACTTTTGTTTCTTGTTTCCTTCATATGCTGACATCCATCTTACTAGGCACATTAAAGTGAGTGGAGTCCTTAGAAAATCAGGCAATCATATTCATCTGCCTCAGTTTTCACAGTAGTAAAAATAAATGTAGGTGTCTGCTTCCTGAACTCCTGCAAAGTACTTGGGTCTTTTTTAGGCTAGCAATTTTAAAAGAGGGCAAAGCAGTCTAACAGCCAATCCGCTGCTGATGGGGAAACTAAGCACTACTGGAATTAAAATTATTTTAATTTCTTGCAAAAGCTGGGACTAGAACCTATGTCTCCTGATGTTAACATTATACAAAGCCCTCTCTTTTCAGTCACAATAGCATACAACTCTGCAGCAGTTTCAGAAAATAATAATTAGTTCCAGAAGAAGGGTATACTCCATATATTATGTCTTGTGCCACAGTTCTCTATCCTGCTTTCCTGTTGCTAACAATACAAATTGTTCGCAACCATGCTTTCAATATCCATTTAATATTTGCAAACAGGGTGTCTTTGACAAACAGAGTTTTTGGCTAGGCTTCAGTGAGCACTGTGTTCAGCTCCATTACCTGCAGCATCACAGCCCTCTGAAGATATATCCTCCCACTGTTGCCACCAACATCGACACAAAAAATGGGTCCTATTCTCCTCACAGTCACTCTTCTGCAAGCTTCGTGGTTTGAAAAAGCCAATCTCACCTACATTTCATTACTCACCTCAAAGAATTTGCCAGTTCGGGGAACGTCAAGCAGGCTTTAGGCTTTATACTTGTCTTAAAAATGTTGTTTCAGTTTTACTGCAAATCTTTACCTCTCTTCCTCTACACATTTCCATGCTGGATTCACTTCTAAAAAGTGTGTGGTTAGAGATATAGGCACTTCGCAATGCCAAAGACAACGCTTTCAAGCAGATGACTTTGTGGGTGGCTAAATGCTCACCAGCCAAACGTACATCAAAATTGTTTTCATTAGTTTATAGGAATGTAGCCCAGAAAGACTTATGGATTCCAAAATGTTTACCACCACATGTATTTCAACATTGTGCTTGCTGGCAGGTATTTACTAAAAGCTTACTTTTACCTACCGGTTCTGTAGAACACTTACTCACAAGACATCAGGTTTTTCTCTCTCCACTGATGAACACACCTGATCCTCACAATTTATGGGTTACAAATCTCCATTTCTTCATACCTTTCCTAAGTTAGACTTTGAGATACTGGGCAATGAGAAGCTACTGTCTCTCCTTGTAAATACATCACACATTTCCATTTAGCATTACAGAGATTTTTATCCCCTTGAAATTATCCTTTTGATTCCAATTGCATTCTACCATTTTCCCCGAGTAGAGCGTTTATTTTATAATGATTTTAAACAAGTTTCTGGAAAACAGTCATCCTTTTAGCCCTAATATAAAAAAAAAAAAACCAATCCTCTGCTACACAGTATTTTTTGTCATTACACTGTATCCCTTTTGTACAACACTGATTTCTTGTTCATATTCAAACCTGACGTAAGTGGCGTAAGTGGGAGGGATGATGAGCCAAATTCAATCCATGCATCTTTTCAACCCCAGGGAGATTAAACCAGAAATGAATTAGGCCTAAGTAAGTAAGGCTCCACTGCAGGAATAACAAAGCAGAGCATCTTGAATATTGAATGTGTTGCTTAAGAGCTTTTTACAAAAGATCAACACATTCAGAAAATCATTTTCCTTTTCACAAATTCTGATTCCTAGAATACCATTAACAACACCAACTACCTAAGTTTAACAAAGATATGTGTTCTTGTCAGATCATCATGAAATGTAATGTTTATATCCTTCACCCATCGGAGTCATTAGTATTAACACAATACCATAGTCCCAGAAAATGACTACAGATTAGTTTGCCTTGTTCAACATTTAACAGGCTCTAAAATGAGCACAGATCATACCTGCAGTGGACTTTTCCCCCCCAAATTTCTGTGGAGCGCATCTTGTTGTTTTTATTCTGATAGAAGGAGAAAGCGGTGGGGAAAACCTTAAAAATTGTCTTTTAGATGAGCAATGCATATACATACGAGCTCCTAACATCAGGGTGCATCTTGCCATTGATTTCCAAAGCTGCTAGACAAACCCTAAAAAGTAGGCTGAATATATTCCCATTCCTTCCTCGTGAGCCCCAGTAACACAGGGCACAGCACGACTCCTCCCGTTGGAGTGTTAAACAGAGCCTAGGAAAAGCAGCTGTCTGTTACTGGGATGCTGAGGGTTCTACAGGGAAAAGACAGTTAAGAATCTAGCTAAATCAACAGTTCTGCAGTAAAAAATTGAGACGGTGGTAAAATGTGTGCAGCTTTTATGGCATTATTTGTGTTTCTTCAGGCTTGGGATATGGCATTGTAGTGGTATCACCTCTCTGCCTGAAGTGTGTCACATCTAAAGCATATAGGCTTTGAAAGAAACTGACTGTTAAAAAAAGATACATGAATGGTGAAGTCTTTAAACAGTCGGTGTCTATACCTACAAGACCTTTTCAGATGAAATATTATGGCACATATCTCCATCTTTTTCTCCCCATACTATTCAAAATTTTAAAACTGTCTCTGATTATGATTTGAATCTGAGCTAAGAATATAGAGGCTGATCAGCCACAGCTGCTTCAGCAAGCTTCTCAGTAGGTGTAACCTGAGGTAATTCTGTTGTGTGTTTGAGGCTGAGGTTTGTTTTCTGTCTCCAGAAGAATGCTGCTCTTGCAGCTGGTGACTTGGAAACATGCTCTGGTATTGGGATCAAGGAAAATAAGACTAGGCAGGGCTCACACTTGCCAACTGCCAAGAACAGTCAAATTTTGGACCATACTCCAGGAATGAACTGCCTGAGCTCACCCTGCATTACTGGACAGGCCACAGAAGGGACTGGCTACCGCTGGACTACTGCATTAGAGCCTTCTGATGGGAGTATAAAGAATTAAGTACTCCAGTGCATTCAGTCAAGCAAGGTCAGAAAGAGGAGAATTAATGTCGCATTACACTTGGTCTTCTCTGCTAAGCACAGCCCAGTGACAGTCAGGTTCAGTTTCAAATGAAGTTGTGTCAGTAGGGCTCAAGTCATTGAACTCTTCCAACCACTCTTCTTGTCTGATTAATTTTGCTTATTATTTGACAGCTTTCAGGTACGGTGGAGTTTGCTGAAAACCTCTGGCCGCTGTGGTAGAGAGTAATGCACTGTATTTTTGCAATTTCATTTTAAATCTCAGCTGAAAACAGCTGTTTCCCCAGCCTATAACTTGCTGTGACTGTCTCCTTCTGATGTTATTTATCTCAGTAGCTGTATTATTTAACTTGGTGAAGCATATTGGAATACAGTTTATCTGGAGAACACTATTAAGTGCAAAATGAAGTGGTACTCTTAAATCAGATTTCACTGATTGCTTTGAAAAGCTTCTAAAAATTCTCACCTGATGCTTCCCCTACAGTTATTCTTCACACATCTATTCCATAACACGACATGGAAGGAATTTTAGGCTTCAGTCCTTCTACTTTCTGTCTCTGGCAGCTTCTGAAAATCTTTCAGATCAAGGAATAGATGACAGTTTGTCATCTTTGTAATGATGCATTTTTAAAAGGTATAGCTAGTGCAAGAAGTAACATGTACCTTTTCTGCGTCAGTGCATCTTTCCAATTAAGTAAGATTCCCCATTGCTGCAGGCTCGACTGGTCAGATAATGGACCGCAGTGAGATGTGTCCCAAGTTGAATGCTGCAACATGGACAAAATTAATGCTGGGAGAAAAATGACATGAAAAGTAAAATTAAGCAGAATGATTGTAAGGCAACTATGTAATTCACTTTTAAATTGTGAGAAAAATGAGAAAAGCATTAATCTTTTCATATTTAATGGGCCAAATTAGTCCCTAGTTTATATATTCTGTTAGAATCTAATAGAGAACTGAAAAAAATCTTGTGAAGACCATTTGAGCAAGCAGTAGAACTTGATTGAAAATTATATCCTTACTACACAATGCCACAGGATTATTTTTTTCTAGGGTTTTAAAAAGGATACATTTTATAAAGACATTCTGTCATTGCAAGGCTTTCATATTTAGGGAATTCCAGCCAGTCCATTCCCACCTGGTGGAGATGGGATCTCTATTTGGCCCCTGATTGCTGGGTAACATACAACTAATGCTGTCACTGTTCTGCAATGGTTTCCCTTCCTATTCTTCAGATACCTGATGTATTTAAATTGAAAATTTCCTGAGCCCAAGACCATAACTTATTGCATGTACTTACAGTAACCAGTCTACGGGGGTGCTCATTGCAACTTGTTCTTTGCTTGATCTTCAGTACGAAAAATAAAATAGGAGAAATATGGAAAATTGACTTTGGTTGCCTTTTACTTCAGCAATGTGTGCGCATGATGAGTAACTAGACTGACGAGTAGCCCTTGGGCAAGGAGTCGTTGTTCAGATGCAGTGTAACCAGTGACCCAGAACAAACTCAGTATCCCACCCTTGGCCACAGTATCCCACAACCGTACCACAGAAAGGCAGGCTGCCCAAAAATTCTGGTCAGTTTTCAAGTAGAAGGAGTTCAAATTGCAATACATGCACATGATGCCAGATTAAAGCACCTTCTGATCAATGATTGTGATCAGTAGCTTCTCTGATGTCTAGCTAGACACAGATTTCAAGATCTGAAAAAAGAGCAAAGGGTCTTACTTAAACATTCTTTGTGGGAAGGAAAAATGCAAATGAATGAGTCATGGCTTCAATTAACATCAAGTGCACTCTAATGGCCAGCTTCATTCTGTCTGATTCATCATTTAAAGCTTCATGTACTACTCCAGAATTAATAACTAGGGATTCACTAGTGCAATCATTCAACTTGCAGAGTTCCTATGCTGGTTTAGGACACTGAAAGCACTCTAAGACCAGGACTGTCGCAACACACAAAGATTCAGGGTTTATAGATACACAGGGCAGCATACTGCATCCCCAAACAGGCCTGTCAAAAAAGATGTGCCCATGATGGGTATTTGATGAAACCAACCTTACTGTGAGCAAATAAGCCTCTTAGCGAGATGCATACAACAATAAAATGCCATAAATGGAAAGAAAATATCATCTACATGGAGAAACATTCTCAATTCAGAAAAATTATATATAATTAATTGATACATCTCTGATCCTGTAATTCCCTTTTAGTAAGGTTTTGGCACAGAGAGGTAAGGACTGTACATTGACACTGTTATTAGACTAGTTCCTCTTAGCAATGAACTGATGAATTTGGACTAATGGTTAATGAACTTCAAATTATTAAAAACCATAAGATTTCCCCTTATTAATTTCTGCATCAAGTCCAATGATTGTGTGCCATTGAACTAGAACAAATCTTTCAAAAGAAAACACTGAATCCCTATTTCATTGTCAAGGACCCACCCACTATTCTACATAAAAGGTTTCCAATGCTTAATTATCTCCTTTGTTAGGAAGGCGTACCTTATTTCTCTGAATCCCAGTGTCCACCATCATGGATAACTGCTACAAAATTATCTTTTTTGGATCCTTCCAGAGTAAACACAGAGCAGGAAAAGCAACTGATGTCAGGAACTGGACAAAATAGATCCCCACACAGCTTATACCTTTTATTTATACCCAGTGGCTGAACCGGAGACTGAAGGTTTCCATCTCATTAGAGATGTGAATGTGAAATCAGTTGCTATAATCTTTTTCATTCAGGAAGGAAGATATTTTTCTGCCCTAAGCAGCAAAACAGAATGACTGAAAAAAACCCGCAGTTTTGGTTTTATTTTTAACCAACAATTACTCACTAAAATGGGACAAAGCTGAATACAGCATTTGAGTACCAAGGAAGTGCTACCAAGTAAAAATTCACAGATCCTCAGCAGGGAGACCTTGCAAAGATGAAGAACCTCCTTACACAGCCTGATGCTCTGATCAACACAGCCATCATGGGAGAGGCTGATCATTGCAATGCACTTAAGCCTGGCAACCTGCTGAGCGTTCTGCCTCCCACCACCAGTGTCCTGAAAAGATATGGTGCAAACCCTCAGCAGATGCCAGGATAGGGCAGGCAAAATGTGCTAGGTGCAACTAGGATGGTTGCAACTTTTATGAGGACAAAATAGATCCCCACAGAGCTTGACCCCTCACACTGGGTCACATCAGAGGGCAGGCTGAAGAAAGCCACCCAGCACTGCTGCAAGGTCTCTCTGCCTTTTCTCCAACCCTTTGTATCTGGTGCATGGGACCAGAGAGACCACAGGAACCTGTAACTCAGTGCAAGGAATATGCACAGTGCCACTGCCGCAGCAGAGACATGGTTAAAGCAGGGAAATGGTGGGGGTTTTGGCTAGTAAATGACTCATGGGCCAAGAGACAAGTAATTTCATAGCAACTTTGTATTATGGGCCCAGATTCACCCCAGCTAACTTCAGGTGCTCCGTGGAAGTATCTGATCCCCAGGCTCTCTCCACATCTGCCCTTTGGGGGGCAGTTCCAATAGTATCTCAAGGGAAGTAGGCTGTTCTGCTGCTAGCCCACATTCTTCAACTAAGTGTCTCTGACAAAGTGGGGCAAATAAAGGAGCATGAAACCCTTTTTTCATAACTAATCAACTGATAGCACTGCAGGGGTTGCACTACACTGCGCTACAGCCTGATTCAGTGATGACGTGATGTCCCCTAATCCTGCTAGCAGCAGCTATAGTAGCATCTCTCAGAATTGCTAGAACAGCTAAGGACCCTGGATTCCACTGCATTACAAAAAAGATGTTTAAATGACAGTTTTTAGTTTGTATGTCTAATTTTCCAAAACACAATTGTCCTGAAGACATGGATGGTTAGGAAAAATGGATTACCTGTCAAAACCACCCAAACTCTTCTTTGTTTTGACACTGGATCTAGATATATGTAAATGAATACAGAGGATATGAACATATATATGGCTGAATACTAATCTTTACTACTGTGCAGCAAAATTGATCAAGAAGGCTTTTGATCTAACTTAAAAATAATGCAAGCAGTGAAGTGTGTCCATGCATTTTAAATAGGCTGAATGCATAATGACATAATTTTTTTTCATTATTTTTATACGCAATACAGGTGAGTTGAGCACATTCAGAATACACTAGGTTTTTTTGACTGATCTCACAGAACAGTTGCACATCATATTATGCTATGAATATTATGTTTGAAGGTTTATTCAGATTTCTGGTTTTCTCCACTCTCAACAGAATTAGCTGTCATGCTCGTGTTTAAAATAAGTTTGGCTATGAAATCCTTCGATAAAAAAAACACTATAAAGGCCTCACTCTAAAGGTAGACTTTCCCATGAGAAGTGGTTCCTTAAAGACAACAGCCAGAATACAGATGACAATGAATGTAGCTTGCAAAACAAGAACAAATGCAAAAAGCGACATCTACAAAAGTCCCCCTATTTTGATGGCCTAAACAGTCCCTGTTACAGTTTGGGTACCTGAAACCTTTATAAAGTCAAACATAGAAATTTTAGCCAGCGACTGTATGCTCTCTAAACTACACCATTACAGAGTAGAGGGGTTTTTTTACTACCAGATGATTGTTGCTCCAGTTGTGCTAGCCTAGATATGTGCTGACATCTAGTGGTCCTTTAGAGAATAAACACAAACCAAACGTTTACTAATTAGCAATAAAGAATAATAACCTTAGATTCAAAACCTGTATTTTCCTCCTTCTCTCCCTTTTTCCCCACAGTGCATTTAATAGTGTTCATAGATAACCGAATTCTAGTGATTATTGTCCCTTTCGATATTTATTCAAGCTGAGGTTTTCTAAAGCACCATTCCCATTGACATCATGCTGAGTCCTTTGGGAAAATCCACCTGGAGGCATTTCTTGACTGACAATCACCACGGTATTTAAGCAGAGACTGTAAAATTGAAAAAGAAATAAATAGGAGTGCAGTTCTGAATGTCTGGAGCCACAGTATGATCTGTATTACACCTGATTTCATCAGAGATCCCTTAAGCTATTTGTACTAAATTCAGATCAAAATTTGGCCTTAAACTGTTATTTACCCATTAATGTGAGAAAATGGCTACAAACGGACTTCAAATGATAATCTAGTTTACTACTATATTGAAAATATATGACTTTATTATAGACCCCAATGAATATTTATGAGATGGCAGTCAAAACTCTACTTAGAAACCCACTTTCCACAGCTTTTACTCCATCTTCATTTAGCACATATTTCTGTTCATTTGCAAAGCCATGCATGTAATGCACCCCCTACTCAGGATAACTACATTGGGAAGAAAGCATTAGGGCTTTAGTCACTGACTCACAGCAGACTGAAAGAGGAAACAAAACGAAAAAATCAACTGCCTTTAGGAAGAACTGATTCAGGAGCCCAGAAACTCCTGCTTAAGTTTCAGTTGAGTTTAGAGTCCCCACCACTGAGAACGGCTTTTATTACTTGACAAATAAAGTAACTAGAGGTTTCACAGTGATGTGTCTGGACAGAGAACCCCAGTCTCCAATATGGTATATTCAAATTCTAAAAAGAAAGTCTATACCACCTCCAAGGGGTCCCCGAGGCCATCTTTTAACCTACTTTGATTTCCAGGAGATAGAGAATAGTCTTTTAGGCTAAAGAAACAGGCTGCTGCAGAAGGCCCCAGGTTGAAGGGAGAGGAATGACATGCTGAAACAGCACTGGAGAGATTTATTTTGAAGGAAGAAAATGGAAGCCAATCAGAACATGGCCTGATAGCTTGCGTTCATGTGCTGCCTCCATTTCACACAAAGATCATCACCGTACCTTTACTGTTCCCGTGACACATATCCACCGGTGTCCCTAACAACCCAGTGTGCTCAATTCCTCATGAACAGGTCGTTGCTTATCACCTTTGCATGGTGTTCATTTTGGGGGTATTACAATTCAAGTGGCTGCTCAGCTGGTACCCTATAAAGAGTCATTCCACAAAATGTTATTTTTCATTTTTTGCCTCAGTGCAAGACCTGCTCGTGATTTGTTGGCTGTAGCAAAGCACAAAGCCATAATTTTCTTTTATTGAACTCACTCTGGGTAGCCATCACTCTGCAGAAATGCAGATGGTCATCTTATTCTTATTCTTAGTGACAGGACGAATGCCACAACTCTGCTGACAAAGACAGCAAAGCAGTCATTTATAATAGTAAGAGAAGCATTCAATTTAATATCTGTGTTAATGGCACATAGGCATTTTGGACACAGCTTTTATAGGATCCTGTTCTGCTAATACTTTAGGACCTCACAGTATTAAGGCAAATTTGCATAGCATGCATGCTGGCATCCAGGTGTGATTTCTGTGCTTATAGCAAATGAAACAGAACTATACCATGCAGAAAAAGTCAGCCCCCAACTGAACCTGATCATAGTCAGGTTTTATTATGTGTATTTGAAATACTGCAGTTTAATAATTTGTCTATCGCTTCGCTTCACACTTCAATTTTCAGGGGCATCCACGCTGCAGCTGAAATTCTGGATCTGGATCAGAATCTATGAGCTTGAGTGAACGAATGTATTTCTTTAACTAGTTCATTGTCAATGGAATTAAGGAGAGGTCTTACAGCTTCCCTTCCATCTCAGAAAATGTGGATTTAGGGAATTGCTGGGGCCAGCATGATGCACAAAGTGCACTTTCTCTTTTCTGGGGCGAGAAGAGTAGCAGTGAATAATTCACAGCACCTAGTGGAATGCCCAGAGACATGCCCTGTGATGACCAGTGAGTTTGTGGAGAAAGAAAATATGGTGTTGAATATTAAACAGAAAGGATCAGGTGGCTTTTAATAAGCACCCTGCCTGATCCTGCCAAAGGGGCCCCATACAGACCTTAACAGCTGAATCTGGAATGTGCTTCATTTCATCACAGAACTGACTATCACTACAGCAACAGCACTTGGAGAATAATTCAAAGAAACAAAACACAGATGCAAGTCAAATCCAGGGGATTACACTATTTAATCGTTTGGAATAAGGGGAGCTTTACCTAGCATATTCAGTGAATGGATTCGGAGCAAAACTACATCCAACATCTGCTAATGCCACATTTTAGTATTGCCTCTTCAATCAGAGTAAATTATATAGCTTAAGTGTTCATATCACCAATTAATCTCTCCTGAATCAGATCTGCATATTAGTTGCTTGAAATAGGCTTAATATAGTCATAGTTGTACAAAACATGAATACCATTTTTCATAATAATTAGGTAGTCATGTTGCCTTTTCTCTCAATTTGTCTAAATGGTCATATGTACATTTAGAAGTTAGCAGTTAAATGTTATCTGTACATCTCTCAACACTCCATTGGTCTGTCCATAGCATCTTCTGCTTAAGGCACCAAACCTGTGCAAAGTATAACTGTTCAATACGTGCTGTATTAATTTCCTCAGAGGCACATTTAAAAGGATTGGAGCTCTGTTCCAGCAAGTGCATGGCAAGGAAGCACAGAAGATATTTCCCACTTTGGAAAAAGCTCAGCAAGAGGAACCAGGCATAACGACCATCAGATCATTTCCTTGCAAGCTGAGAGCAGGCCAGGAGCTTGCTGTGTGAGGGCGGTGGAGCCTTGCAAGGGAGCTGCATTGTGCTGAAACTACCCGAGCGTTATAATGCTCTTCCACAGCACAGTTTGATCGCCTCATTTGCTACAAAGTAAGACCCCAAAAGTGACAAGGAGATAATTACTCTGACCTCTGCTTGTTGGAAGTTGATAGAGAGAGAGTTGATAGCCGTACCATGAACTGTCCTCATGTTTCATTTGCTGATGTGCTGTAAACCTTTGACTTGCTGCCAAAATTTAAGGTTGCCTTATGAGATAATCCTGGCTAAGAAGTTCAGTTTATATGCATCTTCCTGCCCTTCTGCTGGAGACAGGGGCATGATGCAGTTAGCTAAGAAAAGAAACACAAAAACTCCTGGGCTATGAATAATGATCTTGAGTAAGTTCTTGGATTTGCAAAATGATGATAATACTATTTATCCTTGTATTAAATTTATAAAATACTTCTCCCCTGCTGGAGTCTCTAAATCCCTGATTAGACCACCAACAATTCCCTTATACATTTCCTGCTGGTTTTAATCGTCTATCCCCATCTTTTCAAGGATATTTTCCTTAAAAAAAAAAAAAAAAAAAAAAAAAGCAGAAACTCTGCATTCAGAAACAAACAGTTACAGCTGCACTCAGGAAGGGTATGAGAGTTGGCTTGCAATAACAACTTTAAAGATACTGTAAATGCTTTATTAATCCATGCTGTTGACAGCTTTGAATGCCAAATTATCTGTGTTGCACTGAGCCATGAAACTATCCCATGAGGTACTAAGTCCACCTTGAGACGGCAGTGAAGCCAAAGCTTTGATCCTCAAGGCTGACTTGAGTAAATCATTATTTTTAAACTCTTTAATCCCTCATGCATCCATAACACATAATTTTAGTAATGCATTTGACTTAAATTTCTTATTACTTCAAAATTCAGTCCAACTTCTACTGCAAATAAAGTCAGAGCTCCCAGAGGCTCCAGAGAGTAGAACTAGTCCTGCTCTACTGCAATTTTCTATTGAACTAATGAGCCAACAGAAACAGTGTGTCATCAGGAACCATACTTTTACCTTTTTTTGGTGTTTTTTTTCTCTTTTACTGTATTTCAGTGTAGCATTTTCTGGAGATAAGGGGCACAAGGACTGGGAGTCTGGAGGTGCAAAATTTCACTTCTTCCTCCCACACCAGTTCATGAGATTCCAGCTTAACTCAGATTATTTTCAGAAGCAGCAGTGAGCACCTTGCCCTGCCCACCTTACCACCTTTGTTTGACTGCTTGAAAATGACCACAGATAACACACTTCATACCAGACAGCATCTTGCAACAGCTCAGATATACTAAGCTGCGGATTCAGACCTTATCTATATTGCTAAATAAAGCTCAAGGTACTGAGTGGCATTGCCTGGCCACTCTACATAATGTTTGGTCCAGGGTTTCCCTTTGGTCCCCTGTAGTCACCTCATAGCCTGAATGCATAAACACTATTTCATTGCATATTATTCTCAGTTCAGAGCATTTTGAATAATGTGATGGCTGTGTCACAAGCCATCAAAACAACATTTTAGCAGCATGAAATTGAAGCTATAGGTTGCACGTTCTGAGGTGTAGCAGAAGTCTTGAAGGTGCAAAGCATCCTAGGATACTGTTTGAGGGTGGGGGGAACAAGCCTAGTCCTGACAACATGAAACAGTGCCAGGCTGCAAAACAAGTGTTAAGCGTGAGGAACAGTCAGCAGCCCCAGGACTTCAATCCCTGGCCCTCGTCTCTTCTGCAGTACACAGCCATGGAGCCCTACGTGCTCCAGCTGCCCCAGTCCATACTGTAGGCTCTCTGCCCCTACAGACTGTACAGGGCTGCCTCAGGCAGCTCCTCCCTGTAGACATACCTCTTGTGCAGCCGAATACAAACTCGGTTCCTGCCTGTAACTCACTGATAATAACATTTGTCCAATTACTTTCTGTAAAGTTCACCTTATCAATGCCAATATACCACTCTCTGCATTGAAAAAAATATATCCTTTTTGTGAATATGTATCCTGAATAAAGAGACTAAACAGAGAGGTGGTTTACACTACTGCAATTGGGAAGTGTACCTGTGAATCAGGCAGTCATTTGCCAAGTGCTGCAAAACACACCCAGTCCTGAAACTGCCCCATTTATTAACAGTTAATTCAAAATCAAAGGCCAAATGAGCTCCTTCTGGAAAAAATAATTAGTGCCTGAGTCCTGCTGCAGCATTCTGCTCTCTCTGCAGTTCCTGGAGGGACAGGGTGGAGCAAGAGCCAGGGATGCTCAGCTGGAGGGCTCCCCGCCGCAGACGTTGCCTACAGAATGTATCACCAGCAAAGCTGAAAGGAGCTGTATGTGACTGATCAGAAATCCTGCATACTTCTTGCTTGGCTGATCTAAATTACCGTTGATTTTCACAGTGCTACCATAACCCAAGCATCATTCCAGTTGAAGGAAGCTTATTCTGTATGATATGCAGTGCCCTGGAAGAAAGCCTGTCACTACTGTCTCAAGCTTATATTGCTACCAGGAGTCAATGAATCTTGGTGAACTTGACAATGTCTTTTGAAAACAAACTTCTTACTGCTCAGAAAAACATCACGTGCTTAGTGTGAAAGGGATTGATAAAAGAATCCCTTGCTTTGCCTGCTCTGCTCTTTTCAGCACTTTAAGTCTTCAAAAATCTCCTTGCTGGAAAAAATAAGCTGAAATGTGGATGATCCAATTCTGTTTACCAGAACTATATACTGCACATATGTGCCAGCGAACCTGTTTGCTAAATAGCATTAAAAAAAACCACCACACAGTCAGCTAAATGCTTCAGATTTTTGCTCTTGCTTTAAGGGAAGCTAGATGAAAAGACAGGGTGAGGCAAGAAAAAAAAATAGAGTCAAATTTACTGGCATAAAGCATCATCGTTCATCAGTGAACACTGTTTCCATTTAGTACTGCACACACGGCAAGGGCAACAGGTCCATTCAGACCAAGGAAGGGACAGCAGGGAAAGTGTACTTCCACCTACTGCCCTGGAAAAGAGATGAATGCTAGCCCTTTGGATTATGTCCAGCAAATATCATTCCCTTACAACAAACTTATTTACATAAGCTGCAAAAAATTACAGTTCTACCACCACCACCACTGAAAAAACAACCCACAGTAGAGGGAAAGAACAGACGCCCTCCGATGCGCAAAGTTCTAGGTCAGCAGTTTGGTGTTCTTACTTTTAGGTGCTTCTGATGCTGTGTATCTCCCTGTCTACTTGGGACAGGAACTTTATTTCTACCATAAGAGACACTTGGGTATAATATGACACATGTTTTCATGGGCTGCCCGTCAGCTGGTCCTTCTGTCACTAACTTCTGCAAAAAATGCAGAAATCAGTGCTAATAATAATTCTGACAACATCTCTTCAGTACATCGCAGACCTTCATGCTTAGACATCTGTAGCTTAGCAGCACCATGCAGACTAGCTTTGCAACCGAGGATTAACAACATGACCTCTGAGTCACATTTGCTCGGCTAACAGACTGAGGGCTGAGAGGGAGACAAGAATCAGAGCTCTCCAGAAGTTTGACATGATGAATTTCCATATTGGTGTTATTAAAAAAAAGGATAGAAACAGAAAGGAAAAGAAAATGCAGTGAGACTGTCCTTTCACAGTTAAAATGAGCCATAAAGTAATCGCTAATGAAGAAATTCACGTACTATGAATACAGAATTAGCAGCTGTAATTTTTATAAGAGAATCAATTAGGATCAGCATAATGGTAGCAATATGTAAGTTGATATGGCAAAAATTATCTTCAACAGTTCATTAATATTAAAAATAATGTGTCATTAATATTACTTTAGAAAACATCCTTGAAATGTTTGTAGGTATATAAATACCCAGATAACATAAAAATATAAGTCCTTATTACTGTAGAATATGAGCACCTTACAACTTCCAAAGGAAGTTCATTGCTTTTCATTTACTTTTCTTCAAGGATGGGAGAATATGAAGATAATGAAAAAAGAGTCAACATGCTGTACATTTTGTCTATAGCTCTGCATATTCACTGTAGAGTTAAACATAATTCTAATCTTCCTGGTGTAATAATGTCCATCAAAAGCATCACTATTTTACAAGAAAAAATAAGAAATGCACAACCAACAACTGTTGAAGCCAACTGAGAGAAATAAATGTGGCTCTAGATTCTATTTCCACTTACAAACTCTCCCACAAACATAGCAAGGAGCAAGCTGAATGTGGCTCAGAAATGATCACGCTATTTGTACAAGGAGGTACCTACCTGTTAAGACAGCAAAAGCTTCATCCTATTGAATTCTGCAGAAAGGGACACTGCAACCTGCCAGCCAAAACAATGCCTTGGAACTGCAGGCAACTATGGGATTCTGGGAAAAGAGAGAGGTTATATAAACCAGTTTATTAGAAAAGTCAAAGAAAGGATCTATGCAATTATCATAACAGTCAGACAAGCTACAGATTCACAGTCACATAAAGCCCAATTGCAGGCACATGCTGAATGGAGAGAACTGAAGACTGGGGAGACATTACTTCTGCTGTCAGGTAAACGCCAATGACATCAACGACGCTATTGAAGAGGACTGAAGGAACAGGACTGAATGTCAACTAGAACAGGTAGATTCCATCTCAGGAAGACTAAGCTGAAAAGAAGCGACAAGATTTCATAATGAAAAGGTGTGAGCATGGGCAGCGGGGAAAGAAATTGTGTAAAACCTCCCTTAACTTCTTTATCATCTTATCATCCCTACTTCCCATGCAATTTTGCCTCTCTGAAATACCCTCTCCTTCCAGTCTTTGTCCTTTATCATTCCTTCTCCTAACAAACCCTTCAGTTTTTTAAAGTCCACAGAATCCAACCTGAGCTAAGAAATTAAACATGAGCACCTTGGAGAAGAAAGGACAAGTGGAAGCCAGAGTGTGGTGGGTTGACCCTGGCTGGATGCCAGGTGCCCACCAAAGCCGCTCTATCATTCCTCCTCCTCAGCTGGACAGGGGAGAGAAAATATAATTAAAAGCTTGTGGGTTGAGATAAGGACAGGGAGATCACTCAGCAATTACCATCACAGGCAAAACAGACTCGACTTGGGGAAATCCGTTTAATTTATTACCAATCAATTCAGAGTAGGGTAATGAGAAAAAAAACCATGAATCTTAAAACACTTTCCCCCCACCTCTCCCTTCTCCCCAGGCTCAACTTTACTCCTGATTTTCTCTGCCTCCTCACCCTGAGCAACACAGGGGGATGAGGAGTGAGTGCTGAAGTCAGTTCATCACAAGCTGCCTCTGCCGCTCCTTCCTCCTCACTGTCTTCCCCTGATCCAGTGTGGGGTCCCTCCCATGGAAAACAGTCCTCCATGAACTTCTCCAATGTGAGTCCTTCCCATGGGCTGCAGTTCTTCACAAACTGCTCCAGCGTGGGTCCCTCCTGCAGGGTGCAGTCCTTCAGGAACAGACAGCTCCAGAGTGGGTCCCCCATGAGGTCACCAGCCCTGCCAACAAACCTGCTCCAGCATGGGCTCCTCTCTCCATGGGTCCACAGGTCCTGCCAGGAGCCTGCTCCAGTGCAGGCTTCCCACATGGTCACGGCTCCTTTGGGCACATCCAGCTGCTCCTGGGCTGCAGGTGGAGATCTGCTCCACTGTGGACCTCCATGGGCTGCACCAGGGGCTGCAGGGGAATCTCTGCTCCGGCACCTGGAACACCTCCTCACCCTCCTTCTGCACTGACCTTGGTGTCTGCAGGGTTGTTCCTCTCACATACTCTGTAATTGCACAGGGTTTTTTTCCCCTCTTCTTAAATACATTATCCCAGAGGCACTACCGCCATCGCTGATGGGCTTGTCCTTGGCCAGCAGTGGGTCTGTCTTGGAGCCAGCTGTCATTGGCTCTATCGGACATAGGGGAAGCTTCTAGCAGCTTCTCACAGAAGCCACCCTTGTATCCCCCCCACTACAAAAACCTTGTCATGCAAACCTAATACACAGAGACAGGGAACCATATAAATAATGGAAAAAATGCTAGCCATGGAATCGGAAAGTAGGTGAGCATATCCCTCTCCTAAAAATTCATGCACTTCCTAGCATCCTCTTCAATTCAGACTGCCTCTTATGTCTGCTCTTTCCATCCAATAAATTATAGGCTCACTCTACAAAATGTTATCGTCATCACTCCCATGAACCTTCTCAGACCTACAGTACCTTCTGCAGTCTTTGTAGTATGCTGCTTAGAAAACAAATGTACTACACCATGTTACTTGGGAGATCAGAAAGATAGGGTCAATAGGGACATTCTTTGCATTAATATTTGGTCAGCTAAAGATAAAAAAAGTACATGGAGAAATGTAAAAAAAAAATTGAAACACTGACTTATGAATTTTAAACCATTACAGAACGGAATATGGAATTACAAAATTTCTCCACTGACTTGAATAGATAGATACATCAATTGCACTGTTCTTTCAGAACCACACCATAAATAAAATGAGACTCACAGATGCATTGACGTGCCTTATTCAGAATCAATAAGCAATTTAGTAATAACGCATTCTGAGGTGTGTGAGCTCTACAATAGACAGTATACAGAAACAGGGTAATGTCCTTTTAAGCAGTCTGTGAGCCCTTTAATGACCTTCACTCTTGTTCTGTGTCCAGAAGGCTCATGAGAGCAGCTGCATACAAAAGGAACTAGCCTTCACCTCCTCTGTATGGTTAATAAACACATTTATTGGTTATTTGATTAAATATCTTACTATAATTATGCATATAGGCAAAAAAACTGTTCTGTTTGTGCAAGTCCTGATCAGGCTTATGTATAAAGAGACAACTATATAATGCAAATTAAGAGAATATAGCTAATATGATTATTAATATATGGTAAATATTGTTAATATAATTTATATCGTATTTATTGTATTACAAGTATGAATATAAATACAATGTTGTCCAGTTCCAGACATCATTGTTTCCTTTGAGCTGATTATGTTTGCTTGGAGAGGGTGTTTCTGAGGCTGAGCTAAATTACAGTGTCAGGTTTTCACCTCTTGCATCTTGGCTCCCCACACACCCTTGCATCTCAAGTATACCACAGGATTCCACGATCTGAGAAGAGTTATCATTTGTAGTTAAAAGGCATCTCAAGATAAACTGGGCTTTCTGCTTAATTATGGTATAGTACAGAATCATTCTGTACGCCATTCAAGTTCAGACAAGTGCAAGTATAGTGGAATATGCTGTCATCCTTTGACTATAAAAGAATAACATAACGGAGGATGGTCAAGTATCTAGTTCATTGTTGGATGGGCAGAAACAAAGCATGGCATCTTCAGATGCACAGGAGATACAAGTCCGGAATGGCATTGCCTACAATTTCCACAGAACTGGTAGTCTTACTAGCACTTTTTTTTTTTCATTAGGAAATAGACTGACACAGTATCGGTCACCTACCAGCTACCAAAGAGCCCATTCTATAGTCTACGCTAGAAATGTATTTGATATAACATAAGTAGATGTGAGATTTGTGGTCTACAGATTGCATTTAGGCAAGCCGATAAGAGAAGCAAAGTAAAGCTGGGTTTTTAATGGGGTTTGTGGCATTTTAGAATAATATTCTGTGAACTATGTATTTGAACTTGAAACTTCTAATATAGTATTAGCGTACTTCTCGTTTCAAAGCAAGATATGACCTGTAACTGGTAACATTCAGGAGACATTTATACACCTACTTGCAACATGCACCGAAAAAACTTACACAAATATAACACAGTGTTTAAGATTCTAATGCATACATATCTCAAAATTAAGTGCTGTAGAAAAGAGACATATGGGTAAGAGAGAATAATTTCTTTCAAATGCCATAGATTCTTTTACTGGAATGAAAATATTGCATGCTATCTGTGCAAGATACTAAATTCACACTATTTTGTGTATACACAAATATTTCACCACTTCGTTAATTTAAAAGATTTCTGCCTTTTCACATTTCCCAACTATTAAAGTGAATCAATTGCTTATGGAAGGCTGCATGTCGCCAGTACTTTTCACATGGGACCAAGGACTGCCGCCTTTACTTTGTTAAGCATCAACATTGTTTATTTGGACCTGGGTGGCCCAAAACCAGCAATCACTGGGGCTAGATCCCAGTTAGAGAATGTCTTCACAAGCTGGGATACCTGTGGTACCCCCCTGGCAGTAAGTCCCAGTCTGGGTGAAGATGAAGGACACATGTATTTTGTCCCCTCTTTTTTATGGAGGTAGTTGCCACAGTTCAGATTCTAGCCCTGGGTGGGTACAGATGTCTGACCAGCAGAGTAAAACATCCTGCCCCAAAAGCTATTCCCCACCTCTTCTAAGGAAGAGGCAGCCAGCCTCATGGAAACATCTTGCAGCTCCAATCCACTCCACAAACCCAATAACAGAATCTTTCAGCTTTTGGACAGGCAGCACCAAAGTACACGTGCAATTTTAAGCACGTGAAGTAATGAGACCTCTTCATGGTACTCTGCTAAGCAAGATACTACAGCAGTATTTAGAACATATCGAAAAATTCCCAAACCATCTCATCAACATGGCACAACTTTAGCACAGAGACACTAACATAAGCGAGTTATTCAAGCTCCAGCTGTATTCATCCTTTAGCTGTTTTGCTTAGAATTTCCACAAAACTGATCATCTTACTAGCAGTTTTTTTCATTAGTAAATAGACTGACACCCTATCGGTCACTTACCAGCTATCAAAGAGTCCACTTCTACTGGCATGTGCCACCTCTTAGCTGGCTTTGATATGAATGTCTCAGGTTATTATATGCAACAGCACACACACAAAGCACATCTTCATTAGATCCCAAACAGTGCACCAAAGCTGCATTTAGGAACACAGAAAAAATGCAGCTGCCTCAGAAACAGAAGATACATTGCCACGGTAGGAAATACAATACAGACAATGCTGAGAGAAGGAGAAAAAGAAGTCGGTCGGGTTAAATTAAAAGTTCAGTCCAAATGCTTAGCAGTGTGAATGCAGTTGTCTGTCAGACAAAGAGCGTAGTTTCCAATACTGTCAGTCATTTACCATAGAAAACTACAAAGTTGCTTTTTGAACTGGTCAGAGCCCAGGAGACTTCACATGAAATGAAAAGCAGAATGAAGAAATGCCAAGGAGGCAGCGAACTGTTTAAAGATCTTTCTGTTAAAAAAAAGAGAGAGCAAGCACGTGCAAGAGAGACAGAATGAGAGAGATATTTTAAGCTAAAAAAAAAAAAGGCCAAAAAAGAAATATAATTTAAAATAATTTCTTATGTGCAAACATTCCAATTGGTCTTGAGCACAAGAGAATCTCCTAAGTACTGTCAAATAGAGCTCACCAGTGAAAGCACTTTCCCAAGCTTTACTGCAATTCCTTAAATTTTATGGAGGCAGTTAAAAGGCATGTGAAGCAAAGAAGGTATTCTCTCAACCTTTTATGACAGGCCTCACAAATTGTTTTATTCTAAGGAAATAGCTGTACCTATTTCCTACTGTATACAATAACGATGCCTAGGAAATAATTACTTCAGTAAAATCAACTGTAAACCAGGATTCTTTTTCTTTTTTATCTGAATTGGTCTCCAAAGATATTGCCAGGATTAAACATCTGACATTTCTTGGCCATGTAGAAAATTACTGATGGGTAGGCATATCATACTGCTGTACCTCTAGAATTACTACAAAAGACTTATCAGGACTGGAAAAAAAATGAATT
>NW_009259063.1:2331130-2333463 GCF_000687185.1 Egretta garzetta
TGGAGGAATGATTGAAGAGTTAGTCTTTCCTTTATATTTAGGTAGTAATTAGAGAGAAAAATGTTTCTGGAATGTCTTTACAGAACATAAAATCAAAGCAGAGGTGAATAGCAAATCCAAACAAAAGGAGAAAGCGTTTGCTATTCAGATCTGTATCTCTGTGAGAAAGAGACAGTCATTATTCCAGGATGTGTGTGCCAGATGAATGTTAATCATTGCCTTGTTAAGGTATCTGGCCAAGTTTTCTTACAGGTGCCCCAAATAATATGGCTCTAATTTGCAGACACAGCACTGTACACAGGCATTCAGGCAAGGATTTCCAGAAGGTCAAACAAAGAAGATGCCAACTTCTGCCAAACCTCAGCAAGAACTGGATACCTAACACACCTAGGTGCCTTGGCAGATCCAGTCTGGGGACACAGGTAACCCTGAATGCTGATATTGTGGTTGTATATGACAACAAAACATTTGAAAGGGCATGGTTAGAAAAGGTGCCTGTACAGTTCAGCCTTTCATAGTTTTGCCATTATTTTTTCTACAGTCACAGAACGGCTATCTATATTCTAATTAGCTATAAAAAAAACCGCATCAGTCTTCATGAGGGTATTTTCTTTAGAAAGTGAAATTTATATCTAGCTTTTCACCTCAAAAACAGAGTAAGTTTCACAGTCACAGCAGTGATATTGATTCTGGGACACAGGAACGGGAAGAACAGCTGTACCATCCTGGATCTCTGCCATACCATCAGCTCTGCCACTGGCCAGTACTACTCTGCCTAGAGTAGAACACAAGAAAAAAAAAAAAAAAAAAAAAAAAAAAAAAAAAAATTACCCACAATACTGCCCCAGCTCCCCGCAGTTTATTGAGGCAGAGGTAAGATATTTCTGTTATTGCAGTCCTCCTTGGATTTTCTTCCATGAATCGGTCAACTGCTCCATAAAACCTTAAAAATTGTCAGCATCTTGTGGTGATACGTTTCTTGACTGGACTACACATAACACACAGAAGTGCCTCTTTTTGCTGTGAAACTAACACTGCCTAATTTCATTTGAGGTCTCCTATGTTTTAGACTGGAAAGGACAATGAACAGTTTCTCTACTTGCCTTCTTTATGTCAGGCTTTATGGACTTCTAGTGTGTTGTCCCTTAGTCAACTTTTCTCCAGGCTAAACAGTGTTAGGATACTTCATATTATGGAAGTTTTTCAATACCAGTGATAATCTTCATTATTCTCTATCTATATGTCTAACTTTTTAAGTTATATTACATTTTATTTGAGATGGAGGAACCAGAACAGTTTAAAGCATTTAAGATCCAAGCTTAATGTGGATTTATACAGTGGTATAACAATGTTTCCTCAAAATTGTAAAGACAGCTTGCTTTCATAATATAAAAATATAGAGATAAAGCATTAGGACTTAGAATTCAGTATCTATAAGTGGATTTACACAATATTTTAAAATATCTTTGCTGTCCTAAGGGCAATCTTATTTTCATATATATCCAAAAGAACCTACAAATCACTACAATCCAATAACTAACAGAGATTGACCTGCATTATGTCCTGTTTTATTCATAAGGCAGAATCACAGTCCTTCAGCTAACACCCATATGGTAGTTGCTCCTAATTCTGTTAAATTATTAAGTGATGAGATAAGACAATGATCAGCACATTAGAAAATCCCAGATAAAATCAAGCAGAAGACTGTAATAACTTAACTTACTCTTCACGTGTCCAGTGCTAAGGTCAAACATGGGACTAGCATGAACAACTGCTTCTCCTTTGAGACAGCAATTAATTAATTAATTAAGCTGATCCAAGTTTACAAGGGTCCACCAATAAACTGTCCTTGCATTGAAGCCCTGCAACAGACAGGTGGCAAAAAAATATGTTAAGTTCTCCATTTGGTTCTTTCGGTATTTGCATAACAGAAACAAATGTTATATGACGGTGATAGCCTGTGCTCTGTAGCAGAGCAGGTAATGCTCCATGCTGAGGTGGTTTGGCTGTGAAATTTCCCATGACAACCCAATGAAAGTTGCTATATCTCCTCTATTAAGTCTGGTGGCAGAAAGCTATGTCTTCCTCTTTGAACGTTGTAAAAGTGTTATCAGGTTGAATGGGATATTCCATTTCATAAGCAAAAGTTGTGCAAGTGAGGTGATGATACACTGAGGCAAAGTGTGGCTTCTCTTCCCTGGGTCCCTTCCACACAGCAAAGCATCTGCTGAATTGTGTGTTGACAGGTCTCTTCAGACTGAAATAGGGACAAGACAAAGCTGTTCCCTCCTCTTTAACATCTTCCTTTAGTTATCAAGTCCTCAGCAAACCAC
>NW_009259063.1:2333730-2343784 GCF_000687185.1 Egretta garzetta
AGGAATAACCAAGGGACTTAAGGCTTTATGCTGGAAGGAAAAGACACAAAAGCTGCACTAGCATACACCTACAGATGGTGTTCACACATTTATAACACATCCAAACTTAGGCTGTCAACTGGTCTGCAAGAAATAACACCACACTATGATGTTCCAGGTTGCAAGGTCAGCCAACAAATATCCTGGGAACTACTCCTCAATACTGCAGAAAATCAAAGGGAAAATTAACTAGCATTTTTCACCTCCTGTGAGCTGTTCAAAATTGTTTTATGTAGGGACGTACATCACTCCTTCTTGTAAAGAATATCTATGATGCCAATTTCCTACCAACACTATACAAACTGAGACGAGAAGCAAGTACCTGGAACTAGATATATATTACTTGGCTGAGCAGGCTAAATGCAATAAAACTGAACTGACTCTCAAGAGTATTTCAGTTATTGTATACACCACCTTTAACCACTTCTCGGTCTTTCTTCCAAGAATTTAATATAAGTTCAAAGTTTTATGGGTCTTAAAAAAAAAAAATTAAGATTAAGATTAGCACTAGGAGAATGTTTTCTAGAGAAAGGAATGTTCGGATATATTGCAGGATGTTCTCACTCAGAGGTCTAACAAATAAGGACTTATTTTTGGATAAAGCACTGCACTGGAACTGAGGATACTTACGTTCAATCAGCAGCACTGCCATCAGCTTTCTGCATGACCTAAGGCTAGTCAGTAAATTACTCTTTTATTCAATTCTTGTTAGTGAGGACAATAACAGTTAATTTTTTCCACTTTTGCTTATTTAGACAGGAAGCCATTTGAGGCAGAGTCTGTTTCTACCCTCGCGTACATAAAGCACCTACCACAAAAGAACTCTGATCATTTATGCTGCTGTAATAGGAGTAATTGCACGTATTATTTCCTCCAGGTATTCCCCTGTTCTTTGAAAGTAAACTCCTGGATCTACAGGACAGCTTTGTAGTCACCACTAGAGGCAGGGTAAAACTGTGTCTAAAAAAAAAAAAAAAAAAAAAAAAATGCCCCGAGGTAACACGAGTATGAAGATATTTATATGTTCAAGTTGTATACGACTGGAACAGGTCTCAGCAAGACATTCCAGTTCATTTAAGCACAGAATTTGCCCCAATTAACAGTCAACCTGTGTTAACAAACACCACTTATTTAATTAAGTTATTCTGTAAATTACCTGTAATAAGAACTGTTGTAGCTGAGTTGAAAAAAATGTAGCAACAGCAGAGAAAGGCTCTTAGAACGATGATTATTGTATGAGAGCATGATATACAAAGGTATCACAGTTACATGGGACTTAGCCCCTCTGTTTTTTATATAATTGCTACGCATTAAAAACAGAAAGCAAGTCCTAAAAATTTGCCCTCTGGTTAAAGAGTAGTCCTTGCCCTATAGTATTTGCCCTTTTCTGAAGTATAGTCAACCAATGCTCTTTTTTTGATCCTAAAAAAAAGTTTAAGAAAATGTTTTTCTGAATGGTAAATACTACAAAATAAACTTGCCAATCAACACAACAGAGCAGTGAAAAGTATTCAAAAGACTGACCTATTGCTGTCTCCTGGATGTAGAAAATGAAATACATGTGATAAAGTATCTTAGATAAAAGATTGGGAAAAAAAGGAAAATGGATTCTTAAAATATATCAGCATGATTTTAAGTATGACTCAGCTGCCTTTCCTTTTTTCCTCTGTGGAAGGCCAATCCCTTTCAAATCTCTGAAAAGTCAGATGGTCAAGTAGTATAAAATCCTGTCATCTATATTTAGAGTGCTCAGAAAATTGCCTGTATAGGCATTCTCTTGTCATCAGCACAAACATGGAGAGTTCCAGAATGTATCTGCAACATCAGTCAAAACTAAAAAAGAAAACAGAAAGGTGAAGTAAGAAGAAAAATAGAAGATAGAAAATTATTTTTAAAACCATATATGATGTTGCATGATTTAAGAATGTCAGTGGTTTACAAGAGTTTCATGAGCATTTGTACTTTGATTCCTACAGAAGAATCACAGTATTTTGGCTAACACAGAGGACTGAGATTAAAATGCACCTGGTAGGATATCGGAGAATTCATGTTTGTTAAGTATGCGATACATTATTGACAACTGACCTTTATATTTATATATTTAATGATCTTCAGTTCTGTTGATTAATTTGAGAAACCTAGTACAAACTGTACTTGTAGAAAATCTTTTCCTTGTGAATTATTGCTAGCTGATGCCAAAATCTGGATCCTGAGTGCCTTGTCCCATTGCTTCAGCTGCCTTTCAACTTCTGTCTGTGATTGACTCTTTCATCAGAATTTATATAAGCTACAAATCGGATCTAAAAAGTGTAAGACTGCATCGTATTTTCTGAAACTATTCCTTAAATAACCCTTCACTAGGATATACTATGTGATGTGAGTTTATGATACTATTTTAGATTGTAAGTTGTGAAGTGAACTTTCGCGTTCAAGCGCTGCTTCTGTATCCTATATAAAGGGCAATGTTTGGAATATGAACAAAATTATGGTCTGTCACTACAAAATGACATCGTGTTATCAAGTAATATCTGGCAAGAAGAAGCAGTTGGATGGGGATCTAAACACTTTTGATATTCATCCAAAGTGAAGAAAATCATATCTGCTCTGACTGGTTGAAAATTGTTTTGAGCAATTTATCAGACTATTGATGCCAAAGTTAGTGTTGTGAAGTACAGACTGAGACAGTAATTTTGGTCTGGAAGACAAACTTTAATTCCAGTATTAAGAAAACAAAATATTAACACACATTGTTGTAATTTAGACAGCTGTCAAATTAGTTGTGCCATGAAATGAGCTTTGAGAGACATTAAAGTGCCAAGATACTTAATTACTTCAATGGTAGATGATGCACCAAGTATGCCTAGCAATGAAAGCATCCATTATGGAAAGCTGTGACTTGGTGTAAACTAATGCTGCTTGTTTTATCTGAATGGCCCTCTCACTGGAAATAGCTGACATACACGATCAAAACTTGCCATCAGAAAAGTTGCTTCAGCTGTTACTTATCCAGCTGATCACAGACCTTTTTTTGGACATAGAACTGTGGTATTTCATACATTTATAAAAGAAAGTAGTGCAATACTGTCTGAGCAAACAAGGTGCCACTACAAATGGTGACCTGATAATCAACAGAACAAAAGAATTTCCTGACCCCAAAGGATTAGCAATGTTAACCCTAAAAAATACCAATTTTTACACTTTCCCCTAGATAGGCCATAGCTATATACGAACAGAATTAGGTTTAAATCAGAAGGCATAATGTTACATGCTTGGTAGAAGAAATGAACTGGCGTTCATGCGATTATCGCAATCATAGGTTATTTCACATCTCCCACATAGTTATGTTTCCTACCATCTCCTTCAGCCATATATCGAGTTTTTCCTGTTTGTGGTTGCAGTTGAAGCAACTTCTCTGCTTTGCTCTCCAGTTGTGCTCACCACCCCTTCCCAGCTCCTCAAGCACAGTCCCTTTCTACAATCACTTGAAATTCCATCACTTCACTGTCAGCCTGGTTTAGGTTGCTTTGCCTGCCTGTATCATGGTTCTCACTACACCTACACCGCCCATTAAAATTTCTTTCCATTTTAATGCACTTCCATGTAGCTCCAGGATATTTTTCGCCTTTGTCATTCTCTGTCACCCCATAGGCTCTGGGCTTTTTCCTAATGGTTCTTCGTATTCCTCCCCATGCCTAGAATGTTATATCCCTTCCATCATGCCAAACAGCACCATTTTGTTTTCCTAATCCCATTGCAAATATACCTTCTACTGTTATCATCTACTCATCTAATCTGCTCTTTTCTCTCTTCACCACTTAAAATAGCACTCATACCTAGAAGACGAGACAACTAAAATAATACCTTGAAATTAACAGGACATGTCTATTCACCTGCACCATTTATTCTGTTTATATTCCATCCTTTGGTCCCACCCCCCAAATCTGTTTTTTTATCAACTCCTTCTGTTCTGCTACACAAAGATACAAAGATCAACCATAATTCCTCTCTGTCACCACTGGTAGCTCACTTTTCACATACTAATTCACATTGTCAGACTGCAAATTCATCGAAGCAAGGATTGTTCTTTTTAAATATCTTTTAAAGGCCCTTTGGGCTCAATTCTTCTCCCTACCCTGTCTAACATCACGCAGCCCTTCTTTTTTGCCTGTGAGATGCTGCAGCCCTCAGTTTCTACCACCATCTCCCTCCTCAAAAGCACTGAAAACATGTTTGTCTAGTCCATAAACAAAAGTTGAAAGGTGATGTCTAGAACCAGGAGAAAAGAGTTTAAAACTAAAAGACCAAAAAGGAAGGAATAGGCTTCTCATATGAAATTGAGGGCTCCTTTCAAAGCACTGTAGATCTCAGCTAGAACCTTGCAAGAGTTTTTAATTGACTTCTATGCCCCAAAAGAGCTGGGGAAGAAATCCCTCCCTTTTAAGAGAAATTGAAGAAGTCAAAGGTGCTTGCTTATTGGTGTTATCCACCCAATATGATGGAGGCCAAGCAGTAAAACATACAACAGCTGCAGTATTTGAATTATATAAACCAGATTATTATCATGCACTGCTAAGCCACTTCTGACCCAAATATTAAAAAATTATTTACAGAGTCACACACACACCCCTGCCCAAAGCTGGTCAAATCTGTGAGGTTAAATTGGTCCACTGGAATCATTTATATAATTCAAGGCTGGCTTGGATGAAATTCTGCCCAACATAAGTATGCAAATTTACATCAGAGTTGGAGGCTACGTTCAATTCTATCACTAATGAACACTGAGATGATGTGAAATAGATCAAAAATCATCTTGCGCTGAATTAAGTGGTCTCATTCTCATGTTTTTCCTTTCACATTTTTCACAGGAAAAATCTCACAAATTAACAGCTGTAGATATAATGATAAAAACATACAACAAAAAACCAAATAGAACATGCTAGGTACAAAGAGAAATGTACCACACTCAATGTCTCTTATTTTTGAGTTATACCTTTGAGTTTGACATTTTACAATATCCACCAGTGCATTCCTTTAGCTCATGAATGGTGGGAGAACCAGTTCCTCCATGTTCAAATCAATTTCTTAGAAATTATTTTGGAGCATAACTTACAACATACTTTTTCTTCAGATGAGCCCACGGTGTCCTTTAATTTTTATTAAGACAAAACAGTACTAAATAAACTTTATTTGACCTGGAAGTCAACTGAATTCTATCAAGCGTGATGATTATACGAGATCTATAACCTTTACTTGTTCTAATCTCAATTTCTGATCGATAAAATAGTCTTCATTAATTCTAATTGATTGCTAACAATGCTTTTTTTTTTTCTTTTAAAGGAATTTATTTTCAGCTTGCCTTTAATGGCAGCGCTCACATGCACAGCAAGGACATTGAGCACTCTGAAATCCCCAATTGCTTTTTTCTTTCTAGGCCAGTCCTGTAGTGATGTTCTCCAGAAAAGCTGGAGAGTGGTTTAAAAGAGAGAACACTTTTCTCTGTTGTTCAGGCTTTGATTTTTGTCTGCTCAGTAGTATCACTGATATGCCTTGTTTCACATATGTTTTGAGAAGTTGAACATCAGAGTTCAGAGTCCAAGCACAGAAGATTAGCACAGACTATTTCTATTGAGCTCTTTCACAGAAGCACAGCAGGACATTTTGTTTTCAACAGTTTTCAGAGCCTGTTTATAGACAAATGTCTATATATGTATTTCAAAATATCTAATGTTTTCAGGTGTTTTACTAACGTCACATTTCATGGGGGATTATCCTTTTCCTTCTTCCCCAGAAATGAAAAAATCCCCCAAATAATATTTTATATATATATATGTATGTCTGTAAAAACACTTACTGCAAGAGGACAACAGGGTCTTGCATGAGAAATTAGTTTAAGTTAATGTTCAGTCCTGTACTCCAGCTCTCCAGTTGTCCTATCTGCCATGCATCACTGCACAAAGGGATGCTACGGACAACTGAGGAACCATCAGCAGATCTAGAGGATCTGGTAATGCATGTGTTTTTCTGTTCTTTTTGTAGAAGGTGCAGGAGTGATTTCACTTATTGAATTGGAGAAGACCTATAGACAATCACCTCAAACTAGAGCAGGGAATTTATTTTTTCATCTGCCCACTATTTGGCCTGACACTCAACATTGAACTTGGCCCAAAACTTTAAAACAGACAACTAGTTTTAGCAACAAAGAATGCTCAGGTCACTAGGTTCAGAGTACATTATAGACTAGCAATCAGAGATCAAAAGGAAGAAACCAATAAAATGACTTATTACTCTGTACTACTTTCCAATTTAAATCTGTAGCCCAATACAGTTAATTTATCAGAGCATACAGGGTTGTGACAGATGAGGCAAAATGCCATCAACTATAGCCTTTGTAGGCAGACTCATAGCTAGGAATTCTTAGAAAAATAATGTCTCAGAAGCAGCAGAAAAATCAAGCAATGGAGATTGGATTTCTTTGTCATAGGAGAGATGCTGAAGAAAACTGGCACAAGAGAAACATGAGATTAAAAACCACGTGCTTTGCATAAAAAACTTTCCCTAGAGTAAGGATGCCAGTCAAAGCTCAATCACCAATGACATATGGCAAGTCAACTGTATAACTTGATTTCTTATGTAAATAGAGGTAATATAGGTAAGAAACAGAAACCTACAGATACATATCTCACAGGATATCTCCTCTGATCAAAATCACCAGAGGGAAATGTAGATGCATTAGCAAAATAAGACATGAGAGGAATCGCTATCAGTTCATTAAACCTCCCTTCCACCTCCCACGCCCACAAGGATCCAGGGCAGGCAGAAATTTGTGGAAATCAGTGAAACAG
This sequence comes from Egretta garzetta, assembly GCF_000687185.1. Taxonomy (NCBI): domain Eukaryota; kingdom Metazoa; phylum Chordata; class Aves; order Pelecaniformes; family Ardeidae; genus Egretta; species Egretta garzetta. The sequence goes on from NW_009259063.1 coordinate 2,340,612, forward strand.
AAGAATTCTAGTGCCATTGTCGCCTCTCCTCTGTCCCTCCAGTCCTTCTCTCTATCGTGTGGGCAACCCTTTGCAATTTGCTACCTTCTTCAGTACAGCCAACCTCCTGCCAAGAGAGCTCCAGGGCCAAGGCCAGGACCTCTGCCTGAATACAATAAAGAACATCAGGAAAAGTTTTATTCTGTAGTCTGGTAGTTCATCCAGGGGAAATGTCCATTGTTCTCACTGATAATGAGGAGTTAGCTCTCTCCCAGTCCCTCAGACTGAACCAACTTGTTTCCTCTGAAACAAATTCCGAGAATAGTTCACTTCAGGAGCTACTCTGCATATGTAATACTGACAAGTCCACATAGATTTGGCTTCCTCCATCCTCTCACATCATATCGAGGACATGCAATGCAAATTCTTTGTGCCACATTACAAATTGAGAACTGCAATGGGCTGTAACACATCCCGTATGCTATTTCACGGGATCTGAACTGGGGAAAAAAATCAGGATGTCTCCTGGAATCCAGAAGAGACCAAGGTCAAGTGTCTGAATGGGACCAAGCAGGATGGGCTAACCATAAGAGGAGCATACTCAGGGTAATCTCTACAATATGGTAGGCCTTCTAAAATGCTGAAGAAGACAGGGCAATGCTTCCCACATTTTTGGAAAAGAGTCGGCACGTACACACGATTCCCTGAGAGGCCAGGGCAGACTGTCCTGTTCCTGCCAAAGCCTCTCATAGTGTTCATGTAACTCATAACATATCAGTACTCCAGGTAGCACCTGGTTGTAATAATCAAACAGGATTTGGGAAGCAGAAAGACTACCTGGATGATCCCCATGGTCGTTACACATATCTGCAAGGTCAGGCAAGCACAGTATGACCTAGAGGCATTAACTTTGTGCCAGCTGTTCTCTTATTCCAGGAAAATAATCTCACTTTAATCTTATTTGCAAGAGTCTGATAAAAGAGAACCATTTATCATCCACTTTAAATGAATAAATCTCATTTAAAAATCGTTGTGATGCAGCTTATGTGTGATCTATATTGTTAACTTATCACTGTGAAAGCTGACAGGCCTAAAATTAGATCGTCCAGCTGCACATGGATATGGGGAAGTAAGATTGAACACCACACCGTCCCTCTGCTTCACTCCGCTCTGTGGTGGCAAGGAAAAGTGAAGTCAGAAACAAGTACAGCAGAGAGAAGGATCGTTGCATATTTAATTCCTTTGAAAGGTGTTTCACGTTCCCTCCTGAAACATGAGGAAAAGATGCTGCGGAAAACAAAAGATCACTGAAGAAGTCAGTAGAGCGAGCGAGCGTGTTGGTGGTGATGGCGAATTGTCTGTCTGAGAAGCTAAATTATTACCTGTGTTATAACCTTGTTTCATTTGTGTATACAGATCACTCACTTCTTAGGAGCTATGGGACAATTTTTTTTTTTTTTTTAAAGTGTCACAGGAGTTTTAAGACAGTTTATGTATTGGACATGTCAACATTGAAAATGTCCCTGTAAAGTGGCGCATGAAATGAACGATGCTGCAGGACCTCACAACTACTAAATCCATGGATTGCTGAACACGAGGGTCCAGAAGACAGGAGAATATGGATCTGATAACCAGAAACTTCATTGACAGGTCACATCTCATTTTCAGTCTTGGTAGAAATAATATAATAAAATATGATCTGTGACACACACTCCCCAGAGACCTTTCCCGAGAAAATGACGGTAAGGATTAAAATTACTTGTATTAGCGACTTGTGTTCTACCTGATCTGATGCTCCCTCTTTTTGTCTTACATGCACACACAGGCACAGAGTGGTTGAAACTGGCAGGTGTGTGTAAGTACATTCCACCAGTAGTGTATGTACAGGCACTCTCTACGTATAGGCAACGAGACAAACGAGGATGCCAGGACTTCAAAGTGTCCGTACAAGTATTATGAATCCCCATTTTGACCACTACACTTGTTAAGACTGCAAATAATCCTACATATGGAAACATCTAGGAAAGATTGCACACCAGAAAAATGAGGATCTGAAAAACCCAAGAACAACAGCCTGTGCAGCGTTTTGAACCGAACGCAAAGATAACCACTGCCTCGTGAAAGGCCTCTGTGTCTTTGTGTATCTCTCCTGAGAAAACTAGTGGAGGAGGCTTAATGCTGTACTTATCTGTCTGTAAGTTGGGAACTCTGTGCAGTGGAAAGTTACTAGAGAAACCAAATGTTAAAAAGGAGGCTTGTAATGTGGGAAGCCTTGGGGAGTTGAAGAAGCAGCTTTGGGAGGGAGATAAGAGACGAACGTTCTTTTGTAGCAGGGATGCTAGTCTACCTCTAGGAACGGCGAGGGTTAAAGACGAGCTAAGCTGGAAAGTTTCAGCTGCTCAGGAGACCAGTCATAAGCTACAAGAAAGCAATTCTGGACCATCCCAGAGGGATTGATCCAAGAGCCCAAAGGATGTTTCAGAATAGTGAGAAAATTGAGGCATAGAAACATACCCAGGATTTATTGTTTTGCTAGCTCTGGTTTTTTCCCAGGCAATTAAGAGTACTGGCACTTCTGAAAGGCGCATGCATAGCATTTACCCCAGCTTACCTGAAGAGTTATAGCATAGCCCAAGGTACACATGTAGTTGAAATTGTTAAAGGTACACCGCTGTTAGGAGATGTTAGGCCCAGTTTTAGACCTAAGTTAGCAAGGCATCAGAGGCATGAGGGAAGAAACAGCACTACAGTCCATTGGTACACACAGAAATGTCAGCATATGGCCTCAATAGGATAGAGCCTAGTACAGCGGTCTGCCGAGTGTCAGTACTGCAAATTAGGCCAGTCTTCTCAAAGTAAGCAGGCTCTGGATTCTATAATTGCACAGCTAAGCCAGACTCAGAAATACTCTTGATTAACTTTCAAGCGCATGCAATGTGCTTGAATTATTTAGCAATCACTCCCATTCAACTTTTTACATGAACATTTTGTGTAAACTTTACGAGAATATTAAGAACACAACCAAATTATGCAAATGTATCTTTGTGTCTTTCTATCAGGTATCTGTGCTGTTTATTTCCACCATACACCTAGTGTACAGTTCCATTTTTTGGTAAGTATTACTGTTCCTGCTCTCTTCAAATTATTTTGCTGTTTATATATATATCTGCATTATTTATTTATTATTTATTATT
>NW_009259063.1:2343830-2408325 GCF_000687185.1 Egretta garzetta
ATTTATATATTAATATCTGCACTGCCCTGTACAGCACTGCATTCTAAAAAACTAGGGTACCAAAGCAACCCATGGTAACCTTTCGCGCCAGCCACTCTAATTTTACACACAAATATAGCATGCAATACAGATATACTCGCAGCTCCATTTTCTTGGGTGTTTAGTCTTGCTCTGGTGACAGCTTAGTTTCTGAGTTCACACCAAATAAAACGCTTGTCAGTAAAAGCGAGGCTTTTCTGAGTGCATGTAGTACAAGGGGTACAAATTCTCAGGATGGTAGCCACTCAATTTTAATTCCCTTTGCAGACACGCTGCACAAAGCAGGAGGTAGCCTTTCCCATCTCACGTAAGCCAACTTATATTAGATATGCTGTTAGCGCACACTTGAATGGTGTCACAGAGACAGCACAGCACACCTATTGCACTTTATACTCATAGCCACCACACTAACTTCTCATATAGACAAGCTCTAAGAGACATCAGGTATGGGCTAGAAATAAGAGAAATAGCATGACAACAGATTATTCACAATCTAGACAAGAACAGGTCCATAGAGTACAGTCTGAGAAGTCTACCATCTTGTACAACTCCTACGAATCTACTTATGCCAAGTTAGATTGTTGTTAGCAAATCTCCAGACAAAAGTTGCTCAAAAAATTTCAAAAAAATGCAGGTTAGGGTCTTGTTGATAGCCCACATACACCATCTTAAAAAAAAAAAACAAACCAAAAAAAACTGTAGATTCAAGGAATGATACAAAAAAGAGCAGTATGTCTTCCTTTGGCTTCAACATGGGATGAATGTTATTTACTTTCTTATTAGCTTCACTGTTTGAATCTAAAATAAAAAATAGCACTTCTGAGACAAGGTCAAGATCATGCTCTAGGATGAGAGGAAATGGCCTCCAGTTGCACCAGGAGAGGTTTAGATTGAATATTAGGAAAAATTTCTTCACCAAAAGGGTTATCACGCACTGGAACAGGCTACTCAGGGAAGTGGTCAAGTCCCCATCCCTGGAGGTATTTAAAAGATGGGCAGACAAGGTACTTAAAGACCTGCTTTAGTAGCGGACAGGTATGGTTGGACTCTATGATCTTAAAGGTCTTTTCCAACCAAATGATTCTATGATTCTATGTTCCATCTTATTGTTAAGGAAAGATCACACAGGGTCAGAACTTGTGTCTTGTGGAGATTTTACTTTCTCATTGCAAGGTCCCTATTACCACAGCTTCTGACAGCATAATGCTTCATAAATAAACTACTGAAATGACTGCATGCAGAAATCAATAGTATTTCTTTCACACTGACATAGATGATCAAAATATATCTCATAGAATTAAATTGACTGGAGGGAAAGTGAAGGAGTAAAGACTAGAGAGAAAGCAAAAACTTTATGAAATGCCAAAATCTTGGTGTGTGCAAGTAAGATCATTAACTATTCTACACTGCATAAAAGGAAGTTCAGACTAATCAAGAACCGAGGTCACAAATGCAACAAAAACAAGTACAAGAAGTGCTCAAGCATCCCAGCCTGCTGGGCAGGGTGTGAAGACATAGTAACAAATATTATTTCTGTTATTTTGTCTTTACTTCTAATTAGTGGCTTTTTACTGTTACTCTCCAAAACCAGTCAAAATTGTTGCAGATGCAAGTTTAAAGTTTAAGATCCTGAAAGACTTCGAAGCATAAGGGAAAAAAAGAATCTCTTTAAGAAAATCTTTCTTAAGTGATCTTTTAATGATGCATTAAATTTCTGCATACTGCTGAAACCTAGCAATTAGGCAATTTAAGAAATGAACAGATAAAAATGGAATTGTCATGATGCCAAATAGCATTGACACTGAGAACACAAATATCAGCATGACAGACTTTATAGTTCTGTTATTCTCATTAATATTACAGTCAGTCTTTCTGGTCTCTTGCACCTAGGCATACAGGTCAGTTTTACATGATCCTGTAAAAAATAATAATAATAAAGAATAGTTATAAATCAAAACCATAATAATTTACAAGTGTTTGGCCAGAAGACAGCCGTGTTTTTCTTTTTCTGATCAAGACCAGTTAAATGAGCTCCAGACTTCTCTATACTCTAAACTCCTCTGCTCCCAATTCTTAGTTTTAAAAAAAATCTATAGGAGAAAACAAGTATTCCTGTGGGAGAAAAAAAAACCCAAAACAACAACAACAAAAAAAATAAATAAAAACATGACACAACCAGCACCACAACAAAACAAAGTGATGAACTAGAGCTCCTAAGTTTAGGGACCATCCAGAGACCTGCTGCAGTGTATGCAGGCGTGCATGTGCAGCCCAAAGCAAGGCTACGCAGGAAAAGAAATGCCATAAAATGCAAGTGATCCAAAATTTATGATACAGTGAAAGCAAAATATCTTTTTTGAAGGGAGAGAGGACCTGTTTCTTTTCTTGCCAACTCACATGGTTTAAAGAATGATCGGTGACTAAGGAACCTAATGTAATTAGGGAACTGAATAACCTAATAACAAATGCATCTTAAATGGAGTTGAACACAGAATAATGGAAGGAACAAGATGAACTCCTTGCATACTCTGATGGCTTGTACCCATAACCATTTAGAAAAAGAATTAGACGTCTCTCTGAAAAGCAGTGACAGTATAAAAACCCCAAATAACTTTTTAGCCTTCATTAAGGAACAGATAACAAGCAATCTGGAAAATATTAAAGCGCCATTATATAAAATCAATGTTACAATCACATTTCCATTCTGGTCATCCAATTTCACAAAAAAAAGAAAGCAGAAATAGCAAGGGATGGGGAAGGACAATAATAAACAATTAGAGACACAGAAATATTTCCATATTGGAACAGATTAAAAACAAAGAAAAAGAAAGATTATAATTCTTGCCTGGAAAACAAACAAACAACAAAAAAAACAAACCCTGGGAATATGACAGATCTATAAAATAAATTACATGGAAAAATGCAACAATGGGATCCTAGCTAATAATAAAACACACTAAAAAAAAAAATCTCTTGTGTTCTAAACAGATAAAACACATTGATCTCAGTTCCACAAGATACTATTGAAATAAAGAGTTCAGTAGGATTAAAAAGGGGAGGTATTGCTGCAGGAGCAAGGAAGTCTCCATCTGAATCTACCTAAAATAAATACATTTCAGTAACACCAACCTGCTTGCTTTCAGATGTTATTGTATATAGGGATATTACTGCAAAATTGTCCATGAAAGATTAGATTTTAATCTTTCTCTAAAACATGTGGTATTGGCTAGTGCTGGTCCCTGGAAATGCAGCTCTACATGGATCTCGAATTTGATCAATTACAGCAGCCCCTGTTTTAGTTTTGAAACCAAAGAGCATAATGTTTCCACTAAAAAATGTGTAAATAAACACTTAACAAATTGACCATTTGCTTCAGGAAAAAAAGTTAAATGCAAAAGAGAACATCCCAGAGAGCTATTTGGAAAAGAGGGAAATAAAACGAAACGCACAAAAAAACCAAAACACACCAAAAATACCCCACAAACCAAAACCAAAGTACTAGGAGCACGATACATATCGATGAAAGTCTTGTTGCTTTGAATTGCTTAGCACAAATAACTTCAGCCAACCCATTCAAGAGCTACAAATGCTGAAAACTTCTGAAAAATATGATTTATAGTAACATCTGCAACTACAGTGCTTTAGCTAATTGTTACAAAGGCTAATCATTTTTCATGCTTCCCCAGCCAAGGTTAGCAGTTGATCTCACCCGTAATTGAGCTGCTACTTCAAGAAATGAAGTACACTCTGAAGGTATTCAACTTTTTAGGAAAGATCAGAATGAGGTTTAACGACTCCAGGTTCCTCCCTACCCCCATTTGGCTCAAAGTACAAAGTTTCACACAGCATAATTGAAATAAATGAGATAATAAACACTAAAAGTCAAAGTACATGCAACTAAAATGTAATCATTGTTCATTTCAGCTACCTGCTAGGACATCATCTTTTAAGTCTCAAAAGCAACACCATTTTAAGTGACTCATTTCTGCCTACCCTTTATTTACGAATTGCTAGCACTGCTGAAGTACGTCTGCTTTGATTATTCCACAGACACCGCCTAATAGAAAGGTTTGAGCTTTCCAAGCTCATTTGACAGAGGTTCACAGATCAGACTCAAACCAACGTCCCCGAGATAAAATGCACTTATTTATCCAATAAAGCCATCTACTGGAAAATCAATATCTCAGATGTAATGAGTTGTAAGACAAGTAAATTAGAGTACAGATTACACTGTCAATTGGAACACATAACTTTCCTCTGTAATTAAGTATTTCACGTGTGGTACATTGCATTTGGCACTGGTTACTTTGTCTAATTACTGTATATTTTTTTAAATTAACAAGAAACTTCCTCAAATACCTTGGCTTCCACTTGCAAAGGTGCATGTGCCAAAACTGAGGCTCTGGAGTAACCAGAAAAATTTCCTGCCCTAGCAGGAGCTGGCATTGGAAATAAAGTGTGCTATATAATTAATGTGTCTGTCCTTTCTCACTTCAGTCCTGCTACTGATATGAAAACAGTTACTTTAGAATAGCTCTAATCATCACTTATCCTAGTCACAGGAGCAGCATGGATATGGAAGGCAACATGAAAAATTATAGCTCAAATCCATAACTCAAGGAAATATTTCTATTTAAACATGCAGCTAAGAAGAATACACAATTACTTCATGTTGTTCTTAAAACACCCGCTGACTAAGAGTGTGCAAACCCTGCTCGGGTTTGCAGATGTTTGAGGCACCTAAAACCTGTTACACCTGTACTGACACCAGAGTACGCTGCAAGTTGAGGACATACACAGGCAATAACACCAACTTTGGAAGAGGAAGACTTTGGGGTGTGGTGGGATCTGGGATAAACCCCAAACATTCTGAATGCTTGAGGGGCCTATACCATAGCTCGAGCCCTTACACTGCTGAAGATAAAGGAAGAGTTTGGAATTTGTGCACGTTACAACAGTAGCATGAAGGACCAGCAATAATCTGAGAAGTGAGAGATCTTATGTTGTGCAAACCTCTGTTCTCAGGACAGAGATACCAGAAAGGATACAGTATCTGCATCTTAAGAGTAGTGCCTGGACTCTTAGATTCCAGAGGAGTCTGAAAGACTGGTTCAGTTCAACTACCCCTAATAGGATTTAAACACAGAAGGCTGATACATACTGTGTCTGCATTTGAACAGACCCGAAACTTACGGCTGTTTTTTAAAAAAGGGCTAGGAGACCGCAATGCATAGTTGTGGAAGATGGTACACCAGAAGGACCCACTGAAAATCTCACATCGCCATGTATGCACCGATTTATCTTTTTTTTTTTTTAAAGACATTTCATATTATTCTGTGATTTTCAGGTATTGTATATAGAAAGGTTTTGCTCACTTTAATAATAAAAAAGGACTGTGTTGTCTATAGTTCAAAAGAACATCTTTGTGGACAGAAATAAAAAGTTCACTTTTTTATGTCGTTCATTTGTTCTTCAGCTCCTTCCTTTTCACTGCTGCATCTGATCCACTACCCAGAGAAATCAAAGGAAGATTTTTCTGATCGGTGCTCCTCTGTTGGTGTCGGATACAATCAAAGACTGGGAGTTTATTACATTACAAAGTGTTGGGATTTAGTGACAGAACAGATCAAATCAGCTAGGGGAAACTACCACGGATCAACATTTAAAGTGCATTGCCTTTTTCTTGAGTAAAACCTGTCCTGTTGTCAAGGAAGCAAACTTTTCCTATTTTGATACTCACTTTGTGCTTTCAAACAAAGCCACATAAAACACACGGATGTATGAGAAAATAGTCATTTAGGCTATCTGCTAAGTGGGCATTATTATGATTTCTTATTTAACATGTGCTGCAAAGAAGATATTTTATTGCCAAGGAACCAAAAATTATTCTACACCAAAGCCCTGCTGCACTACCAGTAATACAGAAGAGAATTTACATAAGCATGAGCTATACTTACCTCTATTCTAAGTTAATTTTACATTAAGTGAGTGATTTAAAGAGGTCGTGGTGTTACTAAAGATAAACACATTTCTCATCTTCAAAAACCTTTACCCAAACATTTTCTAGACATCTAGTTGGTGGTTCAGGTATCTCCTTCAGGCCTACCTACACCATGCAACGAAGTAACGCACGAGTCTCTAGGTGGTAAATCTAAATGGCACAGCACGGACCTGCATGTGATGACCAGATCAGGTCAAGAAGCTGTGCCTGACGAGCTCAGGCACTACACTGGAACGATATGCCCATCCTAATTCTGAGCCTGACTGGCTCAAATACCCCTGACATAACATGCTCTTTCAAAAATTTTCACAAGGCAGGCATGCATCTTACTCTTTCAAACCCTCTTAAAATCAAAAGTAATCCATTTCCAGCAGCAGAGATAGAAGTCAATAAAGCAAGGACAGCTTTAGGATGCTTTTGTGAATCATGGCTTAGCAGATCTAAAAAAGCAGCAGCGTAGTTGTGCATTGTAATTCAGCTGACAGGCATCATAAAGACATTTCATATTATTCTGTGATTTTCAGGTATTGTATATAGAAAGGTTTTGCTCACTTTAATAATAAAAAAGGACTGTGTTGTCTATAGTTCAAAAGAACATCTTTGTGGACAGAAATAAAAAGTTCACTTTTTTATGTCGTTCATTTGTTCTTCAGCTCCTTCCTTTTCACTGCTGCATCTGATCCACTACCCAGAGAAATCAAAGGAAGATTTTTCTGATCGGTGCTCCTCTGTTGGTGTCGGATACAATCAAAGACTGGGAGTTTATTACATTACAAAGTGTTGGGATTTAGTGACAGAACAGATCAAATCAGCTAGGGGAAACTACCACGGATCAACATTTAAAGTGCATTGCCTTTTTCTTGAGTAAAACCTGTCCTGTTGTCAAGGAAGCAAACTTTTCCTATTTTGATACTCACTTTGTGCTTTCAAACAAAGCCACATAAAACACACGGATGTATGAGAAAATAGTCATTTAGGCTATCTGCTAAGTGGGCATTATTATGATTTCTTATTTAACATGTGCTGCAAAGAAGATATTTTATTGCCAAGGAACCAAAAATTATTCTACACCAAAGCCCTGCTGCACTACCAGTAATACAGAAGAGAATTTATATAAGCATGAGCTATACTTACCTCTATTCTAAGTTAATTTTACATTAAGTGAGTGATTTAAAGAGGTCGTGGTGTTACTGAAGATAAACCCATTTCTCATCTTCAAAAACCTTTACCCAAACATTTTCTAGACATCTAGTTGGTGGTTCAGGTATCTCCTTCAGGCCTACCTACACCATGCAACGAAGTAACGCACGAGTCTCTAGGTGGTAAATCTAAATGGCACAGCACGGACCTGCATGTGATGACCAGATCAGGTCAAGAAGCTGTGCCTGACGAGCTCAGGCACTACACTGGAACGATATGCCCATCCTAATTCTGAGCCTGACTGGCTCAAATACCCCTGACATAACATGCTCTTTCAAAAATTTTCACAAGGCAGGCATGCATCTTACTCTTTCAAACCCTCTTAAAATCAAAAGTAATCCATTTCCAGCAGCAGAGATAGAAGTCAATAAAGCAAGGACAGCTTTAGGATGCTTTTGTGAATCATGGCTTAGCAGATCTAAAAAAGCAGCAGCGTAGTTGTGCATTGTAATTCAGTTGACAGGCATCATGACTTCTTTACATGACAAGTTCCATCAAAATCAGAAAGATCACAAGAACTTCAGGTGCTGATTGCAAATGACAGCACACAGACGAACTGCTGAGACTACACAGTGTCCCACTAAAAATCAATAGAGATACTTTAAGATCCCCCTTTCTACCCTGGTGCTACCAATTGCTGAATTTGAGCTACAGTTTGCAGTCTTGTAGTAGGATATTCAAATAGAGGCAAACAGACAGAGAAGGAAAATAATTCATCTGCTTAAGTTTTTCAATATTGGTTATGATATTCTGCAGTCCTGAGCTCCAGTCAGTAAACTGCATCACACAAAAATTCTCTACAATAAGCTGTGATACGCTGTGCTAAAGAGTTTATAGTGTAATTTTAATCTTTATACCCAACACACGTAAATCCTTTTTAAAGTAAGACAACTAGCTTTAGATTACTGACCTGAGAAATCAAAACAAACAAAAAATGCAATGGAAACAGCACTGTAGATTTTTTTTTTTAACTACAACATAGCTAGGCGAAGTCACAGCAGGTAATATTTGCCACAGGATGGCCACATCAAAAGTAGAAGTTCCCAGTACTTTGTCTCCATTGGGATCAGACCAACAATGAGAGAAAAAGCCACACTCCTTAGAGCTAACTGCAGGAGACAAAGGTTCTGCCACTATCGTGAATAAGCCATGGAGCTGGGCACACAGGGTGATCTCTACCTGGGCAGCCACCAGCTCAAAGTCTACAAGCACAGCGGAGGGGAGCATCAAAATTTCCCAGTCATTCAGCACTCAGCAGGGTTTAAGATACAACTTACCTGCTAGCCTTAAATGGCAGAAAATCAGATTACACGAAGAGGATCATAACAACTTTAGGGTGCTCTGATCCTAGAACAATAAGAATTCAGCTGATTCAACCTCCCCGCCCTTATGCTACTCTTCCATCCAATTTGCTGCTAAAATCAGATGCCTTTGCCACCCTGTTTGTAGGCATTCACAGTATGGACATTGACAATACGGCAGCTGCATAGCCTGAACCATTTCAGTTCAGCACATAAAACTGCATAAAGATCCATTCACTTTATTCCTAGCAGTCATGCAGACACTTTTTCCTGAGCATTAATCATAGCACCTAATCTTGAGTGTCAGGTTCAACCACGCCCTAAAGCCCTGAAGAAAGCACTGCTGAAGCCGTTTCTGTTTTAATGCAAAGGAACTAGGTGTGGGAGAACATTCAGGAAAAGTAATCCAAATTCACTTTTTTAAGAAGATTAGTTAAACTGCATTAAGCTGGCAAGTGGATGCTTTTACTCAGAATGAAAGTGGCCTTAACTTGGTTTAGTTTAATTTGCTTTGGAAGAAGATCAGGAAATAATCTGATTTAACTAATCACTTAAAGTCCATTAATTACTTCTGATTCTTGAGTTTTCCAGTGCAGACAAACTCACTTTCATCTTGTCAGAGTCTGAGCTTGCAGATCTAGATGGAACAGTTTACATAGTATATTCCAGATATAGGTTAGTATCTCCATGGCTAAACCTCATTAAAAAATTTTTGTGATCTTACCTAATATAGTTCCATTGCAAAACAAAAGAGATTAATCACCTTCAGTGGTCTACAGAGTAGGCCATGTGTGCACTAAATACAATAGACTAATTTTTGGCAGGCTCACCAGATGCTCTGTTGCTCAAGAGGCTTTTAGCTGATAATGGTTGGAAGTTTTATGGGTCAGCTTGTTTTATCAGCTGAACTGGTATATTGAAAATGGATTTCAAAAGGAAGAAGATACAGAACTTTCCTCTCACCTTACATTAGCATTGGCATCCTACCCAGGTTTTTAGGAGTTCCTTCTAGAGCCGTTGATATGCATACAGGGTAGATGCTCTGAGGTAGAAACTTTCAGGTGGCCCTGGGGCACCGATCCATCACCTGGCGATGATACTAGCATGAGCCTCGCTCAGTATTTTCAAAGATTTTTCCATTTATCACCTAAAGGAAGGTCAAATATATTGATTATTTTGCAGGGCTTCTCAGGACAGAAATTGCCATTAGATTAGGGGAAATTTGAAGAAGTGACACAAATGCAAGAGGTAATTCACTCCAGGAAAGAGAGGCTGAAGTCAAGCGTGCTGCAGTTATTCATTTGGGGTTTGTGACACTTGTCAGCCACGTATCACAACCTTGCTTCAGGGAACAAGCAGTGAACTGCCCTACTGTTGCCAACCCAGCCCAAATATTACCTGCAGTTCTCACCTGCAGATGTGGGTTTGGAAAGAGCTTATGCTTCAGCGGGAACTCATGCTTCCACACTTCTCACTGTCCCAGCTGTCTCAGGGAAGGGCTGCTACACTCCCTGCCCAACACCTCCACTGTCCCCAGCAGGCAGGACTGAGTGCAACTGGGGCCAGCCACTTTCCAGAGGAACTGTTTAACACAGGTAGAGAACAGCAGCGTGAGGCAGGATACACTGAACCCATGCTAATGTTCCTTCTGGCCTCCAGGAAGAGGGACCGGGAGGTGCAGACTCCAAAACAAAACTCAGAAAAACACAAGGATATGGTACAGATGCCATTTTGCCCTAGGAGCAGAAATATCTCGGTATGGCTCTGCACATAATTGCCATCTCACTGAAGTACTTAAGAAATCGACAGCAGGAGTTGTCAGGTTTCAGATAGCATCTGAACAGCGTATGACCCCAGCTCATACTCTGCTACACAGCACCGACGCAGTGCCTCAATGTATTCGTACTCTGCCTACACCAAACTTGACTTACTTTTAGCAGGAAAACTCTCTCAAACCCATTCATGGCACGTTGGTCCCAGCCTGCATTCCTCTATCTATCACGTCATTAAGCCAATGAGCTGATGCCCAAAGCACAACTAATGACATGTTTCACAGTCCAGAGGGGTATAGGACCCACGCATCACCAGCCACTGGCTCTGGCAGGCAGAAGGGGAGAAAAGCTTTAATCGTACCATGAGCTCCAACATCGCCACAACGCCAGAGGGGTGCCTTGCCACTGGTCAGCTGAACCTACACGGCACTTTCTTTCACACTAGACTCTGCCTTGGTGCTCTCTAAAAGAGCAGAACTGATGCAACTGATCCATGTGTTGACTAAATCCAGTTGCCAGTAATAAAGTCATGATGACCTAGTCCCAGCTGATGAGAGTAACCTCGCTTATGAGTTTGAATAGATTCATCTAAGAAGTTAACCCTAAAAGGTTGCAACAAGCCTCGAAAGATAGATTTGTGTGGTTAGCCTTCTCCAAGATTGTTAAACTTCCACAACAGCAAAGCAGGTAAAATCCTAAATTTAGCACTGAAAAGACTTTCTATTTTAAGGCATATTTATGGCAATAAAACCGGCTATCTTCCACATACGCATGCAAGTGTTATTGTTGGGGCTTTTTTATTGATTTAGAAACAGATGCATTTTCCGCTAGCCAGACATTAAAAGCAACAAAACAAAAGCCTCACACACTCTGTAAACAAGAATATATTGACCATAAAAGCCAAACTCCATGATGAATATAGAAATAAAATCTTATGTCTTAATCATAATATTACCTGACTGTCAGATACAGCAGACAACAACAACAAAAAAAAGCATATTCACAGTCTACAGTGGACTACAGCAATATATTGCTATATTTAAATGGAAGTGATAGATAATGGAGTATCTCCATCACTGTCTTATGCCTTGCCTCCCTCCAGCTCATCTGCTTTGGTTTTTGAATGGAAGGGAAAAGAGAAGAAATCCATGATTAATAACATTTTCTAAGTATTATGTTTTACATGTATTTAGCTTCTCCGCAAGAGGAAGAAAGAATAAGGGTGAGGGGAGAACATCTCAGAAGTGCTGATACAGATAGATAATTCACCATGCGTGTTCTCCCCCATAATGGCTATTTGTGTATGTGTTCAGTTTTTTATATATATATGTAAGATATTTCCAGACAACATAATGCATCATGGGATTTCACACAAAGTTTTACAAGACCAAGTTAAGCAAGAAATACAGGAAATTGCTACATTAAGCAATTCAGATGCTATGACTTTTCACAAATTTTAGCAGAACATAAACTCAAGACACCAAGGGAAGATGATTTGGTTTTTGCTTCTCTCTGTGCCAGGCCTGAAAGACCGCAGAGCCTGTTGTTTGCAGGCACCGGTCTTAGCAATTCAAAGAAAGAACTTCACTCAAATTGTTCTTGCACTGTTTCAGGGGAAGGGCAGAAACACAAACTACTCAGGTACTGTCCCAAAAATCTACTCTGGCACAGCAGTGAACCCATAACACATCTGGTGAGATACATGAACAAGAATCAAATCTGAATTCAAGTCCTGGATGACAACTAAAGCTACTTCATGTGAAGGTCTTTCCTCCTTCTTAACAGTAGCCCTTCTCTTCCTCCTTTGATCAGCCCTGACACCTTTTCCTGTAATCTAAGGACTACAGAGCAGCTCCCCAGAGGGCCTAATCCCCACAGCTACCAGCCGGCTTCCTGCTTGTGCCTACAGGTAACCCACTGGACCTTCTGAGCCTTCTCTTCCATTACCTTTCTAAGTCCTCAGATTTGCAAAATTATCAACGTTTCTTCTGGCTAGATCTTTTCCAGACTCCCCCCCTTCCATCACAGATCATACTGCTTTGCACACCTTCTCATGACCTACTTTTCTTACCAGCGATCCTTCTACAGCATCTCTTCCAACCAGATTTCCTTTACCCTCAGCTTTTCCATGTTTCTTTAATGATGCTACCTGCTTCCCACCTCTCCCTTTTGCTTCCTCGGCTCCTTTTAATACTTGCAATTTCTTCCCTTTCTCTCCACAGACAGTTCAATATGTCCTTTTCTCACCTCTTCCACGGGCTGTGTATGTTTCTGTTCTCCACTCAGCCTACCCTCCGCTCTTTCATTCTTATGTTTGACTTTGGAGGTACGTTCAACAAAATCTAAACAAAAAACAGGAAAGAGAGAAAGCACTAGTAAAGCCCCAGCCATAGCTCCATACATCCTCCAGCAAAATTTAGTTCTAACGGCCTTGCTAACAGTTTAAGGAAGGCCAATAGATCTCCTTCAGGTAACACACCTGGAGCAGTAAATGACTGCGCTCAGCTGCCTTGGCTCCCTCTCAGACCATTAGCACAGAGATATTGCTGTGCTCCATGAAGACAGGCATTACTCTCAGTGTACCGCGTAAGCAAGCAAAACTTAACACAGGACAAAACTACTTATTCCATATTAGTAAAGCATTCTGGAAAATAAATTCCCAGAGGACTATTGCTCTTCCAGTTGTGTGGCCTGCAGCCTTATGCCTTTCAGCAACCCGGCTGAGGCAGTCAATAACCACTCTGAAAGACACTGCTGCCCATGGTGAATTATCGCTTAATTAGATGGAGCCAGGGTGTTCTATCACATGTGCAATGCTTTATGAGTAAAATCGAGTGTATCCTGCTTTCTAAGCGTTCATCTCACCACAGCACAAAACCTGGGAAGTGACAGCTTGCTACTGGGAGGAAATCTACCCAAAAGAGGTATCTGTTATGTTTCAAAAAGGGAGTGCAACTATAAACAGTTCAAACAACTCCATAGTCTGTGGTGCTGTCAGTCATAAATGCTTATATGGTGCAGGAACAGAGAAAAGCTCCCATCAATACCAGGACCCCACCGTGATGAGCTGCAGTGATGTGGGAAAACAGCCTGGTGAGAGCTCTTCCACAAAAGCAGCTCCATAGTCACTCCCCTCCTATGCTCGCTCCGATTCCCCACTAAGGATGCTTTTGTACTAATCAGCTTCCAAACTAGTTTGAGGCAATTTCAGAAAGATCCTCTGTTTGGATTAAGAGTGGCCACATAAAGAGTTTTTGCAAAAATAGCTGGTATGCTTTAAATTCACATTCTAGATTGTTTTGACACAGCTTTCATGTACAAGTATATATCTTAAACATAAAATCTCTGCCTTGAAGGATTTATTATCCAAAAATCCAATCTCGCAAACACTTACATACCTTCTCAGCTTATGGTATGCAATTAAACCCTTCCAGTGTGTTTTAAGAAGGTTGCATAAAGTTTCATGATCTAAAATGTTAGGAATAGCTTTTAATTTCCGAGTTAATTGGAGGTGATCTCTCTCACGTCAAACTCCTAACAACAGGTCAATAAATTAAGTGGGAGGTCTTTTCAAGCAGTATTTAGATTTCCAGTTCATAAGAGAAGACTCTAAAATCAGCATATACTTGAGTGAATACTGCACTTCTCAAGAGGCTAAAATCACTTATACTTCACTTAAAGTTAACATTTTAATTATTTGGTTAGTCCATTACTGAGGGCTTTCTATACAAAATTGGCATAAAATTAATTCCCTGATTGATTTAACTCTTAAAAAGGTAGTGCAAAGAATGAACGGAAGGATGAAGGAAGATTGTAACTACTGCTACTACTAAAAGGTTTTGTAATTTGTGTAGCACAGAGGAAGTCCCTACAAACAAGACCTAGAGAAACATTGTGTGATATACATACATGGGGCTAGAAGAGGAGGGGAAAAGTGATAGCAGTCCAAATAAATCCAAAGATTAATTAAATAGAGATGCTGGCAGCAAAAAGCAATTCCAACCCCCGTTCAGTACAGGGTTGAGGGCAGCAACCATCAGATCTCACAAATGGGTGACACTGTCCACAGAAGGGAGTAACCCACCTGAGAGCAAAGGCCGTATACTGGTACCATTGGCTAGATGAAGCTGGTGTCCTCTGAAGGAAGCCCTGAGGAAATGTAATCAGAGGCTCTAACTGATGAGTGGAAGATGGACTGTGTAACACTGAAGGCACAAATACCAATGGCAAACGTGGGCGGTCCATATTGGACTAGTTGTCTTTCTACAGTAGCTGTCATCATTGATGTGTCACGTGTAATCTCCTTTGAAAGTTGGTAATACACTAAAGACCATGAACTTAGACAATGTATGTGTAATTCATCTCTTCTATAACATTAAATATGTTATATGTCACATTAATCATTCCGGTGGGATACTAACGTATAAATTCCTCAGTCCACCCTGGACAAGAGTAGCTAGCCAGCAGGCTAGCCCTCAAAGCCTGCCTCCAAGAAAAAGCCATCAAGCCCTCACATTTTTATTCCAAACTTCAGTTCTCAAAGACATGGACTATGGGTGATTGGAGACACTAAAAACTTTTGAAAAAGAAAGAAAGCGAGATGAAGTTCCTACAGAGAAGAGGGAGGGTCCTATTGGTTATTCAGTGCAAACTTTGAAGATAAAGCAGTGAAAGTAAGTGGGAAATTACAGCGGAGGGAGGCTGCCCAGAACACAGACACATTTAGGCTCTGGTTGAAAATGGGTAAGTGTGGCTACCTACTTACTAAGACTAACTGGATATGTTTGTGTGTGTTTGTAACATTTCCTTCCATATTGGTAGGCAACAGTACAGCCTTAACACTTGCTTGGCCTTGTTTGGCCAGCTAAGTTTGTCTGAAGTTGGCTACAAGGTGGCTTGGAGGAAAACCACTGAACTGAGCAGACAGTAAAACTTTCAGTGTGACAATGATCCTTGCAGACCTGCAGGCATTTTTAGGAGACCCAATGCTGAAGGGTACTTCTTGCTACACTGCTAATGACCCTCATTTGCAGTTGGTATCACTGGTGCCAAGCCTTGGAAAATACTTCCCTGTGGCAAACAGAAACCAGCATTTCTCTTGCAAAGAGCAGATGGATGAGCAGTACCCTGGGCCTCTAAGCAAAGCTTAAGGCATCACACTTGGGAAATTTTCAGTTAGCTTTCTTTTCCCTGTTTCCATAATTTAAGGAGAAGTTAAAGAAGAAGCCAGGCAAATACTGCCATAACCTAAGTAACATTTCTGAAAGTCATATAGTTACATTGCTTTACTGGTTACACTATTAACTGGTCCTTTTTCATTAATCAAGGCAACCGCTGAAATCTCTTGTTTTATCTCAGTGGTGAAAAATGCCTTTGGTTCTCATCATCCCAATTCATAGTGAATACGTGCAAGGACTGCAGGTAAATCAGCTGGGGTAGCAAGAAGGAAGAGGGGCAACAGCTGCTATTTTAGAGGCTAGTGAATTTAGGGTGGTAGTCTCTCTCCTGATTTACATTGTGTAACATTGCAGTGTTCATACAGTGGGAGACACCCAGGACCAGCTGGTTGTGAAAGTAATTTGGGTTTGTATCTCTCAGTCTACAGCTGCCTGGCTTGGATAGAGAGCCACCATTCTCCAAGTGAGCCTTACCTTAAAATGGGCTTTTGTTGTTCATTGTATGCCATTCCTCACCAGCTAGAGTCTTGGTTTCTTTGGGTTATGACAGTTCTGCCAGGCATGTGCTTTTCATGGGAACCTAGTGCCAGCAGCCCCACAGAAACAGTCTGCATGAAAAATTCATTTACGTCGAATCACTGCAGCATCTATTTTATCAAAGTAAGTGCTTCTATGCTCAACCAGTGTAAGCCACAGATGGGAGATTTTAGGCAATCAGCTGCAAGATTATGAAGAAATTTGAATATATAACCTGCTCATACATTTCTGAATTTAAAAAGTAAATATCCAGTAGCGTAAGAACAGTAGGCAGCAGGTCACTGCTGTCCATTAAATCTTTTATCAACTTCAGTAATGGAACATGGATATTTATCTGGGATGAAAACACACTGCTGTATAGTCTGCTTTGATTAACTCGTCACATAAATCCTCTCTTGCAGGAATTTTCAGGAGGTATTGAAAGCATTATTAGAAATGTCAAGGCTACAACTGTCAGAAGCTACAGTGTGGGGGAGCCTCAGTTGAACAAGGCAGCATGTAACAAGAATAAAACCTTTGGAATTAAAAATGTTTGATTAATTTAACTTTCTTATATGAAATCAAAACCCCATTTTGTTTTCTAATCTTTCCCTCACTGGTCAGAAAAGCATCTCCACTTTAGAACATTATTTTGATTTAGTTTCCTGCTATGATTTCCCCAAGCACCTTTTCCAATTGGATGTCTCAGGTCAGATGAATTTTCATGAATGGCTGGACTGCTGATAAGTTTTAAGCTTCCTATAGTTTTAATATTGCCTCAATAATTATATATCCCTCACATATCCAGACATAAGCAAAATTTTTCGAAGAGGTGATATCAGACAAAGAAGATCCAGATTCAGTTTAAGTCCTTAGAGGAGCTGGGGATGATGCAAGGACATCCCACAGACTGAAAAATGAACAATACTGCTTGGGGGTTCCTAAGAAATCTGCAAAGGCCGTAGAAACATCACGAAAAGTCATTAGACCCTTGCAAGGAAAAGGAATTTTATATGTTGTTGCTATTAAAAGACCCAAATAAAAAAAAATAAAATTAGAAATAAAGTTTTGATAAGATTGTCTCAATTTTTATTCCAAATCTCTTCCAATTCCGATGTAGTTTTTGTGATGCTAATCTGGTATTTAGCAGCTACACAGCACTTTTACTAAACAATTTCATGTCTTAGAAAGTATTTACTTCATGTGCATAATAAAAACCCAAATATCATAAAGCTGGAAAGGTCTCCATTTTTTGTTTATATATGAAAACCTAACTATTTTGTCTGGACATTTTGTTACAATACCTCATGGAAATCATACACTGGTTGCTGAATACTCCCATTTACCCCTGCACACTGTGCTCCCTAGCTGGATTTTCTCTTCCATCAGTAAAGACCTTCTCTCACATGGGATGAGGCTGTCATAGTCCCATTATGAAGGAAGGAAATTATGAAATATTTTCAAGTCCAAAATATAACTGATTTTAATTAAATGTTCCATTTTCAAGGGTTTTGCCAAAAACATAATTTTTTTTCAAGACAACAAAACAAAACCAAAGTCTCCATACAGCTTTATCTTAAAGATCTGTCAACAACAGGAAACCATCAGGCACCACAGTGTTTGTCCTTAACAATGACTTACCTAAGTTCAGGAAAGCTAGAAATCCCCAAATTTAGGCACAATAAACCCAGAGTATTTCTGCAATGACAATAATACTACCGGAATTATTATTATTATAATTTAAATCATAGTAGGTCAAATTAATTTATTCAGGCAGAATTTGTTCTTCCCGTAGGAATATCTGTGAAAGGGGCTGTCAGAAAGAGGCGCAAGTATCCCATGCTTTATTCTGATGTCTTTTACTAAACCGAATATATTTACCTAAACTAGGTAATTTCAGTATAGTGAATCCAGAGGGCCACTGCAGCCAGGGAATGCCAAGCTCTTTGCCCTCCCCAGAGGGAGAGCAAACGGGATCTGCAAGAAACAGAAAACAAATGCCTGAGATTCTCCAGTATAAAGCAAGCATGCTCTCTAAGTCTGTCCCACGAGTCGTTAAGGCACTAAATGCTTTCTTTGCCATAGTATTCCAAGTGAGAAAAGGTGTGATACTTCAAAGAAGGTGAAGAATGGTAAATCTGAAGCAATAATATCATAACAACCCCACTAAGATTCCTTGCCTGTTAGTGCTACAACCACATGGGTTCTTAAAAAACACATTTTTTTCATCTGTTGTGTTTCTTAACATATATATTGCTTGTTTCCCTCTTCCCACACACTTTGACAGGTAGTTTCTTTCTCTTGTTTTGTTTCTCTTTCATCTGTTGGTTTTCAGGAACAAGAACTGTGTTTGTGTTTTGAATTTATAGCACAGTAAGACCATATTGAATTTAAAGCCATAATCTAATATAAAGACATTCAAATACTACAAGTAATAAAAGGCAGATATAAATTGTCCTAGACTGCATAGTTCTAAATGCAAGAAATATGATTCAAGATTAAGTTGTAGTGGCATTTTGGCTGTCTCTATACAGACTAAGCAGAGATGGAACACCTGCTCTGATCTTCATAAATTGAAGTTCGGCTCCTGTGTAGATTGTGAATCCCCATTTGCATATGCAAATTACACCGTTGTTTATGTAAATTGGACATTTCTTCACATAGCACTGTAGAAAATGTGCAATATGCCTACATACAATTAGTGCAAGCAACTGTCCTATCCAGATACACAAAAGAGACCCTAATTACAAGAAGCAGATACCAAGTAACTTCCAGGTCAATGCTACACTTTCCATGCTTCAGCAGCACACAGTCAATGACATTACTTTAACAGGTATTTTCAGAAATTGCCAATAATCCAATAAGGGAAAGAAATTCATTTTTGGATGTAATAACAATGGAGAGATGGCAGTCATATCTCTCATATTGAGAAAGGAGGAAAAGCAGAGATCGTGTAACTCTGTATTCCTGAAAACAGTTCTGAGAGCACTTGCGCTCCAGCAGGCCTGAGCTGCCATCACTTCACCCATCACAGACCACTCACTATTCTCTGTTTCTATTCTCTACAGCAAATACTTCTTCAACATCTGCACATGTACAAGGTTGCAAACAGATCGATTAGCCAATGAGACACATACTAAAATTGGTGCAAAGTAATTCATCCTTCTGCTTCAGTTATTCATCCAAAAATAATACATGCAGACTTCGAACATACCATGCAGGTCAGGTTTGGCAGGGACGCTTTGATAAGTGAGTGAAACTATGAAGAAAATCTTTTCTAGGAGACTAAAAGTTACCTCACGGTGACTTTGAAAGTCTTTCCTATATAATCTCGTGATGAGATGCATTTCTTTATTCTCAATTTATTTCTCTGTGGGAGGATCAGTCTGAAGCATAAGCAAAATGGCAGCCCCACCGAGAGAAAGGGAAGAAGGGAGGGAAAGTAAGTATCCTACTCAAGGAACAGAGATACCTAAACAATGACCAGAATAGCTGTGAATGAACACTGAAGGCATGTTTTTGATCCAAGTTATTTAGTCTTATTTGAGAAAGATTGATACAGCTATCAAAGTTATCATATGTAATTGCTGCCATTTTCATGGAAATAAAGAGTGTTCATGAAATCATTTGACGCTGCTAGTCCTTCTTTACTCATAGTGAAATTGAGCAAGAACATGGTTTTAAGCTGAACAGGAGAGCCCCTCCCAAAAAAACCTATTCTTCTCAAGCACCCCGACAAGTCTATACGCTTTAGTCTTTACAATTTAGCAATAACACAGCTGTTCCCCAAATGTGTTCAACAACTGTTCTCTAATGCCATCAGTTTCATAGTGTAAATGGGTCCTAAAATAAGTGGAACATTATGTCCTTTACCATTATATCTTCCCGCCTGGCTGCCAGATTGTTCTCTTCTCCTTTTTTGATGGATTAAGTAGAACCACAGCAATTTGTTGATTTGAAAACTAAGAAATCTCTTTAAACTGTCTCTGTGCTCATTCACTGCTGTCACTGACTCTACCTGAATTCATTTTGGAGCCTGCATTACAAAAGCTTTATTCATGAAGAATTTGCACATGCAAGCAGTGTTGATGAATCCAATAAAATAGACTCGTTTCATATCTAGAGACTTCTTTAAAGATTTATTTTTTTGGCTCAGTTGCCGACATTGGCTTCCTTCACTTGTCTTCTTGCCTGTCTTTTTAGGGGCATAGGTTGACTCTGCAAACATTTCACTTGTAAGGGATGTCCATTCACAGATGCCCCTCTCACTGGACTGTGTAGAAATGCTAGCAATTACAGCGCTCTTCCAAGTTTTGTCAGCAGCAACAGGGCTTTATTCAAGTATCGGTGTGATGTTTCTTGAGACCAGCAAAGAAAATAGGTGCAATTCCACTGCCAGAAACCAGGAAGAAACGAATTAACAAGAGACTTGAGATTAGAAAGACATTCTTCTCCGTGACTTAAGAGCTCCTTTCTTCTCCATTGAGAGGTGTGTGGGATCACAAGCCAGCTGTTAAGGTTTGGCTATGACAGCTCTTCACTCAGAGGGCATAACTACCGTCTTGGTGTCCTTTGTCCCAGAGCAAGGAGAAAAAAACATTTGTTACCCCGAAACCTCAAAATGGAGCAAAAGCTTGCACTGGTACAGTAGGGAACATTAGCAAGGTCAGCTCACTCTGCCTTTTCCTCTAGTTCACCAATAGATGGTGGCAAAGACCCCCTCCGAAGCTGCCACTGGACTTGCACAGTTAACATTTTTTAAATCCCTCTAATAACACATAAAATGGGGAAGGCAGATGCAGACTGTGTAACAATCACCTATAAACAAGTTAATAATTTTTTATTTCTAACATACCTGTGCATAATTATTCTGTTAATGCCTGCTCTCTTTGTCTTCAGATATGAATGTATGTGTTTCTTCTTCTGTAAAGTAACAATAGTGTTTCTCTTTAATTTCACGCAACAGAGCATAAAGAGGAACATCAAAGCAAGCTCTTCTAAAATAGGTTAAGAAATTATACTTATTCCTAAGAACTCAGCACATATCTGCCTGAGAGGGAGGAGGGACCAGAGAAGAAAGACTGACAGAAAGTGATTTCAAACTCTGGTTACAGCATGTAACATTTTGAAGAGTGGGCTGCTCTCTTCTGAATTGCCAACAGTCGGGGCAACTCCATGTCCTTTCAAGAGACTCCACATAGTCCTATGCCTCCTTTGGCCACCCACATCAGGCTCAACAGAATTTTGATGGCTCAGGGGAGCCAAGCATCAGAGCCCTGTATGAAGTATTTGGTGATAAAATCAGCAAAAAAAAAAAAAAAAAATTTGATTCAAAGGCTTTTTAAGTGCTATCTTTGTGCTTCAGGAAGCCGTGCAAGAAGCCTACTTCCGCCTGACACAGGAGCAGAGCAGTACGGGTTAGAGCACTGAGGGTGGCTGGGAAGTCACTAGCACAGGTGATGTGTAAAACAGGAGCTCTGAATGTTTGCAAAGAACCCATCACAATACTGGCTGAAGTAAACCAGATGTGCTGGCCAAATTATGTAGCACATAATAGTATCCTGCCTATCTTCATATGACATTGTTTTCAGTTCTCGATGATATTCACCACCTCATTTCATGATGCTGTGTAATGTTGCCAGCAAATGACTGTCCCATTCCACACCAGCTTTTGGGAGATGGCCAAGCTCTATTAATCTTTTATTTGAGAACAAAGAGCTTTCAGGTCCTTGGGTTCAAATTGGTAAAAAAAAATGTGATTTTAGTCTCTTTGCTACCAGGTTCACCTCTGAACACAACAGTGCTAATTTCTTTTACCACGTACCTTCGTAGAGCACTTCATGAGGATTTCCTGTATTTAGACATTCCACTTAAATGCTTTTTAGTTCTTTGCTTATTTGCCGTAACTCATTTCCAAGCTAGGGATCTAAGGTCAGCTTATTTGTTTAAGTACCAATCTGTCAGTATAAATAACCCATCGTGCATCAAGTTTTCCATCTTGAAAATAGGAACAAAAAATATATTCTCAGCTGTTTTTTCGCTAGCAAACATAAGGAAAAAATCCCTGACTATTTTGCACAGAGAATAATCTTTTATATTTTTGTATGGGGGCTCTAAATTAATTTTTCTAAATCATAAACCTTATTTTTCCTTCTGGATTTGAAATATAGACATGTAGAGAGTCCAAAAAGATATTCCTCGTGACCCATGGGACAGCTGTGAACCAGATACCTCTGGTGCTGGACCAGGTGAGCTCCAGATATCCCTTACAACCTAAATTTTTCTATGACTGTATGACTCTCTAATTCATTCACGTATTAGTTTGCTTCTCTGGTTTATTTATGATAGAAGGGTTGTATTTCTAAGAAAGAGAGAAGTACAAAACAGAGAAGATGGGTAACGAGTTCTGTTTCTGTTCTTATCCAGTCCTAAGCTGATATAAACATAAAAACTGATAAAATACTCAGGCTCCCAAAAGGCAGTATAGTGTGGGCACTAATACTTTGCTAAGAGATCATCACAGATAATGCAGAAACCTCCTAAAAAGTGTAGACAGCTCCTTTTTTTACCTCGGTAAGATATCCCTATCTTACTGAGTCACATACTCTTCAGTGTGAGATTTCCATTGTCTACGTGAGGTGAGGTGGCATCTTTACTAACTTATAAAGTGGACGCTAAACTGTGGGATGTGTCCTCTGCCTTAATTCATGCCATCCAGAATCAGTTTATGCTTTTTAATTTCATCTATGCATTTAGCTGAGACAAGAGGAAGGCAAGAATTTGCACTAGGATTTTTCAATTATTATTGCTATTATTTCTATATTATTGTTGTTGTTATTATTATTAGAAGATGGAGGGAATCCATTTATGTTCCTAGCCACCATCTTATTTATTCTTCATTGGCCTTTACAGATTTTTGGATTAGTTTCTGATGATAAAGTGTATTCCTGAGGGTTTCAATACTATGCAGTTTTTCACAGAACAAACTGGGCAATAGTAGGAAAAAACCCTAACAGTAGCCCTACCACAAACAGGCAAAACCAAGTAATGGTTCAAACAGTTTAGCAAAAAAACCTAGGTGCAGGTGTAGTGCTCTGAACTGAACAGTGGTCACTCTTCTTGCTGGCGTACTTAAAAGATATTCCTTGGGCAGTGGGAAGTGTCGATTATGGCATTTCTGGGGCCAAATAGGAGGGCAAGAAGTGAAAACACACCTTCAGAAGTCACAAAGTTTCCAAACCCACCAGCTGTGCTCCAGCCATCCAGCAAAGGCCGTATGGAACAAAGACACGTTACATATGGTTTTCCCATCCAGCAGTGTTTGCTGGGTCTAGACTACTGCTTTGATCTAAAAAGCTTCTTCAACATCTGCAAGTTGAATTGGGAGTAATAGCGGGAGCACTATGGCTTCAGTTTGCAAGGGAAAAAAAAAAGTCTTTAGGCAGGAAAAGGGGATTGCTTGTTTGTTTGTCTGAAGTCAGGGCACATAATGGAGGGAGCAGCATTCAGCCTGAAGAGAAATACCAGGAACTTCAGCATACTGAGTATAATTATTCCTAAAAGCTCAGCACTTGATCCAATGTCTATTTAAGTCAATGGGCGTTTTTCATTGACTTGGGGTGATAGATAAAATGGGCCATTAGTGCACTTTTTAAAAGCTCCGCTGAACAAACACATCACTAGGTGGTTCAGGTCTTTTTTATAATGCCTTTCCTTCTCTCTCAAATACTGCATTTATCTCTACTCTTGTCCTTTACTGCAGCCTGTGTTGTAACACTTTCACCTGCATCACACGAGGAGAAAAATTCTCAGTCTCTTTTCCTCTTAGTAGCAGAGAATCTGCTCCATTAGTGTCCTCATACCACTGTAGCTCCGAAGATTCAGAAACTTTCTCAGGGTACATAAAGGTAGGTTTGGGTACTTAATGCTGAATACACAAGCTTTAAAAATAAACCCCACATCTTTTTCTTCACAATTCTAATTAAACTATTTTGTTAAAGAGTTTAGAATTTCAGATCTCTCACTTTGAAGGACAGCAAAGCAAAACAACTGGGCAATAAGTATGGATTAACCAAATGAAAAGTACTTTGAATTTTTCTACTCATGCTGGGCATTTCCCAGAGGAGTAAAGAGAGAAAAAGAAAACAACTTTAGAAGAGTCATCTGCATTATACTAAACTGCCATTCCATTCTGCCTTCGAAAAAGGTCTTGTTAACTGACAGTAGTGTGATTTAATAGCTAAGATTAGGTAAAAGTAGATACCATGGAGAAAACACACAGCACACAGCAGTAATAAAATGCAGCAGCAGGCTCTCATTTGCTGCCCACATACTGTAAACTTGTGGGTATTTCCGTATGTGTTAAGCACCTTGTATTCAATTCACAGAGAAACCGAGCCAAAAAAAGCCACCAACTCTAGCTGTCTGGACCAGTAACACCTCCCACCTGCAATGGCATTTACTTGTTTGGTTTTTATTTTTTTTAATTTTCTGTTTACTTGAGATGTAGTACACCCGGTCCTAACATCGTTGTCCATGTGAGGGAGCGGAGCATGGGTAGACAGGTCAATGATAAATGCAGTGTACGCACCTTTTACTGCTGGTCTAGACTACCAAATACAGATGTTTACCTGCTGTTTTATCTGTCATTGCACCACTGGAATAGAAATGCTCAAAACTAAGCAGTCCGTATGCAGCATGATTCCCCTAAACAGCTGGAATTCCTACAAACACAACATCATTAGTTCTTATTAGTACACGAAAGTGGTAGGTCAACATTTCCAGAAGCGTCTCAGTTGCTTAAAGGCCTGCATGCTGGTGAATGCCATCTTTATTTGAAACGCAACAAGCAGTGTTTAAAAGGAAAACCTTCGAAATGAAGGATAAGATCGTTTTCAGAAACATTGACAACACTGCTGAAAATGAAATATTGGAAATGAAACACTTTCAGCTAACCCTGCCTTCTAGCTCCCCTGTGCTTTATGAGACAACAGTGAGTCACGGCACAACGACCTTAGTGATAGGCAACACTCTGCTGACGCAGCAGTATCATGATTCAAAAAAATACACAGTATCAAATAACTGGAAAATTTATTGGTGCTGATACTACCACGGTGTCTCTACTCAGTGCTACCCATGTCTGCCCCTGTTTCCTGGCCATGTGAGCCTGGGGCAGTACTGGCAGAGCAGCTCCCCTGCCCCAGCAGCAGGCAGCTGGAGGAACTGGGATGGCTCTCACCTCCCTGTTAGCTAGCAGCTCTCCTCCCTCTGCCCAGGGTGAATGCCAGTGCTGCCACCCTTGTGGGCCTCTGAGGACCTGAGGGCCTGGGGAAGTAAGGAGAGGAGGGAGGGATCTTACACTTTTGCACCCTGTATCACGGGCTCCTACTAGGGTGCGAAGCTCTGTCTTGACAAGTCCCAGCCTCCCAGTCTTTCTCCCCAAGCCACCTAATTCCTAGTCTGAAATCAACTGCATTGCAATAATTTGTGGCAGAATATTTTTTATTAGCAGTATCATTATAGATTCACTAGGTATTGCCGCTCACTAAGCCTTATGTACCTCCTATACCAATAGCAAAGGAACAAAAATGGAGAATACAGGACTCGGCTTCAGGAAGGGTGTTGGCAGGGGGGACACACGCAACACAAAACACCCTTTTGTTATTCCTGAAAGGGAATGCTATTTCATTCTAAATTAAATCATGAGGCTTTCTATTTGTCTGAATCATAGTTTTTTGCTGATACCCTCACTACTCACCATGTCTAGAGTTTCTGATTTTCCACCTGGGTATTCAACAGACAACACAATTTGTCTCATAAATCTTTGTTAAGATTTTTTGAATGCTGGTTACTTCCCCACACACAGGCATGCAAATGCACTCCAAATTCCACAGCAGAGCACTGCATATCGCAGCAGGAGAATGAAGGGGAAAAAAAAAAAACCAACAAAACAAAAAACAGCTGTAGCACAGTCCTGCAAAAATGAATGTTACCAAACCTGATTCAAATGTAACATTCCCTTGAACTTTGTGGTGTTTCAGAATGAACCCAGCTTTACATCCCTTGTTGAGGAACAAGGAGAATGGTTTGTAAGGGAAGGAGGTATTTGGAACTGTTCAGAGAGCTTCCACTTTCCAAAAGCGTTTGCTTGAGGTAGAAGGATGGGTGAGCAAGGGAGGAGGGAAGGAAGGACTTGTCAACAGACAGTGACAAGAGGCAATCACGACAATACCCAGTCTTATTCACAAACCATTGCAAACTATTCCAGAACTGCGTGTGTTTGCTCTCCTCCCTCAGTCCCACTCCCCAGGTTTCATGCCATCACTTCTGAAATGAATCACAATGCATTGTCTTACCACAAAAGTTAAAACTCTGTCCTTCACGTTCTTCCCCACCAAGGACAAGCAGCAGTAGCTTTCGAGGCAAAACTGTCAGTGTACACTCATAACAGCTGATAAACAAGCTATCGAGGTCTTTGAGGCTTTACAGATCAGGCTTCTCAAATTGCTGTTCTCTGAACAAAGGAATCTTGCTAATCATTGGATTGGTGCTTTACAGTTTTGAGAAGTTTGCAGTGCTGTTCAAATGACGTGATCTGCTTTTAGATTTCTTTCTTAAAGGAGCTTAACGGAACTATCCGTCCCTTCTCTTGGCCCCACTTCAGGAAAGTATTTGGTCACACAGTAAGTCAGGTCTTACTCATAAATTCACCTAGGCATGGGTTTAAATTTTTTACAATGAGGGTGGTAAAACACTGGAACAGGTTGCCCAGAGAGGTAGCGGAGGCCCCATCCCTGGAAACATTCAAGGCCAGGTTGGATGGGGCTCTGAGCAATCTGATCTAGTTAGCAGTGTCCCTGCTCACTGCAGGGGGGTTGGACTAGATGACCACTAGTGGTCCCTTCCAACCCTAAACATTCTATGATTCTATGATTCTATGATTCTATGATTCTATAAAAGCATTGCCCATAAATCCCAATGGGGTTTAAGTATACATTATCTGAAAAGCAAATTTCCCTGACCAAAGCTTTGAGAATGGATTCAATGACTGAAATCTCATTTTGTAGAATATGGAAAGCTGTGCCTGCTGAACAAGCATCTAAGATACTCTTTCAAAGGTTTTGTTCTTTCCTTGTGTTAAGGTTCCTTCCCTGTGTTCAGATATGCTGAGGTAGCAGGTCTCTAAGATTCTCGCTAGGGAGTTACAGAATTCTCTTTTTCTTGCTGTGCTTTGACCTCGTCTGATTTACATATTCTGCAGCTTTTCAGCTTGGCCTGTCAAATTTGCTTGATACATGCCTAACTCTTTTCCAGACTTCTCTTCCAAGGGTTTTATCACTCCTGTTTACTTCAGTGCACCTACTTCTCAACAACAGTTTGGTTCTTATGCAGAAAAAGCCAGTTCTTCCTTTGGTCCTTCTCTTCAGTCCACCTGTCCTCCATAGAGGTGGGTGTTCCCTGCTGCATGGAACTTCGACTTTGACTAGAGGAGGCTCTTTTTACACCAGCAAGCACTGCAAAGTGTGAATCAAACCCAAAGGGTGTTTGACTGAGAATTTAGAAAGTTAAACTGCTGAAATAAGTAGTTTATAATTAAAGTACTGAGAAAACCTTAACCGAAGAATCACTAGAGCAACACTATAATTACGCTGTCCTTCATATCCTGCCATTAGCATTTCTAGAAGTGACATAATAATAATGTGGCTTTTTTTTCTCTTTAGGAACTGTCAGCTCTCTTTACAGAATTCAAGTAAGTTTATAAAGAATATCAAGTTCTTAAATGGAAAATGCAAATGATGATTTTGTGTAAGAGACATGTAAGTCACATTAGTAAGCTCATGAAATTCATGGCCATATATGTTTCAAGTCAGTAGAGTGGAACAACTTTTTCCTTTTCTTTTTTTTTTCCCTATCTATTCAGAGTTCAAGAAAAAAAAGACCTAACCATCTCTCTTTTGAGCGCTCCTGCTAACTGTGCAAATCTAGTATTTTTGTAGGAACACAGGCTGCCTGTACTTCCAGAAGCACACAGAGAGCCCATCTCAGTCAATTAGAAGAAAAGTTCTGATCCCAGACACCGAAAAGACTTTATGCAGGTAGTACCCAAGCTTGTAATAAGAAACACAGTTTGGGGGATGTCCCAAGGATACCCTTTAGGCTGCTGTTGCCAGCAGACAGTGTTCCGTCTGCCCCATAGCAAGGAAAAGGCTGCAGTACCAGCTGTGGCTGTTGCATACCTGGGAGCCTATTTGGGCATGTATCCTCCGACCACTACATCCCTCAGGAGGTGTAATTTGATTTGCCTTCTAACACGTCCTAACACATTCAGAAGAGGTAAAAGAAAGTATGTGGCCCTGTGATACTACGTTGGGGATGCTAGTGAGACTTACTGCTGATTCTGAATGAGGGCTGATACACTTTCAAAGCACAAAGTGTCAGAGCTGTGGCTCACAACAGGACACGAGGCTTTGGCAGCCAGTTCTGTTCTGTTGATTCTCAGTCAATCATAAGTGTTGATAAAAGAAAAATGTGTTTAGGAAAAGCACATTTTCTGTCGAACAAGCAGCACAAGTATAATGGAGTTGAAATGAGATACCTGAATGTTTTAAATCTTTCATGGAGTTTGGAAGTGAAAAAGTACTAAAACAAATCTAAATGTGTTCTCTAATAGATTTTAATTATTGACTGCTTGAAAATAAATTATTATATTCAAAAAACAATGTGACGTTGATTAAATTGCATGAAATTACATGGTTAGGATATTTCATAGTGCGTGTGGTATAATTTGGTGGCCTTTTAAGATCATAAAATGTTACACTGAGGGCAAATATATCTCATTAGAACAATTCTTGGGGAAGACAAGCATCTCACATCAGACACGGGCAGATAACATATATGTATGTCCATGTACATATAAGATGCTGATTTACTAAGAAGAGACAGGAATGAGAGTGAGGTCCTGGGAAGATGTGAATTAGATGTGAACTAAATCTGCATTTACCAAGTTAGTGCAGCACCAAGCTCATCTCATAAACGGTATGAAAGTCAGTGTATATTTGCTTGAGTCTAGTACAACTTAACTGTAGCTATACTTCTTCATAGATCAGTTCCCACCAGCTCAGAGCAGCAATAGAAATAACTCACAGCTGACAAAACATGCCAGGAAAATTGCTGCTGATAAAACCTTGAACTTTTGCTCTTTTTAGAAGCCTGGTCCAGAACCTGTGTAATACAAGGTGGCCATGGGTCCTCACTCCCTGCCAGCCAAAGCTCCTTCTTCCATAATAGAGATCACAGAGGTAAGAGATGGACTTCTCTGTAAGTCTCTTTCAGACTGCATACAGTTCAAGGAAGGATTTGTCTTTACACTAGAATTAAATCAAGTTGTGGGTCTAAAATCTCCCTTTCCTGTATACAGAGCAAACCTCCCTTTTACCAGATGTATGACAAAAGCTTCCAACTCAAACTAACTGGCTTGTAAGATGAGAGAACTAGATCAAATCAGTAGTTCACCCAATCATTCTGTGTAGCATATTTTGGTGTGGCTAAGAGCTAGTCTACATCAGATGGGAGGGGAAAGACTGAATCTGTGGGATGTTCTGGTATTTTGTTTTCAGGTTGAAATCCCTGCAGCCTCCTGATGGAGTTCCCCCAAGTGAATTAGCAAGCTTCTGCCAACTGGAGAAACTATTCCAAAAGGGCATTACATTCATTTCATGATGAGTTAAAGCAGGGGAAGGAAAAGTTCGTACGGTCGCATCTGTATGTCAGATGTCCTTTTTTAGACTTTGGCAGTCTTCCCACTGCTGCCCAACACGTTGCTGTCTCACACCATGGCCAGCCTGTCAGATTACCTAGCTGCCCTGTAGTGCACCAGAGTCAAGCTGACCAGCTGCTAACTCACTGCTTTTAAAAGCTGGCATGCAACTCACTGCGCTCCACCGGTGGTCACACCCTCCTAAAAGCTGATTATCCTGCTCAGCTTCACAGCAATCGTGCATTGTGTAGCTGCCTCGCACTAAGCACAGATCCCAGATTTCTCTGACACCTGATAGAAGAAATTATTCTCCTTTAAAATCTGTCACTGCAGCGCAAAGAGCTATGAACTATGAGTGAATAAAGGTAGGACAGGGTATTTGGCTAGCACACATCTTAGGTAATGTGAAAAAGAGGTGTAACTTTTTAAACAGCCCAGGAGAGTAAGAAGTCTTCTAATAATTGTGCAAGTCCTCATCCTAACTCTGGGTTGGACATTATGGAAAACACTGAGACACTGAAGATACCAGAACCAGAGGAGTTAGAGACGAAAGTCAGAATAATTTTGCTGTGAAGGAACCAAAGAATAACACAGAGAAAGAGAGAGAGAGAGAGAGAGAATGAGTCCCAAGCTCAACAGGGTTACGAAGGAGACCTGGCAGTATGAGCTACATTAAAGTGCATGAATGGATGATCTAAACAAAGACAGATCCTCTGTGCCTGACAGAGGCTGCATTTTAGGCAGGAGTTAGTGAAGACCCTTTCTGAACCTATTTGGCTTTATCCCCATATTCTTGCATGTATGCTGGGAAATTCACATCAGCAGCAATTATTTTCCTTCTATTTTCAGAACCCACAGCCCTCAGGCGCATTAGCACTTACCCCTCAGCTGTCCCCTTTCATTTGGCTGGCATTCAGGGCATACTCCTTCTGCACTCTAAGTGCCCTGTGTAAGGCTTCATATGACAAAGCAACAGAGGATAAGTTGGAAACCTCAGCATCAGTGATGGATTAATGAGCCTTTGGCAAACCTTTGTACCTTCTGTTTCAAGTGCAAGGCAAAGTCCTTTGATCTTTCCTTATCTACCATATTTATGTAGAAGCATGTAGACTGAAAGAGCAAACAAATAAACAAAATCCCTCAGGTCCCCCAAAATAAGAGACCTAAATAGACAAGTTTTCCCTCCTAGAAGGAGAATCTGAGAATAAGTATGCAAGAGATGTGCAAGATACATGGCTTAATGCACTAACGGAAGGCTCTCACATGCCACAGGGATGAATACAGTCTAACAGTCTAGAGAAAATGGAATTATCCTTAGTAGCATAACTGTAAAAGTTATCTTTTGACATATACTATGGGTATGTGCACCATATATTTTATATACATATATATATATGTTTGTTTCCTCCTTTTTACTCATTTAAGGTGTGGGTTTTCAAAATTGCCTAAGTGATTTTCCCACTTCAATTGAATGCATAATTACTGAAGATAACAGCGTGAGGCAAAACACCACCCTAGAAATCATTGACTTCTCTGGGAATTGTGTGTATTCAGAAGACCACAGGCTTTTGCAGAAGCTGAATCTGCAAAGTCTGCATAATTGTAGCAGCCTGATCTGGCCTTTTGGAGTTGGCCATCAGAATTACATCTGCCCAGGGACTGTTGATAAAGCCTTCAACATAAACACCATTTGAAAAAAAAAGCCTTAACAGAAATGGTCCATTCTTCTCCAGATATCTGTGCTGGGCTTTCCCCAGCACTTCTCTGTAGTTTGGAGTGAACTTGAATTATTTTAGGGCAGGTGTTCCATTGCAAGCTAGCAGAACTTCTTGATCCCTGTGGCAGTGCCATTTTCAAATCTCTGCCAATCATGTTGGAGAAACACTGCCATGGACTGTGATCATGATAGTTCCAACAAAGATCACTGAAAATTTCCTTCTCACCATCCAGCCAGGTGGCTTTAACAGGTATCAGTCCAGAAGACTTTGTCTATCCCAAGGTGGATGCCTTGGGATAGTTCCACCTAGATGAACTTTTCCTGGAGTTGCTTTACTGAGGTGGGAAAATCAGGTGGGAAAACTAGGTGGGGAAACCATCAGCTTCTATTAGGAAAGGGTAGTAATGTGGTTATGGTAACAGAAGCTGACAGGAGGAAAGAAACAAGCAGATTGTGCCTTGTATGTGCAGGGTGCCATCTATCTACTTGCTTGTGCACTCCCTAACCGGCTTTAGCCACAATAACCACCGGAACATAAACAGTTTACATTGTAAATGCAGAGCGTCTGGATTCATTCTGATAGAAGACAGTTCGGCATTGCTGGCAGCCCTGAATGAGTGATAGCTTCTCACAACACAAAGGGTGGTGATAAGCAGTTGTGGCACAAGCTACTGGTGATATCTGCTTCCTGCTGCAAGCAGAACGCAATGTCTCTCTATAGGCCTAAGAGCTAACCTGTTTAGAACTGGAAAACCAGTCGTAATGATTTTTTTTTTTTTTTTAAATGTGAAATGTCAAAGGACAAAACTGATGCCGGCACTCCTGTGAGCCAGCGGTATTAGAATGAAGTGCAAACCCCCAGGTTACATTACATTCTTGTATGCCACAAAGATGGGGGGAAAGTGAGTCCAGCCTCTAAGCATCTGATAATAGCATTTGTGGAGTCTGAATGGGGAACCCAATCCCAGCCTCCTTTACTCATGTGAGTAATTTTGTGCTGAGCTATTCTTAAAATAATCAATTCCCTCTCTGTGCTTCCCCCATAAATTAGTTTCTATGATGTATAACAGCCACTGAAAGAAAAATTGAACAGGGGAAATGAACTTGCTTTTCAGTAACAGAAATTTATCAAGGCCACAGTTTTTACTAGGACAAAAACAATTCATTTAAGCCTTGTCAAGATTCCTAATTAAAAATCCTCTACTCCCAATTGCAACTTACAAATACTGTGCTTAATTTGGAAGTTAATAATATTTCCATGCATTTCTGCTACATACTGCTATAGCAGCTGTGACTCTAGTCTGATAACAAGAGCACTGTACCCAAGCCAGCAGTAAATGACTTCCCTCATTTCTGTGTAAAAATGAAACTCACTTTGTAGAAGGAGGATGGGGAGGTTTGAAGCTTTATTTGTTGTCTGAATTTCAGCTCTATTGTATGAGATAAGAAAGATCCATCTCTTTTAGGCTTAGGTTAATGCATCAGATACTGCAGGCCTAAAAAGCTTTGACTTTTTATTGTGAATCAATCAGCTCCCACCAGGCTACCTGCTGCCTGGCAGGTCTCCATTGGTAAGTGTTTGCGTGAACAGCTTGGATGACAGGTCACACTAATGGAAGATCAAGCCTTCAACCGACTAGCCCATGAGTAGAGCTCAACTCTACTTTTCATTAGTTGAGAGTTGGAGGAGGTCTCTTCCTTCAAAGACTTTTGAGTGTAGACCTTCAGCATATTCAAGAACCAATTTTCTGTTCTAGAAGAATCTGAGTAAGATTATCCTGTTCGGTGATGGATGATTATGATTTCATAGGTAATCATTCAAGCCTATAGTATTTTGGCTAGATTTTTTAATGCAAACTACAATATCAAGCTGAGAGAAAAACAACTCTCAATCTTCACCAACACATAACAGTTCATCTTCCTCTACTTATAGAGGAGTATTACAATGAAGAACTTGACATGTGACAAATCTCTAATAAGTCAAAACTCAACACATCTCTTACATGTCTCAGAAAGGTTTTAGTCTGAAGCAACCCATATTCTGCCTTCATTATACATCAATAACACCATATCCCTACACCATCCCATCTTTGTTTGCCAGTTGCCTCCTTACTTATAGTCTGTGAGACAAGAAATTGTGCAAGAATGTTTGCTAATCATGCAATGAGGGTCCCAAACATTTATTTTTTGTGCGCTAGCAATCTCATTGCCTCAGTAGCCAGTATGTTGCCAGAGTTCTTGGGGATATTACTTAAAACCAGACAGTTTCAAGGAGAGATCTGAGGGAGAAACAGGAGGCAACTGTTCTGATATTTATAGGGAAGGGTTTTCGAATCATCGGGGCCAGCACAGGAGAAAAACAGAAACTGTGAGTTTAAAAAATCAGACTAGGTGTAATGGAGGATGTGATCCCTGTCTGACCACAAGGCCATCGTGAAGTTTGACCTAAACCATATCTTCCAATAAAAAACTGGAAACCCGTCTTGACTTTCCTGAAGCTTACAAACAAACACTTAAAAAAAGAAGCATGAAAAGTCTTTCAAAAGGAGAACCAGCCTTTCTATTCTGTTTTATATACCTAAATATATCCAACAGTCAAAAAGAAACTTAAGAAATGGCAAGACAAGCATTAAGGGGAAAAAGCCTCAGTACATTGATTTTGTCCTGTTTTTTAAAGCTCAATTTAAATATTATTTGTCCTTGAAGTTTCAGAGGAATTTTATTGTACACCTCTCAGTTTAACCACTTTAGGAATCATTAAGAGCCAAAACCAAGTTAAAACTAGGTACTAGTGAGACATTTTTTCTTATATCATTGAAGACTGGCATACAAACCAATTTATGAAATCGGAGATGCAATGTGCAAATCACCTGACTGATAGGAACTCCTTATCTAATACTATTCATCCTCCCTTTGAGAGCGATTAAGAAACAAGGTAAGAAAACTCCTCCTCATGTTGTTAGGACCTGGTCTAAAGCCACCAAAGCCAATACAAGTCTTTCCAATGGTTTCAGATCAGGCCATAAGTCCTGAAATGGCACCATCTCTTGAATTTGATGAACTATGATTCCTCAGTGCTGGCAGCACACACTGTCGCTGGCAAGATCACATCAACCACAAAGCCCAGCCAGTGCTAGCAGCCAGCCTGCCTCCAGTGACATAAGAGAAAATCCAATGGGCTATGTGTTTTTTGCAGTTATCACTTAATGCATAGGGAACGAGAGGGCAAAGAATAAAAAACCCCCGCCCCTGCCACTCGAGCTGATATTCTCTGGCTTCTTTTTTTTTCCAATTTAAATACCGTACACCTTATATGGCAGCTATTTTTACTTACTCAAATTATGTGATGGGGTTTTTTTTCCTGCTCTGTAAATGCAAAAGAATAGATGTCTTGTCTTATTGAGCAGACAGCACTTGAGTACTTAGGCTGATGTTGGAAGCCCACAGTTTGACCTTCTGTGTGTTGCTATGTAGTTCTTAGGGATGTAACTTTGGTTAGATAAAGCACAGTTAGACAGTTGTTATGAAAAAAATTGTAACTGACAGAAATAGCAGAACTAACTTATACAGGAGTATTTAGGCAGTGACTTGCTAAAACACTGAAAGAGCACTCATTCACCTCAGCCCAAAGAGGAAGCAGCACAACTCTGCCTCTGGGGATACCTGACCTTGAGGGATCTCCAGGGACGTCTGGGACCGAGATCATGCAGCCCAAGCCAGCACACTTAATGCTCTACTCCTCTAAACTACTGACAACTGCTGCTCAGGTGAGTGGCTAAAGTGGAAGTAAAGAAAATCCTATTTCTGTAACTTTGTAGGCTTCTGTGCATTAATAATCACTCTTCAACGTAGACAATAAATATCCAAACTTCTTCACACAGATCTAATTATCGCATAGTATTTGATGTGTGAGTTCAGTCCATCCTGACCTAAACCACAATCATAGGAAATGCACTTTGACACTCAATAGTCTCACTGGATTTGTATTAATTCTGATGAGCATGAAAATAAGCAGGACTATGACAGAAGGTTCAGAAAGTCTAGAAAGGGTTTCATTATCTGTTACAGCTATTGTAAAACATTAAATAAATAAATGCAAACATTCTTTCTACATAGGAGATCCCATTAGAAAGCGCTCCAAAAGTCACCACTTCCTCTTCTAGTATTGCCATGGGGCTGATGTCACAAATGCAGTTTCTCTGGACACACAGGTTTATCTTCTTGCCAGAGATGAAAGACTTATTGATACTGAAACAGCTTTAAAAAAACTAATTTTGCTCAAAAACTATACACAAACATGCATTTATAAAAACAGCAAAAATACCTAGTTGCCATACATTTTGTGAAATAATAATACATTTTCTGCTTTCAGACTTAAATCTATATCTAACCACTGCTCAGGAGGGCACCTAATGTAAAGAACACGTTAGCCTCATTTCTGTACGAAGCAGGTGGTTTCTTCTACCTTCCCCCTGAAACATCTGGTGCTGGCTACATTCAGAGACAAGCTTGTAGAGTAGATTGATATGAAGTCTAATTTGGTATGGCAAATCCTCTGGGACAAATTCCACCATAGCGTGCAGATGTACCATGACTCTGAAGTCAACAATGTTGCATAATTTATATCATTATAGATTTGTCCCAGGTTGGTTGAGTCTGGGTTTTAAGGTTTTGTTGCTGTTCTTTTTCCCCTTTTAAAGTAGGACTTATTGGATTTTAACAAGTAAACATACACAAAATTGTGTCTTCTCTAGCATATTAAGTCCTGGATACAGTGATAGGTTTTCTGTAAATCTACTGAATTCAAACAGGGAAAAAAACCCCCGTTTCATGAGATGGTCACATTAATCATGTCAAGAAGTATGACGCAGTACGACAGGCAGTGATCTTATATATGCAAGTGCCTATTGTCTAGATCTAACAGCACAGTTATCGTTTCTTCACCAAGTGCTGCCAGTTCCTACAAACAAAACTGATCATATTGTCGCCAGCTGTATTACTCAACATAAGGAACACTTCTTCAATAAGAATGCT
Organism: Egretta garzetta; assembly: GCF_000687185.1. Classification (NCBI taxonomy): domain Eukaryota; kingdom Metazoa; phylum Chordata; class Aves; order Pelecaniformes; family Ardeidae; genus Egretta; species Egretta garzetta. The sequence continues at coordinate 2,380,344 of NW_009259063.1, forward strand.
TTTGACCACCTGCAGCCTGCCCTGACAGCCAGTTCTTTTCCTTCCTTCATAAATGCATACAGCATTGAATTTAAATCAGCAGCAGTGATTTTTACCTGGAAGCAATCTGAGAGCTTGTGACCTGTGCACACAGGGAACCCACAGATGGCCCAATATGTCCTGGGAACAAAGGGAGACATGAGAGGAATGAATAGCCTTGTCCTCATCCTCCTGTTTTCTGTCTTTTGGGAAGACACCTGTAGACTATTTGATTTCTTTCCCATTGAGAAGTGATTTATTTTTACTCATCGCCTGCTAGAAAAGGTTGTGTTCATGTTAGAATTAGCAAATGCTTTTTTCCTCCCTGGGAACTACAATCCTGTTTCTCACATTGCACTAAATAATCTTTTTTCCAGAATTTAACAAAGCACTAATGGTCACACAACCTTTCCCTCTGCAGAGCTTTGATAATATTTACATCAGGCAATGATAACACCACAAAAGGCTGTTATACAAAGGTAAACTTAAAAACCAGTGAGTTTGCATAGCCAAGCTGGCCACAGACCTCTCATACCTGATAGTAAGCCTCCATGAATACAATTGCAAGCTGTAGATACAATCAACCTACATTTTGCTTTTATTTCAGGACTTAAAATGGATTCCTTCGCGCATCCTGAATACAGCAAACACCAAGTATTCATTACAATCAATACAGTGTATTATATTGTGACCTCTCAGCTGTAGCAAGATCTTTCACCCAGCAGAAACCATTCTATGTGAAGGGCCCTTGAGCACAAATTAAATGAAAGTAGACTGCAATCGAGGGAAATTACAGTCGTAACTGCTGTAGAAATGAAGTCAACTCTTTCTCTGCATGATCACAGCAAACAGTGCAGATGCTCTCTGCTATCAGCATTGATGCAGGTGCCAAAATTCCTTCCTGCTAAAAGAGTTTTATTAAAATGCCTTTATCCTTAAGGGATGTGTCATCAGTATTACACAAAAACAAAGACAGAAACAAGCCTTGAAAATACAATAGGAGCCCAGGAACCAATTTGATCTACTAGTGCCATTATAATACAAATGAGTGCCTAATGACAGACATTACACTTCAGGGTCGAATAAGAATCCATACATTGCCTGCCTAAGTGACGTGTGTGGAGTTGTACAAAGCACACTTAAAGGTCTCCTGCCCCAAGAAGGTTGACAGAATCACACTCTGAGAAACTCAAAACATAAACTTATTTAGAAAACTGAATGTTTTCTTTTTCCTTCCAACCGCTTCTTCAGCATAGATTTTACAGTATATCATTTCTTTTTCTCTACAAAGCTTATAAAAGCAAGTGATAGATCCTACAAAGCAGTAAATCATCAGAATCCAAGCTAGCTTGACAACAGCCAAAAAGCTAAGACACATAATGGAATCTGCTTGCCAACAGCCACCAATTGAAAATACAAAATATTACTACTTATGACCATATTTATCAGAGAGATCTCACTAACTGGTATAATGTACCACAGTCAATAAAGGATCATAGAAAGGGCAGAGATATTGTTCTTCTGAGCAGAGACACCAACTTCAGGGCTTTAAGCCTTTAAACAGAAGATCGGGTTTAGCAGAGATTGTGAGCTCTCCAGGAGAATAAATGGGCCTTTCATGAAGGTAGAAATCTCTGAGTTTCCTAAATAAATGAATACAAACCCCACAATTCTCTTTTAGGACTCAAAGACCTTAAATGTAGATCACCAAAGGAGCAACAGGCCACTTTATTTCAAAGACACCAGAGAATAAGGAAAAAAAAAAAAGAAACTTCAGGAAAGGCTGGTCAAAAACAATTTAAGGATACTTCCTCTTTAAAAATATGCTTCACAAACATATCAGCTAAATGAATCCTCCTTAAAGGCTAACTCCTAGTACATGTTAAAGATTAATTTACAGTGCTGACTTTTCAAAGAGAAAAATGCAAATAAAAAAACCCATGTTGTCTTAATTGAACTGCTTGCAGGAAACATACCCATTTCCATCAATAACAAACAGCATGCTCTGGGAACCAGGACAGGCGGATGACAGGCAAATACTGAGAAGTCTGAACTGATCATCACTAACATCACTTTAGGATTCCCTTCTCTTTCCATTCTGAAACTGTTAAAAGCTGAGAAGTGGGGGGAAATATCAGAGGAGGGAAAACATCTCTTTTCCCCATGAAAAAAAATGCACAAACATACTATCTTTTTTATTTATGGCCTCAGCTCCTTATTGAGACAGCAAATATTTGCTTCCCCCCCACCCCCACCCCCCGCCATTAAAGATTTTGGAAAAACGTAGTGGAAAGTCAAATTACCATTTGTCACAGTCCTGGCTGAGTCCCTTTCATAGACAATCATCAATCTGCTGTAATTGGACCCAACAGTTGGATCCCACATATTTCCAAGCCAGCTGGATCTGGCAAGATTCCAAATACTGTTTTTACTCTGGGTCTCTCCAGCAAATTTCTGGACACAGAAATCCTGTCTGAAGCCCTCTGCAAGGGATCCTTTAGTCCAACTGCCCAGTGCCTGGGACCAGTGGTAAAATCCAACTCATCTCTGCTGTTAGGCACATCCTCCCAGAATTACACCTAGCTGTAGCTCTTCTGGTTCATATTCAAAAAAATAAAACAGACATGCAAAGGAATCTCCTATAGACATGTACTTTAATTTTAGCTAGCGCTAGAGTATTGCAACATTTGCAAAAAATGACAAATACTTGAAAAAACTCTTCTTTTGGAGCATTCTGATTTGGTCTGTGTCCTTGAGGAAGGACAACACTCCACTTGCCCCCCAGCTCCTTCAGCTGCCTTCTTTTTCCAGAAGTACGTTGGACATACCTCCTTTTCTTTTATGTATATGTCTCCTTTACAGTATTGGAACACTATTCTTTTTCTTCTTCCTCTACTTGAAATTTTCCCATCTCTGCCCCCTGCCTCCCCTTCTTTATCAGCAGCTGAGCAGGGAACACGTGAAAATCAGTGATTCTGCTAGCAGAAAACCTTTTGTTCTACCACAGTGGAAACGTTTGCTGAGACCTTGATTGCCCTCTTTCTGCTTCCCGGATGCATTCAGCGCTACTATAAAACAGATATTCTTCTCTACATTGAAGGTTACAATCATAAATGATGCTCATAAAATGAAGAAGAATTCTCATCCTGACAGGGGCATATTCCCCACACTGTCACACTATTGCTCCTATCTTTATGTACCAGAGTATCAACAGATTCAGCCAGAGAACACAGATACTCCTTCTTAAAACAAGAATTCAATACTTATCCCTGGGCTCTTCATTTGTCAATTTCCTTCACAAATCCCTGTGTAGCTACAACGTGGGTCCAGTCTAATTTTGAACCATCTTGTAAACTGAACCTTGTCTCAAGCTGAGCTCTCCAGATCAGGTAGTGAGGTCAACTCACTGAACATGCAAGCCCCCAGCTACACAATCAATCATGAAGTCAGGATTTCAGGCTCTGTGTATTTTAAAGTGTATTTTAGATAACACAGAACCGAAACTCTCTCAGCCACCTGACTTGTTGGTCCTAATAATAAATAGATCTATTCAGCCAAACCCTGCTGACACAAAGAGATCCATTTAAATCAAAATAAACGTTTCTTCCTCTTCTCATCAGTTACCACCTAATAGATCATCTTATAAGACATGAACCAAAAAGCAAGTCAGAAACAATTAAGGAAGATTTTGTGCATGCTCAGAGGTGGCCACACATGAGATCTGAGGATAAAATTCTGAAAGATTGATTGCACCACAACTCAGGAAACCTGTAATCTTAACATCATAATTTCTTTTCCCTCCCTGCTAACAAATCAGTTTCTTAAGATTAAGAATTGTATCTTTCTTTATGAGTTACATACAAAATCTTTGCACCCTCCATGTATTATCTTCTGAGCCATACCTTGTCATTAGCTTCTTTCAGATTGCTCAATACTTGCACTGATTGCCTCCATTCCTTGCTGTTGACTCTCATGACACTTGCCATTAATTTGTTGCCTAAAGAAACCATTCTGGAAACCTTCTGAAATAACTCACTTGCTCGATGCATAAAATTAGGCACTTCTACAATAAAGGATGCAGCTTCATCAAACAGCCAAGTTCTAAACAGAATTACTTGAGTCTTGATTTGATGCCTTTAGGCATACGCTGTCATGTACAGGAATCATTAATAAAGCAAGTATAATTTGTACACCTAGAACAATTCACTCTTCAATTGGGAAAAAAGCATACCAAATCATTTGAGCTAAATTCCCAAGAATCCCTGGGAAAAGGGCCAAGTAGCAAAAAATCCATGTCAGCGCAAGAATAAAGCAAGGAGAGTAAGAACAGGTTTTTGATGTTATCCTCTAGACAACTGTTGACCTACAGCAGAACAAATTATAACCACTTCTAACTAATCAGATTGCTGCCTTTTTCAGTCTTGCTCTTTCTTTATCTATGCAGATATAGGGAGTTGACTGAATACCGGATTCCTTACTATGGTCACCTTATCCCACAACTTCAGAAAGAATAAGACAGCATTATTTTCATATGCAGTCAACAAAGCAATATTATCTGGGAATAAACATTCTTCACCTTAGGACAGGAGAAATCTTATGCTACCATCTCCATACTACAATTAGTAAATTACTACCTGAGAAGCTTTGTTAGCTGACTGCTAAAGGGCAGTTTGCAATTTGCCTAAACGGAGTACAAATTCATTAAGCAGTTTCCTTATATTATCTATAATGTTAACAGACTACCAAGTAGGTGCACTAATATGTCAAGTACTCCAGTCTGGGAGATGGAGTATAGAAGGTGCCAGAGAGAGAGAAACCACATATCTTTATGCATTAATACCTTTCCATCTCAAGAAGCTGTTGATAGGGTCCTGTTAACATGTCAACATTTTGACTTGGAATGAATTTCAGCCTCACCCCTCTCCTGAAGCACTATGTTGTTTCTGGGGAATAGGAAGAACAGGCCTATGAAATTCCTTCCAGGCTGAACAGCAAAACCAGCGAAAACAGCAGCTGCGGGAGGTATGAGTGGCTTTTTGGCAGAAAGGCATCCTGTCATGCATCAGACCCACACTCATTAGTATTAGTGAGCATTGCTGCAGTCAGAATTAACTATTATGCACAGAACTCAAGGATAATTTAGCCCCAAACAATGAGAAAGCATATGTATTTTGACATTAGAAGTAATGGTGGCATCAGCTCAGCTGCACTCTTAATTCTTTTAAACAGAATGCAAAACTAAGCCCATGCAGAATGCTCTCCTGTTAGGCTAGTTGAAGACTTCCAAAATATTAAATAGAAAATATAACATAGTCTTGTAATGGGACAAAATAAATGTACTGATGTGAAAAAAAAGCATCATTATTTGGACCTATTTCTGCACAGTACTGAGCAGAGGCATGAAACATTACTAAGCATTAAGAGGTCTCATTACCATTCAGGTAGCATCTAACAGAATCAGGCCTTTTACGAGTAGATAGTACCTACAGAAAAGGTCATAGCAGCGTTTTTCATCAGTACATCTCAAAGCACCACATGAAAGCATCAAGAGAAATGTGGCCAGCAGGTTGAGGGAGGTGATTCTGCCCCTCTACTCTGCTCTGGTGAGACCTCACCTAGAGTACTGCGTCCAGCAGTACTTCTCAAGAAGGACATGGAACTGTTGGAGCGGGTCCAGAGGAGGGCTATAAAAATGATCCAAGGGCTGGAGCACCTCTCCTATGAGGACAGGCTGAGAGAGTTGGGCTTGTTCAGCCTGGAGAAGAGAAGGCTGCGGGGAGACCTGATTGCGGCCTTTCGGTACTTAAAGGGGGCCTATAGGAAAGATGGGGAAAATCTTTTTAGTAGGGCCAGCTGTGACATGGCAAGGGGTAATGGTTTTAAACTAAACCAGGGTAGGTTTAGACTAGATATAAGGAAGAAATTCTTTACAATGAGGGTAGTGAAACACTGGAATGGGTTGCCCAGAGAGGTAGTGGAGGCCCCATCCCTGGAAACATTCAAGGCCAGGTTGGACGGGGCTCTGAGCAACCTGATCTAGTTAGCGGTGTCCATGCTCACTGCAGGTGGGTTGGACTAGATGACCTCTAGGGGTCCCTTCCAACCCAAAACATTCTATGATTGTGTGATAAAGAGGCTGGGTATCATTATGCCCATTTTACAGATAAGGACATTGAGACAAAAAGTTGTGAAGTACCTTCACAGAAAATTGGCAAGCTACTATTAGACCTAAAAATATAATCCAGTTTTCTTAAATCTCATCTAGTCTAGTCATGAGCTTCCCAGGAGAAAAAGGAGACAGTTGTTCTTGGACAATGACAAAGACCTGACTTTTCAGAGGTGCAGCTAGCAAGGGGGACGGACATTTTAAACCCACCAAAAAAAAAGGCGCATATTTTTTCCCTTCTTATAGCCAACACAGTCACCGGATCAATAAGCAGCCTGGAGTGCTAAGACCACATTTCTTGGCCTGGTTTCAGATGGCATCCCAGGCAAACAAATCCAACTGCCCCCAAAGGGTTGCTCTGAACTGAGTGGGATTCCTTTCAGGCAAAGAAGTCACATGCACAGGACAAGTTATAGGATCAAGATGTAATAGCATGTTGAATTATTAATTTTAAAATGTTTAAAATTGCAACATGCCTTTAAATATAAACTATCATCTCCTACATAGTCTTGACAGTACTCTCATCAAATGCTAATAGATGGTTCTGTAATAAACAGAAGCTTAAAAATGAATCACGTTTATATACCTTGGGATGTCATGAGTAACAGTGTTTTGCAACTTAGGAGTGCAGAGAACCTTTTTTTATAATGCATTGACATCTCCTTCTTGGCATTGAACAACACTTCATAATATCTTACATTATCATTTTATTTCTTTTGTACCAAAATTTGTAATTGTTCTATAAATTTGAAATGTTAATTGTATAATTGTCCTTTATGAGGATACAAGAAAGTCTCTTCAGATTCACCTTTTTTCATACACGCAGAGCAATCACCCCCTTGTGTGCCGTAACAATGACAAACCTGAGGTATTTTTCCTTCTGAGCTAAAAGTGATATACCACTTCCCTCATTAGAAATGTAAATATTTGGGCTAAAGAGAAGAACTGTAACCAAGAAATGTTTTCAGAAGGTCACATTTCTCATGACCTACTGTCTAATCCTTCTCTAGGTGTGCACATCATAATCTATTCCAAGCAAAGCTGCTGGTAATGCTGAGGTAGCATTTAATTAAATATTTTGTTCTGAGACACTTTGAAATCCTTCAAACAAAGGTACCATGCAATTTCAAATACTATTACATCCAAAATCACTGTTATCAGCTACTATAATAATGTAAATTACATTAACACAGGCTGCAGGCCTATCAGTGCAAACAAACTTGAATTTCAGAGTAGTCCTAAAATGAGATTCTGGTGTTGGGACAGAAGCAGGTGAGTCAGCCATTAAAAATGCAGCACTGCCTCAGCTTTTTTCCTTTGCAACAAAACCTTGGAGCCATACTACGGGGTACATCTCAATTCTGACATAAAAAAACAAAGAAGTCAACAACTGTTTATCACTGCTATTCACACAGTTCCAAGCTCATCATAGCCACTTGCTAGGGAAACCACATGATGTCCGCATATTTGCAGCATTCAAACTGGAAATAATAGCAGGGCAAAATAAAAGGGTTTACATGAGGTTTATATTTGGAAATACCAAGGGAAAGAAAACAAGATGAGAACCAAACTATTCACCTACATACAAAAGGATGTATACAGAGATCCATTTTTAGCAATAAGGTAAGTTATTAACAGCGGTTGTGTAAAAAAGCAGACAAGCATACCATGTAAGCTCTGCAGTTTAGTGGCAATGCTGGTTTTAATCTAAAAATTATTAATTACCTGATTTAATTATTAGTAGTCACCTTGTGTGCAGTGCTACAGCATAAACATGAACCAGAAGACTTAATTTCCTCTTTCTTTACATCAACAGGTTCTAATTCTATCTACTGTGGGGTTTTCTATGGTGACACAAGTGTTATTATTGCTAGCTATGACAATATCAGGATCAAATTACTCATTTTGTTTGCTTATCTAGATTTTAAAAACCAGCAAAACTCCAGTTTAATAGTAACTATCAAATCAATTACATTGGTGCAAACTCTTAGAGGTACGTGCATGCACACAAATTATTGTGATGTAAAGCAAGGCATGTATTTAGAGATATAGGAGACTGATAGAAGGATCAAAACAGTGAAGGTTAATTTAGGTATGTGCACGTCAACAGAATAAAATAGCTTCTGTTTAATTTAGGCTAACATTTTAAAGGAATTTACTCAGGTACACAGACAAATTACAATAAGGTAACAGGCTACCGTCAGTTGATCCATGGCCATGGACCATATCAGTTTTCTTAGTCTGTAACAAATAGTGAGATAACCAAAGTTAGCTAGCCATCTTTTCATGAAACCTAGATTAATTCACTAATTTCTCGTCTGTCTTGACAGATGCACAGTCACTGTAGATCAGCTGATATGCGATACCTTGTCACGGCACTGCATTGGATGAGGAACGTGAGAACAAAGTAAAATTGGGCTGACTTCTGCACAAGAAAAATAACTAAATGACCAAACTAAAATGGGATAAACTATATTTTGTTCCAGTTGCTGCATTCTTCAAGGACCTATGTAGACCTAAACTAACTGGTACTGGTGCCAGTTTTTTTCTACCTAGACAGAAATCTACAGAGCTGTGCATAAAATGCAGCACTAGTTTAACTAAGTCTGCATTTAAAATGAATAAATGTAACTCAGTTCAAACCACTACATTTAAAGTAGGATTTTAGTTTGCTTTAAAATTATTAGGAATGGGTTTAAATTAAACTAGTGTATTCTTAAATCAGAATGCTGGATCAGAATATCACAACTATGCAGACTTTTTCACCTGTAAAGTTGTTTAAAAATACTTTCTAACCTTCTCATCAGACAGGCCAAAATTAATACTGGTAAGGATAGTAGAAGGTCCAAGACCTCTATTTGTTGCCAACCAGCTCTCAATTGCAGTAGTTTTTTGCACCTGCAAATGACCCGAAGGTAGAAATATTGGCATATACAAGGTTATTACAAACACCTGATTTACTCCTGGATGAAATTTAATCCTACCTGAGGAAATACTGTCAGGTAACTCAGAAAGAGTTAATTCTTATCCTTGGAAGAAATGAAATATTTCTACAGCTTTAGCAATCCAAATTAAAAATATAAAATCTTTTGCTCCTTGGACTCAAGGACTACAGCTAATTAGACTGAATCATAACACTCCCTTAAAACCAATACATATTAAAAGAACCATATTTAAAAGACTAGAAAAAACAACATAAAGAAAAAGTAACAAAATTTGCAAATTCTTCATGATTCTGTAAATCAGTATCAAAGGGTTTACTGTCACCCTCTGTTAACGTCAGGAACAGGAACATCTCAAAAGAGAATTATCAGGTATATTGCTTTGGTTGGAAGTGCCAAAATATATGGAAAAAATATTACTGCCCAAGATGTCCAATCTGATTTCTAAATAAAAGAAGTAATAGACTGAGTTTCATCCATTACAGGAATCCCAGTGGTTTGGGAATCACTCACACTAAAATGACAGAGCAAAACATCTCGACACACACAGGAATAAACAAGGCCTTGATCCAGGAAACTGCTCCCTGCTGGGACTACTTGAGATCAATTAGACTCAAGATTGACATGGGACATGGCTTATTCGGAGCTGTTTGCAAGACTGAGGCCAAGAATCTAAAAGAAAACTTTAACAAATTCCTCTCAACAACAAAAAGCCCCTTCTGCATTTTTTTAACTTTCCATTTTTTGTTGTTCCTTCTATATCTTATTGTAAGATATTAGGAAGGCCAAGGTTTATTTTACTCTTAATATTTTCATTAGTAAAAAGGGGTATTAGCTATTTAAAATAAATAATTTCACATGTACTGCTAATACTCAGTGATGACTTCATAGGTGGCCAAAACATTTCTAAAGGGCTAAGAAATTTCAGGGGGAGGTGTTCCCCAAAAGTCAGTGCACAAATTCCTCTTCTCTCCCAGAGGCAAACTTCCAGATACCTTTTATTTTCATTAAAAAGTTTCTCAGCTTGTCCTTTTGTGTATAGGTGGTGTAAATTGGTGGCAATGGAGAAAGGTCATTCTGAGCTGCTGTGATTCAAGTGCTAGCACAGGTTCTAAAATAAAGCAACATTCTCAGAGCTATGATAAAGGCTGATCCTCCAACACTTCTGGTTTTGCTGCTACTGAAACTATTGCTGATGTACAGTGTAAGTTATTCTCAGCAATTCATACTAACCTTGGAAAATTTGCAGACAAAATTGAGAAAGGTCCCACTGTACTTAAATATGGACATTATATCTACAGTTTCAATCCATTAGCTTAATAAAACTGAGTTTATTCCAAAGAAAATCTGATTCACCATAGAGCTTCTATGCTCTTCCTATTTTCACTGCATTAAGTGAAATGCAAAAGGCAGACACTTATCCCAGCAGGGAATAGCACTGAGATATTTCATGGCTTTATAAAGTTTTAAATCAAAGGAGACCATCAGATCATCCCATTCACTTCAGGTATATCATAATCCATTATGTTTCATCTAGTCACTGCCGCACAGAGCCTCCTCTAACTTGTGTTTGTTGAACGCTTGTCTGCCAAAGTTGACACCTGGGTGTTTTGCTTCAGTCATTACCAGTTAAACTGTGGTCTCTGTGGCCCCTGCTGCAGCTGCAAATGAATCCTGGGCAAACAAAATGTCACAGTTTTGTGTGGCACTCTCTGCCAGGGCACTTCACACACATTGCAACTCTTAGTGTTTACATGTGAAGACAAGGCTCATGTAAGGATGTTCAGCTCCTTCACAATTCATGACACTTGAGGACTCTGACAGCAGGAGTGGCAGGTCTGAAAACACAAAATCTGAAAAGACAGCTATTCTCCCTCCAGTACATGCTGGTGCAGATGCCATTCTGAGTGACTGGCCATCAGACTTTCCTGAAAGACAGGTGTGAGGTGTTCCAGGACTATCGGTCCAAAACTGACTGGAGGACCGATACAACCCTAACACCTGATCAGGAAAGCATAAATACAGAACAGGTTTTTACAGAAATCAGAAGGTTCCTTCACTTCACACCTATGCAGATCTTTGAAACTAGGACATTTGTAAAGACATTTATCTGTACTACAGCTCCAGCACAACTGGGACTTCAGGTAAACATAGGCAAAACTTTACTGTCTCCTCTTCCTCTGCCATTTGACCTGTAACTTTGATAGTGCGCTTCCTTCAATTTTAACTTTCCTGCATCACTGACACAACCGGAGCCTCAATTAGGGTATATATTAACATACCTGAGGGCCTTTGAATACAGCTGCTACCCTTTCTCAATCTGTTTAGCAACAGATGTAATTATGACCAGCATGACAACAGAGGTAAGCTCATGCAGAGGAGCATATTCACCAACAGTAGGTGAAAATGGATCACTATGATCACAGCTGTCAGAAACAAAGTCATTCAAAGGATTTCTGAAGAAGTTGGAAGGAATTTAGTGAAGGGATGTAGCTGCTCCATCTTTATATTCTTGAATGAGAACATGAGGAGACACAGCAGGGGCATACTCGCCAAGTGTCAAAGAAGAGACTCTCCCACAGGGCCCAAGGAATAGAGGAGCCGTGATGCTGAATTAAAAAGAGAAGGAGAAGCACAGTTGTCTGGATAAAGGGTCCCACGTGATTCCTCCAACCAGGTGCAGTCAAGTTGTGCTATGCCACAGAGGAAAAGGAGAACTGCTATCAAGTCTTTCAGTAGTGAGACAAAAAAACTATGAAGAAGAATCTCCTGTTTCCTTACAGTTTCACTTTCTAGTTCTCACCTGCAACACTGCGATTGCACTACCTGCAGACACAACAAGGGGACCTCTCTTCCTCTTTTTTTTTCCCTGTAGTCAGTCATTTCTGCCTTTCCCTGAGGTGCCACTGAATTCTAAAACTCAAGAAAGAATTTAGTCAGCAAGTGGGTAGAAGCGCAAAGGAAGGAAGAGGGAAGAGAAGGCAAACAAGCAGGTAAATGTCAAACCAAACAAGCAAAGGAATCAATAGCACCAATAGCAAAGCAGCAAAAGCCACAATGGCTGAGAACCTGAGACTGATGTGATTTACTTTCATGCCTTAGGACGTTCAGTTCCACATAATCCACTGTCAAAGTCAATTATAAATATTACAGTATCTGCTACTGGAACTGATCCAATCCATTCAGAAGAACACATCGAATGCTGCTTGTAAGGTACATGAGCACTTAATGACAAGGATTTATACCAAGATACAATCAAAATGAACAAGCTGTGCGAAAGAGCAAACCAAAGCTAGGTTGCTTGTGTCTCTCTGTTTTTAATATCTGCACTTAATTTCTCAAGGGATTATTTTAAACTAGCTTTCTTCAAACATAACAGCATTAGGAAACAAAGGACCAAAGAATTTTTTTACACTGGTCCATAAAATTACTTTCCTAAGTCTATGTTAATATATCAAAATAGACGTAATTATGAGATTTTTAAAACACTCAGAGCCTGGCACCTTCTGCTGTAATCAGTAACACCATCTATCTCTCACCACATGACTTTACCACTACTGAGAAGATGATCCACTCTTGAATGTGATGAAATAGTGCTATTTGAAGAACAGAACTGTGCTGGTAGGCATAGGGAAGTGCTTTGAAGAGTTTGAAATCAGAGTACAGTCTCTTTTTGTTAAAGATATACAGGCAGAACTGTTTATTTAGAACTGGAACTGCTCCCCAGATCTTTCCCTGGTTTGAGGGCACACAGGTGAGTAATGATTTTTACTGTATCTGCTTGTCTAAGAAACACTAGCCCGTTCTGGCAAAAGAGGAGCTCAGCCACATTTATTTCTGCCTTTGCCCTTTCTTGACTTGTGTACAATTGCCTCGTACTTCAACACAAAGCCTCTAACACTGGAAATTCCAGCTGGCACAGAGCAGAGCAGCATGTGCCCTCAGAAACACATGTGGCTGTGAGCACATCAAATCCATTCTCCTCACTTGAAAGTGGCTTCTCAACAAGCAACAAATGAAGTTCTAGTTCTACCAGATGGCAGGGTGTCTAAAAGATCAAGAAAACCTCCAAAATGAACATTATGATCAACATAATCCCATGGCCCAAGCCTGCACTATGGGAGCAGTCCACACCTCACCACACAAGTACAGGCTGACTTCCTCTCACCTTCTTTTCTTCTAGCATTAACACACAGCAGTAGGGATAGTATATATTTTAACCTTAAATTCCATTGCACATACTCTTCCTCTTAAGAAACTACAGAGTGGGCAGCACAGTCAGGCAGCCGGTACCCTGCCACACAACCAGGAAGAATAAAGGCCATACCGAGTGGTGGCATGGGTGGGAAATGACTAGTGGATTGCTTAGCACACCCTCACGAAGTGTGTAAGTTCAACAGAGGTAAGAAAAATTGTTAGGAGGTGCATAGAAAAGCATTCATCACAGAGAATAATCTCTCAATCCTACTGCAAAATCAGAAAGTAAGAGAGGAGGCTGGATCAGATTTTCATTTCTAATTTCCAACACCTCATCAAGCCAGGTCTGGACAATTATGATTCACCAAAGCAAGTGTAACTTGTGGGAAGCAAGCCAGTTTACCGGATACACTTGACTAGCAGACAAACCGCTATGGCACAGGCAAGCTCCAGGAAAACAAAGCCTACAAGAACAGAAAGAATCCTCTAAGGTGATAGTCCAAGTGATGGTGGCTATCCTTTATGGAGGCAAATTGTGCTTCTACTGTTAAAGCAGATGCAAGATTTGTTTCCAGTTCTGTTCATTTGACTTCTCTTGAGTACATTAACAACTTATTCCTATATTTCTCACTTTTTTTTATAGGAAGGATTCCACTGAAAGAAGTACAGGACACTAGTTTTAGTCTATCTTTTTAGCATAGTAAGAATCTTTCTACACTATATAATTTCATTTGCTACAATAAATCATTATGAAGTCAGCTGAAGTGCAAAATAACATATCTTAAGAACCTTCAAAGAAAAAAAATATAATGGTATCTACCTAATTATACATCAAAGAGTACTTTAGGAATAAATTCTGTTATCTGCAATGTTAGAATTTTTTTTAGTGCTCTACTTTAGTAATAATATAAGAACAGTGCTGCTTGAATTAACCACAGTTTTCAGCATAACTGTGCTCAGATATCAGGGGTGTCCAAATGCCCTTTTACATGTCCACTCTATTCTTATCATTAGAGATTCTCATTTCATATTTCCCACAAAAATATTCAATTCTTAATGCAGAAGTATTTCCACTGTGGTCCTTTTTAATAACTTCAGTCTTGTCACAGTTCAGCATAATATTTTATAAAGCTTCTTTTTGAGTTAAAGGGCATGAAGTTCCAATAATACCAGTAATACATATTGCATTTGTATTTCAGTTTTCAATTATTTTCACAGTTCTATTATCACTTTCTCCACAAAAATGTTTTTATGGGGGCAGTCTCATTTTACACACAAGAATACATCTAATTCTGACATCCATCTGGTATGCTGTCTGGAAACCTTTTTTATTATATTTGTCATAGCATATTTAGAGGTAAACTTACCCTGTGACATTTCAAGATAAACAGCATTTTCTCAGACACACTAACAAAAATCCTAAAAATCTTCTATACAATGTAAAAAATTTGCCCTAAATAATAAAGATTATGTTTTTCAAGGTATTGTGAATCTGCATGTTATTTTGCATCTAAAATGCTTAATCAAAGGTGATCAGAGTTGAGGTTGGAAGGGAACTCTGGAGGTCATCTTGTCCAAGCCCCCTGCTCAAGCAGGGACACCTAGAGCTGGTTGCCCAGGACCATGTCCAGGTGGCTTTTGAATATCTCCAAGGGTGGAGACTCCACAGCCTCCCTGGGCAACCTGTGCCAGTCACCCTGACAGGGAAAAAGTGCTTCCTGATGTTCAGAGGGAACTCCTGTGTTTCAGTTTGTTGGCTGTTGCCTCTAGTCCTGTCACTGGGCACCACTGAAACGAGCCTTCCTTCAGGTATTTATATACATTGATAAGATCCCGCCCAAGCCTTCTCTTCCCTAGGCTGAATGGTCTCTCAGCCTTTCCTCATAGAAGAGATGCTCCAGTCCCTTAATACTTTTTCTGAGCATTCATTGGACTCTCTCCAGCAGGCTCGTGCCTCTCTCTTGTATTGGAGAGCCCAGGACTGGACACAGCACTCCAGGTGTGGCTTCACCAGTGACGAGTAGAGGCAAAGGATCACCTTCCTTGACCTGCTGGCAGTGCTTTGCCTAATGCAGTCCAACAACACACTAACCTTTTTTGCTGCAAGGGCATATTGCTGGCTCATGTTCAACCTGATGTTCACCAGGACCCCTGGGTCTTTTTCTGCTGAGCTGCTTTCCAGCTGGGTGGCCCCCAGCATTTATTGGTGCAGGGGGTTGTTCATCCCCAGGTTCAACATGAGCCAGCAATGTGCCCTTGCAGCAAAAAAGGCTAACAGTATCTGGGGCTGAATTAGGAAGAGTGTTGCCAGCAGGTCAAGGGAGGTATATAAATACCTAAAGGGAGGTTATTGGATCCAGTATTGACCTCTGGGGTACATCACTTGCTACTGGCCTCCAACTAGACTTTTTGCCACTGTTCACAGACCTATGGGCTCAGCTGTTCCCTCAGTTTTCATTCCCCCTCACTGCTTGTTCATCTAGCCTGTACTTCAGCTTCTCCACAAGCATCTTTTGGGAGGCAGTGTTGAATGCCCCACTGAAGTCAAGGTGTATAATATCCATGCTCTTAAGTTTACCCGAACCATGAGTTCCTCTCATATTCTTTTATGGTTCATTAATACATTGATATTCCTGATGTGCTAAGGTTAACATTTTTAAAAGAGAACAAGTCAGACATTCAGCATTTATCAATTGATTCATTGCCCCTAAAATCAGAGATACATTGCTCCTTCCCCATTACACCAGGAATCAGCCTTTAATACTGGGAAGAAAAACAAAGGAGCAACCAAGTTCATGTTTTCTCTTTTATTTTTTCATCCTTTTTCTTTATAAATTCACTTCTTTGGGGCATCCTTGAGGATGTCTCTATGAGATGTCTGAAAGAACAGAGAATGATAGGCTGGTAATTGGCATGGAAGAATGTCCTATACCCAGCAGTCCTTAAAAAAAAAAGAAACAGAAGAATGGGACATGAAAAGCGAGAATCACTAGTAGAACAAAAGAAGGAGTGGTGGCACAATAAAAGACTATTCAGAGGCAACATCCTCCATTGCTCCTCAGTTTTGATTAAACCCCAGAGCAGGCTTATCTTGTGTACGGAATGAACCAAGGGGTCCTTTGGAAAAAAATGGGAAAACCTTGGTAGCCCAGAACTAATTAAAAACTAATGGAAATCATGTACCCAATGAGAAGTCATGAAGAACAGCTTAAAACTGTAGATTCCTTACACATTTTACCCCAGTGCAGTTTCTTTCAAACAAACAAACATCATATTCAAATTTAGATATGTTTCCAAATTGTTCATCTTTTTACATGCAACATCCAAAAATCTTTTAAATAATCTTCCTTTAAAAAAAAGACTAAAATTCCTTCTTTTTTTAAGACATTAATTCTCAGAGCAGAGTTGTCATAGGAGACAATTACGAAATCTCAAAGTAAAATCCATCTTTCAAAGGGTAAAAAGTAGTACAGTTACATAATTTAAAAGGTAGAGTAATAAAATAGTAATAACACTGGCAACTTCTTTCTAAAGATCTTGGAAAGCTGTGCAAATATTGATGTAGATGTAAGCATTACAATTTATCTGGAAATTAGGAAATAGTCTCAGTTTCATTTCAGAGATAAAGGCACACAAAGGTTAATTAATTAACTCAGCGTCACTCAGTTATATCGTGGAATCAAGAAGGGGGATGCGGAACAGCTGTGCTTGGCCACTGTTTTAAAAATATAACCCAAAACTGCTCCAAAGTCACATGCCTGCTTCCAAGATTGCTTTCCATTCAGAAGTACTATCTATCCAGAAAATAGATCACCTTGTGCCTTACACTGGCAAACAAAAGAAGTTACAAATCTGTCAGTACAGTATCTCAGTAATGAAACATGTATAAAATACAGTATGGAGTAAATGAAAAGGCAAAGTTCTGAAGATGTTTTGTCATTTTCTTACCTGTTTTTATTACTGCAGACAAATGAGAAGAGGGTTGTGTGGAAAGACTAAATGATTAGAAGAAATGCAAAACAGAATCACCTGGATAAAATGAAATTC
Source organism: Egretta garzetta (assembly GCF_000687185.1). Taxonomy (NCBI): domain Eukaryota; kingdom Metazoa; phylum Chordata; class Aves; order Pelecaniformes; family Ardeidae; genus Egretta; species Egretta garzetta. Next base: position 2,397,714 of record NW_009259063.1, read on the forward strand.
TAGTATAAAAATGTGAATGATAATGAAGTGGAAGGAAGAAGGTGCATGCTTGCATGCACTCGTTTTTTGTCAGTGCAGGACTGAATCTATTCTACAGCGTTACATACCAAAGTGAGAAATAATCAGATTCTATCCCACATCTATTTCCTCTAAAAACATATACACAGGGCAATGCTGCAACACAATCAGCAACATCCTAGACTGGCTTCTCCAAAGGGGAAGCATAAAGAGTGTAATTCACTGGCATTATACTGAGATATTTCAATAGAGACACAAGAGAAATCAAATAAAAAATGAAAGGTGAAACTCTTCCTTGATGCAGTATTAGTCACTGTCTTTATCCTTAAATAGGTGATTAGGGATGAGGCATACCTAATGTTGATGTACTGGGTTTGTATGACAAGGTTTTGGGAGCAGGGGGGCTACAGGGGTGGCTTCTGTGAGAAGCTGCTAGAAGCTTCCCCTGTGTCCAATAGAGCCAATGCCAGCCAGCTCCAAGATGGACCCACTGCTGGCCAAGGCCAAGCCCATCAGTGATGGTGGTAGCGCCTCTGGGATAATGTATTTAAGAAAAAACCCTCACACAACAGCAACTGCAGCTGGAGAGAGGAGTGAGGATATGTGAGAGGAACAACCCTGAAGACACCAAGGTCGGTGAAGAAGGAGGAGGAGGAGGTGCTCCAGGCGTCGGAGAAGAGATTCCCCTGCAGCCTCTGGTGCAGCCCATGGTGAGACAGGCTGTCCCCCTTGAAGCCCATGGAGGTCCATGGTGGAACAGATCTCCACCTGCAGCCTGGGGAGGACCCCACACCAGAGCAGGTGGATGTGCCCAAAAGAGGCTGTGACCCATTGGTAGCCTGCGCTGAAGGAGGGTCCTGGCAGGACTTGTGGACCCGTGGAGAGAGGAGCCCACGCGGGAGCAGGTTTGCTGGCAGGGCTGGTGACTCTTGCAGGGGACCCATGCTGGAACCGTCTGTTCCTGAAGGACTGCACCCTGTGGGAGGAACCCACACCAGAGCAGTTTGTGAAGAACCCCATGGGAAGGACTCATGTTGGAGATATTCAAGGAGGACTGTCTCCCGTCTGAGGGACCCCACGCTGGAGTAGGGGAAGACAGCAAGGAGGAAGGAGCAACAGAGATGACATGTGATGAGCTGACCTCAACCCCTATTCCCCACCCCCTGTGGGGAGGAGATAGAGAAATTGGGAATGAAGTTGAGCCCAGGAAGAAGGGAGGGGTGATGGGAAGATGTTTTAAGGTTGGGTTTTATTTCTCATTACCCTGCTCTGATTTGATTGGTAATAAATTAAACTGATTTCCCCAAGTCAAGTCTGGTTTGCCCATAATGGTAATTGCTGAGTGATCTCTCCCTGTCCTTATCTCAACCCATGAGCCTTTCATTATGTTTTCTCTCTCCTGTCCAGCTGAGGAATGGGAATGATTGAAGGACTTTGGTGAGCACCTGGCATCCAGCCAGGGTCAACCCACCACAGCTGGTTAATATCCTGTTTGTTACCATTATACTGAATTTAACAGTCTATTTAACAATCGCAAGATTTTAATCTCATTTGAATGTGACTCCTAAACCTAACATGGCACTTGTACGAGTCCAATCTGTTGCTGAAGAAGCACTGCTTGTTCAGGTAACATTTGTGTGGAAGTAGCTTTAAATTTACAATTCTGTTATTTCCAAAATGTCACATATTTCTAAGTACCCAGAAGAATACCAGGTCCACAGGATTGCACCACTTTCCCCAATTACAATACCAAAATGCAGTGGGAAAGATAGGAGATGCTTGGGATGACCTGAGCATTGAATAATACAGGACAATTCAGATCCTATAATACGAATGTGGTGTACCTACCATCAACAATGAACACATAGTTCTTTCTAGCCTTATGTATCAAGCATCCTGGTTGCTATTTTAGCCATTCACCTAACGAAAAAAACAGATCCTAAAGGGTGCTGTAGCTGGAATTCTATGGATCTTAACAGATCCCAAAGCACATTTTGATGACCAGGTATGGAATTCTATGGATCTTAACAGATCCCAAAGCACATTTTGATGACCAGGTAATAAGGAATTAGGGAAAGTGCTATAAAGGGTATTGATGTAGAAATTTACAAATGGAGAGGTTTTATTAAGGCTTTATCTGGAGCTATGTGATTTTTTAAAACTTTTTTTTAAATTTGCTTGTTTTAGAAGAAGAAAATTTTTATCTGAAAAAAAGAACACCAATTTAAGGTGCATTTTTAGAAGTCCAATACATGAAAGATTTTCCTTAGTGTGTTCTAAATGCTGTACAGATTCTTAGTCATCTATATGTTCTCAGTTCTCTTCTTTATTCCTCAGCAGAACACTGTCAAGGCAAATCATATCAAGGCACCCCCACAGCAAAAATGACCATGTATATTCAGAAGATACTAATAAATTTTATAACTTTGATTTATACAAGGCAGTGGTAGGTTTTTTCACTTTTTGCACACGTAATTGCAATTTATTTTAAAAAATCCAGTAGCTTTCCATCTTGTGACAGCAAAGCCTCTCTCATCTTTTGAGTAAAACCTTAAAAGCATAGTTCAGTGTATTCCTTGTTATTAGCAGTCCATAATGCAAAAATATTCTCATTTCATTACAAAAGAAAAATAATTTACATCATCTGGGACTCAAATCCCACACAATCTACTAGAGAAAAATCATATGAGAAATTGGAAACCAGGAAACAACCTCTGTATCAGACAAGGAGCTAAAATAGGTGATCTTTAGAAACATGAACAAACCAGGTGTTTTACTTAAGATCTCATGGAAGTGGATTTATTTTCTGAGCAAGTTACAAGATCATTAATTTACACCATATTCAAAAGCTGGAATCCTGAAAGAGAAGCATGCAAGACCATGCACCCCCCAGTCAAAATCCTGCCAATGAAGGCAATGCATCTTTTCCTATAGCTTACAACTCTATAGAGCTGATAACTAAACCAACCTATGTCCCTGATCTGTCAATCTTTCATATCTCAGGTAAGTGCCATCAATGCATCACAATAGAAGGGCTGAGTCTTTCTCTCTGTCTCTGCACCTGGAAAGCTTTCACCCAGCAGACATTTAATGAAAATGAGTATATTCCTGCAGAAAGTTTTCGTTTTACTAAGTGACCATTTTTTTGCAAAAGAATGTTTCATCAGAAAATTCATCATCTGAATTCTTCAGCATCCTCATGGGGATGAATATATATTTCTGACACCGTTTTTCATTAGTTCCCTTCTGCACAGAGATTATAATATATTCTTAATAAAACAGTCATCCAAGACAGACAGAAAGACAGACACTTTGAGGAACATTACAACTGCTTATCACAGTGCACAAAGAGGACTTAAGAGCCTACTAAGGAATCTATATTCAGGAGCAATCAGTTATCCACAGTCTGTATTATCCACAGCCTGTAAGACTTGGCTGTAAATGGAGAGTTAAGAGCAGTACTTAATTTGGTCATCTGCAGGCCCAAAACAGCGTTCTTAGTTTTCTGAGTAGGCTGCACAGAGAAACAGATCTGGCAGTCCTAGATAGTATACATTGAATTTGTCATAACTTTCTCATTGTTAGAAGTCCACAATATGCCTCTGAATCCTTTTTTGGCACCTAACCAGAATGGCTAAGTCTATAATGTTAATAAAAGAGTTGAGAGATTGTTCTCTGGCTCGAAGGCCATGTGGCAGATGCACACCACATAGCATTTGACCTTGAGTCCCTTTGGGCCCCATGAATTACCCCTCTGACCACAAGGCATAATTTTTTTTTACTGTTTTCTTTTCAGTTCAAACCACCTGAAATAACATGAGAGCTGTTCATACAGCTCCTCCGGCTTTGGTTGTTCTCCGTCTGCAAAATTTTAAATCTAAAAATAGGACTTAAATATTCCTTCCATAATGATATGTCGCACTGAAACAGCAGGCAAAAAAATGAGTATGTATTACCATATACTACTGCTGTGGCTGGTAGCTGTACTGTAATTAAAAATTGTTAATGGTTCTATTATAAGTGTCTAATTCACAGGTTTTATCATTTAGCCTTAAAAGATAATGGCTTAATTTTATTTCATTTACTTGAGTGAGTAATCCTGACTTGTGAAAGGAGTCCTGTTATTAAGTCACATCAATAAAGATGCAGGATAAGCCCCAAATTGAAAATAACATTTACAGTGTAAGAGTGCATTTCTTTCTTTCCGCCTCTCTCCCTGTAAATGAAAAAAAACAGTTTCATCTGAATCAAAATGAAAACACATAGACACTCTCAGTTAACACCCTTTTTTTTTTTTCAGAATTGATATAGGAAATTTATCAAGTGAGCAGTCATTACAGGGTTATGATATTTTTTGAAAAAAATCTTTGAAATCTAGCTCACGTGTTTACCTTTGCTCGTGATCAGTGGTCAGTGCTCTTCTAAAGCAAAATCCAAAGGATCTTATTCCAAATCTTACAGGAGATGTTGAGCTTATACTCATTTCATACTCAGTACAACCCCAAACTCACTTCAAATCCAGTAGTGATTGGTCAGATCCAAAAGAGATGTTTGCTTCTGGATAACACCTACAAATCATGATTTTTAGTTGTCAGATATGAGGCTTTTACATGTGTCTATTTACGTGTTATCTATTTGACCATCTAAGGCCTGGTCTTTTTCACAACTATCAGTCCATCACAGTACAGGAGAAATTCAGTCATTTTGGTGGAGATCTTACCTGCATTTTTATGCTGTGCTTCTGCTGTGGGATTCCCCAGATCCACAAGGTATCCTTTGCCCTTAACACTCCATGCTCTGTAGCCTTGTATTTTTTTTCCTGTAATACTGTTATTTTAGACACACATACACAGCTGATCATATTGCCATGTCAAATGATGTGCCAGTGCATCAGCAGAGATCTTGTATCACTTAGCATACCAAAACACAGAAGTGCTAAATGACAAAGAATGATGTTTCTTTGAGGGACATGAACTCCAGGCTACTGAGGCCAATAAAACAATCCAGTTTCTTCTGCTAAGATGAACAAGGGAAGTGAATGTTTATCATAGAAGCTACAAAGAAGTCTGTGCATTGAAACTGGTGACACAAGGGTGCAACATTCAAGGTACTACTAACAGTGCTGGAGAGCTAATGCAAAGGAGGCTAAGCCAATGATGATTCTGGTGGTTTACCTTACCATGAGATGCTTATTTTAATCATAGAATCATAGAATGTTTTGGGTTGGAAGGGACCCCTAGAGGTCATCTAGTCCAACCCCCCTGCAGTGAGCAGGGACATGGCTAACTAGATCAGATTGCTCAGAGCCCCATCCAACCTGGTCTTGAATGTTTCCAGGGATGGGGCCTCCACTACCTCTCTGGGCAACCCGTTCCAGTGTTTCAGTACCGTCATTGTAAATGGAGATATTAGCGGGGATATTGAACTCATAAAACTAGATCAGGGTTTTTAAAGGCAAAGTTTGATCCTGATGGGCTAAAATCCTGCCATGATAAGCCAGTCCCCCAGCTCAGTCCTTTTAGCAATGCAGGAAGCTGCTCTTATCAACACATGAATTTCAGACCAAAGAGAACTTTCAAGACAGAAATTAAACACTAAAAAAAGCACAAGAAAGCACAGACAACTCAGAATATGATGGAAAACGAGATGGAGGAAAGTCTGACTGACTCAGAGCTCAGGGGAAGGGGCTAAGCAGGGTTAGCAGACAAGCTTAGGTGTGCTAACAGCTTAAGACCTAGCTCAAGACAGCAGCCACTGAAAGAAAAGCTCAGTTGGGCGTGTCTTTGAAAAGCTTACCTACCATTTAAATTCCAGTGATAACAAGCGATAAAAAAAAAAAGGATCAGGAGGCCTCAGGCTGAGACTTACAAGAATTGAGGAATTAATTTTATTTATATATGTATATACATATATATGCACTGAGCACCTAAGAGGCTTTGACTAAAAGCTGAAGTTGTATTGGCTGGAATAATTGGAAATTATTCTTGGGGCAAGGATTTTCTTCTGGGTCTTCAGTTAGAAAGGAACTGGCTGAAATGCTCTCAGAGCTAGCAGATTAGGAGAGAACGCTCAGTGGGGTGGATCCTTTGGAACGGCCTTGAAAGTCTCAAAGGTTAGCAGTTTTCCTGACTTGTGTCAAGGGTGAAAACTAAGATAAATAGATCTAAAACTAAATTAATACTTCATCAGGTTACAGAAAGGGCAATGATTTTGCCCTGGGGTCAGAGAAAAGCTGGATATTGGGAATGCAAGTGTGAGATGGTAATGACCACAGAGGAGGTAGTAATAAAACGCAGTGGCTTCATGAACTATAGGGTATCTGCCAGTTTCCAAGCTGGTATTCTGAAAGACTTAGAATATGCATTCACATGAAAACACTTTTAATAAATGTCTCAAGTTGTCATATGAACAGGGAGCAGCAATTATTGAGCTTGTGTTTATGAAGCAGTGGGGACAGAAAACGTGATCCAGTTACTGTGCTCTTTGGACCTCAGTGGAACACAGTGCTTTCAAACAGATGATGTCGGTAGACAGACAGAAATAAATACAAAATGGTTTCCAGGCTAAACTTGACAGCATTCTTTTTTAAAGAGAGCTGGCTGTAAAAGAAAACCCTTAGATGTCCTCTGTCTGGACTTCAGTAAAATAGCTGATACAGAGCTATGTGGGAAATTAATAAATAATGCTAGAGAAGAAAAAGGTAAAAGACGGGTATTGCTAAAGGAAAAATGGAAATAGAGTGTCAGACTGTTGACAGTGTTGAAAGGAGCAATTTGACACCAGAAGGAGCTTAATGGTAGTTACCTGAGGATCAGTTCTGGGGCCAACTCTTTTCAAATTTTCTTTCATGATCATGGCATAAAAATGAGTGGTATGATGACACAAAGCAAAGAAGCATTGTCAATACAAAACAAAAGCAAGTCACTGCAGAGAAAAAATGGAATGATCTGAGGACAGGAGCAATGGAAAAAAGAGTGTGGACTGCAGCATTTTTTACTTGAGGACCTAAATGCTTATCTTTCTGCAGTAAATGTAGAAAACCACTAGTGGAAAATGACTGAAGAAAAGGACCTATCTGGGCTATGAGGCACAGATTTCCCAGGAAACTAGAATGTCCTTCTTCTCTTGCACGAGCATTTATCTGAGAGCAAGTAGAGCACACATACTCCCACTGCAAGTGATGCAATTTCAGTTGTTAGCTGCCTAGACCCCAGTCAGATCACGGCATGCTTAAGGGCTGATCACAGAACAACTATGAGCAATGCAGCTGTGACAAGAATGAAGACAAAATCAGGATGTATTATTTGAGGCATTTTCCGTGGACACAGAGAATTATGTGTGCCATTATAGAAGGCATTGGTAACCCGTGACAATTCCAGTCACCCGTTAAAAATACAGGAAGACACAAACAGGAACAGGGGAAGAGAGGCTACCAGGAAAAGCTCAAGAGCTATGGTTAATGTAATAGCAGAGCTCTGAAGCTGAGGTTGCAGGAAGTCTTGGCCGATCCTTTTTTCTTGGGTTGAAATCAGCAGTCTTTGTTTGCCTGTCCTTATTGTAAGCAAAGTGGCAGTCCTGAACTAGACACAAGAAGTTGTTTGTCTTTTTTTAAAAAGGTCTCACAACAGCACAGGTATCTTAACAGGCTATTGTAGCACAGCTTTAGATTTATATTTACAGCTTTATGCAGATCCAATATTACAAAGATAGAAGAGATATTTAAAAAATAACAACTCTGTCTGCATGGTTTGTCTTTCATGCCACTGTGGAAGAGTGTACTGTACCATCATACGCTCAAAGAAAGAATCAGTAACTCAACCATAGAGTGATATATTTATTGTGTTCTGCAAGAAGGGTAATTATCATCACCACATCATAATACAGTCCCATAATGAAAGATTCTCTCACCCTGAGCCAACACACAGAAACATAATGCCTGCAAAGACTTTTTATAGCCTCATACTCTAAAATTTCCAGGGTTAAACAAAAAAAAAAAAAAACCAAAAAGAAGAAGAAGAAATAACATTTTATTTAAAAAGTGTTCTGACCACTAAGGCAAAAAATGTGCATTTGTGTAACATCTTTTTGTAACCAGGATTAGCAATCAGAAGGACTAAACAGTAAAGCCTGGGTTGTCATTCATTCCTCCAAATAGCTCACTGTTGCATTTTTACTGGTTATATCTTACTTACGAATTTTTGCATTAAATCAGAATAATAGTCTTTTCAATCTGTTATCCTGTCTTCCACAGTAGCCACAGGCAGATAATTTATGCAACAGTTTAAACTTTCTTCCTTGATAAGGAACTGTTTGATATCATACTGATGCATAAAGTTCCATCCTCACCTCTGGCAGGTAGCAGTTAGATTACATCCTGTGACAGTCACAGAAAAATGGGAAAATGGCAGCGGAGGGCTCTTGTGCAAGAAAGCAGAGAGGACTGAGATAGATCATTGATTCTGGAGGTAGCAGTGAAGAATAGCCAAAGCTTTCCTTGATACATATGGACAGACATATGCTACATCGTGCATCAGCAATATTTCCATTGCTTCAGGGAAGCATCAGATCTAGCAAGCACACTCTATCTCATTGATTTGGGCATGTTCAGCAAATCCAGCACCATAAGGATTAATCTAATTTATTGTGCAAGTGCAAATCCTCTGGTCAGTCCATTATGCACTGGCCATGTGGCCACAGAAGAGCCGTGGCACATGACTCAAGTGCTTTTATAAGAAGCTGTGTGGCCAGCTGCATCAGAAAGACTGGGCATCACCAGCATAAATAATGGCAAAAAAAAGACTGTCCACATATTAAGGTACCAATCTAGCAATCCAAGTCATTAAAATTCAGTTTTTGCTTTACAGGAGATTATGTATGTGGTCCAGGGCAAATCATTCAGTGTTCCCTCAGTGTCAATTCTGTTCACTAGATTAGGGGGCATGACTATACTTTCCTGCCTCAGAAGCCTGTTGTAACAATCAATACATTAAGGCTTCTTAAACATTCAGATCATATGTTATTGGATGATTACCCAAGGTAGCGAGAAATGTCAGACCCTTTTATTAACCCCATGAAGTTCATTGCCTATTTATGTAAGAAGGATTTCCTGGTATCAGTTTTAAACTGAAAGGCTGTGATTTCATTATGAACCCTTTGTTCTTGAGTTCTTGAGAGAGTTAAATTGGTGCACCTTCTTGACCTTCTCTAAACTATTAATAATTATACACCTCTTTCATTTCACCTCTTATTCATTGCTGCTCTTACGTAAATACCCTAATCTTTTAAATCTCTGTGTATGTGGAAGTCTTTCCATGCCTCTAATCTTTCTCATTACTATTCTCTGAATTTCCTACTTCCCTTATAGCCTAAGTGAAGTGGCCAAACTGAATGCCTATTCAAAACGGAAGGTTATTATTGCTTTATGCAAGATGTTTATAATACATTTGCTTTATTTCAAAATTTCAGGATTCTCTCTTTTTTTCCTTTGTGTGTGTAGATGTTTTCAATAGGAAGTCCACAGTAACAGCATAGTCTTTCCTCTGAATATAGCTGCTGTTCATTTAGGACTTTTCAGGGTGTGCAAGCAGTTCTAATAATTTTTTTCCAGTGTCCATTAACGTTTTCTTACTTTATCAGCTGCTGTTGGAGTACAGGCTTCCAAACTGTAGCTTCCTGCCTTCTGTACCCTGGTGTTCTCTCCATTTTGCTCTTATTTAATTTCTTCTGAGTCTCCTATGTCAGCGCAACTGTTTCCTGAGCTTTGCTCAAAAATCCTGGTTTTTCTTCAATTTCATTTCTATTACTCAACTAATCAGTATCCAACTATATCTTGTACTGCTGCTTTATGCCATTGTTTTGCATGAACCCAAACCCAATCATCTGGGCACAATGAGAAAACCTTCATTCATCTATTGCACTGGTCTGTCTGCTTAGCTTGGCATTCCCTTATCTGCTCCCACAAACTCGCTTGCTTATCTGTCAGGATCTTTTCCTGTCTGTTTGTCTGCCTTTCTGGTTTGCTTTAAATCAACAGTCTGCTGACCATCTTGATTGCCAACTGTGCCACACCATCATTTTGTGTTACCCATGAGAAGGTGCCCTTGTGCTCAAACTCCTGTTGATGCCAACTTGGTTAAATCCAGCTGCAGTGCAGTATGGGCCACTGTCTGAGTATAGTAATCTCAGGCCAAACACATACTTTGCAACACACACCTAGGGCTCCCTAGTCAGAGCTCTTGCCTGTGTGTCCTTCAGACAGGCGCTTCCCAGAAATGTGTGTAATGTCTCATAGGTGACTGTTACCAGAAGTAAAGTTGGTTCTCGCCTTCTGCCGGAATTGAGGTGTGTAAAGACTGTATTGCATACTGCCTTTGAATTCATAATCCAGTTACATATAGACCCTCAATTAGACATTTATGAGTGCCAAGCAGACAGGCTCTCTAACTGGTCTTAGCAATATCTGTAATTTCATACATGAGATGTTGTCCATTTCATACCAACTTCTATTATGACTCAATTCTCTATAAACAAAATGTGTCAACTGCACAGCCCATCCATCATCTCATAGAATCATAGAATCATAGAATCATAGAAT
>NW_009259063.1:2409621-2428432 GCF_000687185.1 Egretta garzetta
CTCCATGTGCCTTAGCATAGCTTCTAGGAGGTAGTTTCCAGGGTCTTCCTTTCTACCCTTTTTGAAAATGGGCACAATGTTTCCCTTTTTCCAGTCACCAGGGACTTCACCTGACTGCCATGACTTTTCAAATATCATGGGGAGGGGCTTGGTGACTACATCGGCCAATTCCCTCAGGACTCTGGGATGCATCTCATCAGGTCCCATGGACTTATGTGCATTCAGGTTCCTCAGGAGGTCACGAACCCGATCTTCTCCTACAGCAGGAGGGGTTTTGCCCTCCCGGTCCCCCTCATGCCATCCATCAACTCGGGAGGGGTGAGGAGAGAGGTTGCCAGTGAAGACTGGATAGCTTCATGTGGTACTTACTCCTCACAATCTGGTCAATGCCAGAGTATAAATTTTTTTACTCTTATTAATCCCGCCTTTCAGTGCAGTGGTGTGTTGAGAGAGAGCGGTGCATACGCATCTCAAGAAAACAGGCAAATATAATAACATAGCCCATTGCTGGAATCCATCTCACAGAGGTGCACGTGTTGTGTTTGGGAAAGCCAGTTCAGTATATGCTACTAGCAGTGACTTGCTCCATGTTGTAGTTCTGGAGTCTTTGTAACACTCAGTCACCCAAGTATACTCAGAATGCAGCTTCTCTGATGAGAGTGCTCACAATGCTGGTACTTAGAAGTGAGCTGGTGAAAATGCCAGTCTGTGACTCTTTTTCTAATAGCCATTTTTTGCATGTCTTGATGCTTTCTAACAAATTCTGCAAACTGCCACCTTAACAGCCACAGTATCCTTGGTTTCCAGCAGAACAAATACTTCAGGCAAATATTTCAGCTATAAAATTTTTATTCTTCAAATGCCTGTTCTTGGACCCATGACTCTTCTTATTCTGCATCACTATGTGTTAACACCTGTTTCAAAGGCTATTTGTAAGAGCATGCAGTATCTAGGAAAACACTCATTCATCCTTATGGATCATAGGCTCCCCTCATATACATCAGTCTTACATATTCTTAATAGCGCCTCAAGGCCTGACCAATATTTCCTAGAAGTCTACAGAGTTCAGTTGCCCATGTTTTCGCTAATATAGTCTTCACAGTACTTGCTTATAAATTGTTGCACCTTCATATTATAGACTCGCATTGCTTGTTCCTTCATGCCTCATTTACCTTCAAGAATGTCATCAGTACTGCTCCTAGGACTTTTTCTAGCAGGTTTTTCAACTGACATTAGAACTCCTTTGAAGATGGACAGATACTTAAAGCTACTCATGGCCAGCAGTGCTAGCCCAATGATAACAATAAAGGTAGTTACATTGCCTTATTATTCCAAAACTTGTACTTGACTTCACCTAAAATGGTATTGTTATCCTAAAGCAGATCTTACATCTTCGGTCTCTGGATAAGGTTAATGACTTATTTTCAATGTGACTTCAGCACAGGTTCTGATATTACCTGAAGAGCCCCTCATTTCTTGTGGAGCTAGATTACCACTGCAGCCTGCTGTAATTACTGTACACAGTACAGTAGCTCATTGGTATGTTTGCCAGTTCCTTTCTATGGGGAGTTTAAAAATATTTCATTGTCTCACATAGTAAACATGGGAATATATGTCTAAAATAACCCTGCATTGTAGGTGTCCTTTTCCTTGAAAATATATTATCAGTCTACTGTTCGGATGCTGCTAGACAGTTTTCATTTCTTTTTTCCATCAAGAACTTCATAGCTGCTCAACAGTGGGAGGTACACCTGCATGCGGACTACTGGAAATTCTAACAAATGACATATCATTTGGGGAGGAGGGGTTCTTCTGGACAGTATGTTTTCACTCCACTGACTTCAGGAAGGTTTTACTATCTTTCATCACTCAGTAGACATGCTTCTTATCTCTACCCACTTCTCAGTCTCACTTATCAGCTGGTATTATAATGCAGCTGGAATTTAATTGGTTGCCAGTCCAATAACACAGCTTCAAACATTATTTGACATGAATATATGGCTATTAGTTTTGGGATTGCTGACACATGGCAGACATATCTTCTATAGGGTTCCTTCATTACCCACACTGCTGCTTACTGCTCCTTATGGTAGTTTCAGTTTTGGAATAAGTAGTATTTCAAGTCCTCACCCCTGCCCACAAACTGGTTTGGGTTTTTTTTCTGCTTTTCATGCTGCTTTCTGATGTCTGCCCTAGATCACAGTATCAGCCTCAATGTCTCCTACTTCCTGGCTTTCTTTAATTTGAGCCAATAGATTGGGTTTTTTCCTAGTATCCACTATTGCTTTGATAGTTTCCCTGGATAGTGCAACAGTCTTGATTATTGGAAGCTCTCTCTTGACAGTCTATCCTGTGAGAAATTTGTCTCCCACATACAAATCTGTCATTAGCAAGGAATCTTTAATGTTTCCAGAGTTTCACGAGGCTACAAGAGTTCTCAGCTGTTGGTATAATTATTTCCTCTTCTGCTTGGCTTTAAGTAGAAAATAACAAAAACAGCACAACAGCCTCTTATCCATGATCTCCTTCAGTGCGGTCATGTTACTTATTAAGTACTTTTATCAGTCTTTCTAGTGCTTTGGGCACAACAGCATCTTATTTGCTTCTCTTCCATCTTTTCCCAAAAGAATAGCAAAAAGAAACCTTTACCGTCATTTTCTCATCTTTATTCCTTTGTCCAGACACTCAATCACTTTTTTAACCACTTCTTTCTTTGTGTAGGTTATTTTGTCTGGAAATCCACCATCACATTTTTAAAAGTCCCTCCAGGCCATCTGCTTACTTTACTCCTGGCTTTATTTTCTAGTTAATCATATTTGAAGGTGGAGGTGTATCTTCCTGGAATTATTGCTGCTGACATGTTTCTGCATCATGTACTGGACAATAATACAAGAAGACTCTATGTTTATAATACTAACCTGGCTTTTTAGTAAGCAAACTATTTAAACAGATTCTGAGACTGCAGCTAACACCAGAGCCACGTGCATGCAGATTAGCTTACATGTGGTCTTTCAGATCTCCCTGAAACCTATGTTCTTCTCCCTGGTTTCAAACCAACTGCTGTACTCAGTTATCTTTATTTACTTTCTCAGCCTAAGGAATTGTACGTGCTTTAACAGCAGCTATAGAAGTCAGATGCTGAGTACTTATCAGTAGTGGTGGCAGCTGTTATTCCAATAAATCTGTCTTTTCCAGCTTGGCTTTATATTTAGGTACTCACTTAAGCAAGACTGAGTCTATGCTAAACAGAATTCCTCTCAAAAAAGGGGAATTTTAAGCATTAGCTCTGGCAACTTTATGTATTTACTAGGAAAGTAAACTTTCAAAATCTTGTGCTCATGTTGCACATATGATATAGGCATATGCAGATAAGATTACCCATTTTGAGTATTGATGAACTTTTCTTAAATCCATCACTGGTCTTTTACACCTTATCTCACTTGGACTGTGTCACCTATATAGGATGTCCAAAAAGTCTGTGCCTAATAAAGCAGTGTATTATGCTGATAGAAAAACCTTTAACATATTCAGATTTACTCTTTGGTCATAGACTATGATGGTATTGCCAAGATAAGGATAAAAGGCACATTTAAAATTACTTGAGCTTAAATACTTAAACATTACTATTTCTAAATTCAAATGTATAGAGAGATGTTCTAAAACATATGAGCTACTAAAAATAAACACCAAGCTCTTCCTATAGTCTTTGACTCAAGCAGCTATACATGGCAAAATATACCACAATATTTTGATAGGACATTAAACCATTGCCATTAAAATGTGGTATCTGCTGTGGAGGGCTCTTTAGTCAATAACTCCTGTGTTAATCTAGAAACATCCTGTAATAATTCAGGCAAATCTGAGAAAGAAATGGCAGTTCAGACATTGTGCTTAAAGCATTGTGGTTTTTAGCGTAAATCAGCAACAAAAGATTCAATCCACATTTTAAAATTAAACAAACAGTTATAAATACAAGATATGGCATCAACTAGAAAATGAAGATTATATTGCCTTTAAGAAAATCCAGCTAATTTTCATTCATCCAAATATGTTCAGTCTTACTTAAAAATTAATATATATGTAGAGGCATATTGCATTTTCCAGGAAGAGAGACATAGTATGTTTTCTTACTTCACACTGCAGAAGTGCCTGCATCTGCTCACCTCAGAAAGCAGATGGATGTTCAAATACTGTATCAAAGTATATATTTCAAGGAGAAAATTTAACTGCCTGGGTGTCACAGTTTAATTCAATATAGCTGAAGCAGGAAGATTAGAATTTTAAAAAATTTCCTGAGTTAATTGATTGATGAATAACAGCTTCCAAGAACAGACCTTTATTCATCTCATTTCATATACCCTGATCTGAAATTCACTCAGATTACCTCAGGTCATAAAAAATGATAACTAAGGACACACTGAAGTGTGCACTGCACACTTGCAGTTTCTATTTTCTAGCATTTTTCTGGGATTTTAATTTACTGGAGATACATGACCAGAATACCTATTTCTATAAAACTACTTTTAGAGCTTGAGTCAAGAAATATTAAGAGCAAGTATTTCCCCACAGTGTTTCTGTGAAAAGCAGTAATGACCTGGTGCCATTTCCCTCTCTCAGGAGAGAGAAACTTCTTACAACTCTCAAACACAGAAAAATGGGAAAGCTGCTCAGCTCCAACGATAAACATTTTTATAAAGATGGTTATTAATGTAAATGCTTCCATGTTTTCTGCCAGATTAGCTTTCCTGCCCAATAGCTTATACAACTGAAAAGGTGTTTGCTCAAATGACAGCTATATAGGTGCAAACAACTTACCAATAAAAGAACACCATCATGAAGTCTGGAACGTGAAATCTATACACATCATAAGTTATTGTGGATCTATCTGATTTTATCACTGCTGAATGGTTTTAAAACATTGGATTCCTTTCTCTTGTGCATCCCCAGCAAGCATATAAATGTCAACTCTTTCAATTATAGACACCTAATAGCTGGCAGCCAAATTGTCTAAATAGTAAAAGGGAAATTTAAGAGATTTAGGTTTTGAGATAGCAAGAGTCAATCAGAAAAAGCATAAAGCTTTGGAACACAGTTCAAATTGTATCTTCTTAAAGAATGATCTATGATGCATGATATTCAGCAGCTCCATAGCTTGCAGTACATTGCGTTTGAACTGGGTACAGTCCTGTACAGAATGTACATGTTTTTCATAGGGACATTACGTGATGGGATGTCACACACTGACTACATTTAGCCCTTCACTAGGCAGTGAAGATTAAGATAAGGAAAAATACCTTCCTAGTTACCCAGACTGGGTGAATGAACAAACATTCAATCTGTGAATAACTGAAGGAAAAATTAAAATTAATGGAGAATTTGGTTTAGCACAATACTAAAATGTGTGCTGTTCACACAAATTTATATAAAAAATGAATACTTGTTCTTCAAAAATAAATAAATGTTTTGCAATAGAAAAATTTCCTGACATTTCTGACACTGATCACAGTGGTTTTCTTTTGTCATGAAAGTGATGGAATATGACCAGTTTTAAGCAGGCCATATCATGTAATTATTATCAACATCCATATATATTCAATTGGACAGGTAATTTTTTTCTCACTGATATTGGCTTCCATCAGCTCTATGGACAGATCTTCTTTTTGTTTTCTGGAATGTTCATAATACTATTGGGAAATTGATTTCTAAATTATAAACAAGGCAGGGTCATTTATAATAAACAGTGGTTTTTAAAAGATCAGGTTTTTGGAAGTCAGTTTCTAACATTAATATGAACTGTCACTGCAAGGGGTTTGTTGAGCACAGCTAGAGCAAAGAGGAGGAGCAAAATACAGAACAGTAACATTATAGAAGAGGACATTATTGAACAGAACAGATGAAATGGGATGCCAAAAATATATGGTGTGGGGAGTCAGAAGGTTTAAGAAACTATGAACTTCAAAATGATTGTTTCACTTACAGCTTGGTGCTGATAAGAAGTTTCAACTATTTGGTATCATCTAAACAAGCGGCTAGCTGAGTGCACTAGCTATATACAGGCAACTGTATAGAAACAGCCTGAAGCCCAGGCTCAAGCTGAACTTGTCACTTCTCCACATTATGTTCCTGCAAAAGCCTATTCAAGGGTCAACTCTACAGCAATCCAACTACTACACCTAATAGAGAAACTCCATGTGCTTACTTGCTATGTGGATGCGCCACAGGATACTGCGACTTATTTGCCCTCAGGATGGCATCATATTGTGGAGGTCAGCAAAATGAGGTGGCTGAAGATTCTTCCAGGAAGGCCTCACTGAGTCCTACTGCAAAGCCAAATGGGATGTATGAGGTCAAACTCCAGCTCCGGGAAAACTGCTTGTAACAGAGACATAAAATTTCAAGGTTTCAAAGCATTTTGGGGCCATGTAGCTCACATACAATGTGTAGGTACGGCCGGAGGTTATTAACAGTTGTGATATCTTTGTATCTACCTGCTAAGTTATATAAATAACAAGCAGGTCACCTGGCCAAATACCACTCCTACATGTTCTGCTGACTTACCCACACATTCGTCCTTCCTTAGCTTTTTTTCTTTAGGCCCCAGTTTTGCAAAGAGTTCAGGGCCTTATCATGAGGATGGTATTAAGACTTAAGACCTTACATTCAAATCTGTTTGAAACAGACTGATTATGATATAGGTCTGTATAATGCCCCAGGTTTCAGGGTATTTAGTTTGCTGTAATTAAAAAAATGAACAAATCCCCCTGTAAAACAGGAAAAAAAAAACCAATACCAAAACCAAACACAAAGCAACACAAAAACAGTGGAAGGTTACATTCTCTTCAAACTATTTCACCCACACATTAGCCTAGTGAGATTTACTTGGAATTAGTTGTAGAAAGTAATCCTCTGACCCCCATTCTTCTTTTTTTTTCCTGTTTTATTCCTTGGAGTTGAGAAGGTACCCAGAAATGGGCTCTTGCCCACTTTAATCACATCTTCACTTCAGAATCAACAAACAAAGTCAGCACAATTGGCAAAGAAAAGAATACAACATTTCAAGAGAGAGTTATCTTACTTGCAAACCCTCATCAATCTCATTTCCATTTCTTGTTTGCATTCTGGAAACAATACTTCTATGTTGCCACTATACCCTTACAACAATTACCATCTTCAGGTGTCATTATTTTTGCAAACTAACGCTTTTTAAAAGTGGGATTGAATAAAGAATGCTGGCAAAGCTAGCAAAAGAAAAAGCCTTTGAAGCTAAAGTATTCTGATCATCGTTATCCTAAGACACTGTATTAAAGACTTTCGCCTATATTCATCTCAACACTGTAACCAAGAGGTATCTGCTTCCAGAGAGGAGTGGAATGAAGGTGCCACAATATTAGCAGTATTGCAGCAAGTAACAGACAGGCTCTGATGTGACAGAATAGTAATAGAAAATACATCTATTTCAAGGAGAAAACATACTAATTTATAGTCAACTCCACACAGTGGGGAGATACTGAAAACAACTCCCTAAACTGGCTTCCTAAGATATTAGCTTACTGCCTCTCTTTCATAAGAGACACAACCAAGTGCATTACACAGAAGAATGATGAGTGCTGTTTTTGAAAAAGGGTAGTTAACTATTTCCACTAATACTAATAGCGCTTGTCTCTTCGTATAAATTTTTCCAACTCACCTGCATCTCACAGCACTTTGCAAAAGTTCTGTTTTATAGTCCCTTTCAGCCAGGGAACTCAAAAGCAAAGCATTATCAAAGTGGGGTTGCATCTGAGGAAACACCAACGGAGGAAAAAACATGCCCAAGTCCTTTCTGTTGCTGCCCAGAACATTCGTCTCCTGTGTCCTCATCCTTGCAAGTTCACAGCTGGAGGAGGCTGCGTATCAGTTATAGAGGGAAGCGTTAAAGGCAAACAGGCTGACTGGAAGGAAGTGGTGAGGGGAAAATAAGGGTCAAGAAAACCTTGGAGGAAGTACAGTTTGATAGAACAGAACGTGGAAAGCTCACACAGTTGGGAGGGCCAAGACCCAGAGGTAAAGATGGTTCATTAACATTTATATAGACTGTCAACCACCTTGAGAAGTAGACGGCAGAGCTGACAACCCTGCGCTGCGCTACAAAGTTAGTTCTAATAGGGAACATGGCATCTGTTGCACAATGAGTAACATTTCACCACAATCTAGGGGACAAAATAAAGAAGCATCTAACTGAAGCTACTAGGAAATTTAGTAGACAACAGGTAATTCTCTACACTATAGACTGGGGTTTACTTTTCCCACAACTGCTAAATGAGAAAAGGCTCTACTTAGCTCCCAGCTAGTGGAAGACAGTTGAGGTCCACCTGTCTATATTAAGAAGTGCATTTCTTTCCCTTATGTCATTATTCTTCTACAGAGGTCAAGGAATGCACAAAAAACACTCTGCTGTGCAATTCACTAGAGCAGAATAGAGCTCCCCTTCAAAAACCCTTTAAGCAACACCTTCACTTTGTATCCATCACTAGTAGAATCTATACCATATGGAGCTCACAGTAGACACTGCATTGGCTCAGTTCCAGCAATTATCTGAAAAACACTGTTTCAGCCACTAAATCTACAGTTTTAACAAACTTACAAAACCAACTCATCCCTAGCAGTGACCCACTGTACTCCTCAGTGTTTAGGCCTCATGGAAACAGTGATTGCATCTATCACCCCAAAAGACCTACTCTCTCTTAGACAGCTCTTCACCAACCCTAGAGTCAGACTCCACACTTAAAATTCATCCCTCTGAATTTAGGCAAGATTTTAAATATGGAACCAGTGCCCCACTTGTTACTTATTTGGACCAGAATTCCTCTGAACCATAAATGACAGGGTTTGAGACTGAACTGTTATCTGTGTCATCTGACTCCTAGTTTGAACACAGACTTCCATACTGCTCCTGCGACGTTTTACAGGAACCCTTCTAGTAAAATTTAATTTCTTGGCTACCATTTCCTTCACATCGAGAAAAAAAAAAAAAAAAAAGCTGAAAAAACTGGTAGGGACCTTAGCAGTGAAATTTGTAGATAATCCCACTGTTTAAATGAACAACAATGCCAAAACCATTTATTTCTAAGATCTTTAATTCTAGCCACCCTTAAGCCTTGCAAAATCAATTGCACCCTAGAAAGCAAGCAAAATGCAGTAGATCAGTTCATCTTTTCTATAGTAGATTTCTATTCTGTGCAATGCTCCTGCCTGTTTAGTAATGTGAGAAGGACTGCAATTTCCTGTTGTATCAACCCCAAGGAACACAAGTCCCTGCTTAGAAACACAACTGTCTGCTAAAAATCCCTGTAACAAATATGACCTTTAGAGAAACGGTGTGCAAGAGGCTTGTCGTGTTTAGTTACTACCTAGCCACGTAGAATGTAGCACATAACATTGAGAACAGTCATCTTTTCACCAGACATTAACTCTTTCATTTCATATTAATTATATTACCAGATATTTAACTATATCTGGTCAGACTCCTCTATGTCTTCTCCCTGTGCTATCATTTACACTTATTCTAATTTAAAATAAAGAGTAGGTAAGGTGGCCATCCAGTACTGACAGGACATATAACATCTGCTTTGTAATAGCACAAGGTGCTCTGCATTAAAGAATTTTTTACAATATGCAAATTCTTAAGTATTGGTATACTACCACATAGACAAATTGATCAAAATGTATAGCCAAAAAGCTATTTAGAGACAAATATTTTTGTCCTAGCAAACTGCAGATTTAGTCTGGAAGAAGTCTAAAACACATTGCTAAAAATAATCTTTCCAGAGCAGACAAACATTCAAATAAACTACTGTTTACTTTTACTATTGTTTCATCACTGTTGTCATCAAGAGCCACGGTCATGGACCATGAAGTCACATCACCTTAACTATTGAAAAATTAATATCTACTATGTAGTTGCGTTTACTTGTACATTGTCAAAGGTAATTGTCAAAGGTTTCAGGGCAGAAAACTGAACACTTGAGGTCATCAAAAGTGAGCTAAATGTGTGGTGTCTGCCCATAATACAGTGTAAATCAGTGCCATACTTCTGCAGTTAACAACACCATGAAGAAAATAAACCACGTTTGCCATAGAATTTTGCTTTGTATCATGTATCTTCACTTCCTGTCTTGTTTGCACACTTTTGTTGCCTTGTATAAATCACAATAACTACATTGAAAACTACACATTTTTCTAAGGAGAATACATCTAGGGTTTTTTGCCTTCCCATCAGGTTTGAACTCTCTTTAGT
This sequence comes from Egretta garzetta, assembly GCF_000687185.1. Taxonomy (NCBI): domain Eukaryota; kingdom Metazoa; phylum Chordata; class Aves; order Pelecaniformes; family Ardeidae; genus Egretta; species Egretta garzetta. Next base: position 2,419,898 of record NW_009259063.1, read on the forward strand.
TTGATAGAGTTAAGATGCATGTGGAAAAAAAAAAGAAAATAATCACACACAGAATCACACAGAATCGCAAGGGTTGGAAGGGACCTCGGGAGATCATCTAGTCCAACCCCCCTGCTAAAGCAGGCTCTCCTAGAGCATTCTACACAGGACTTCATCCAGGCGGGCCTTGAATATCTCCAGAGAAGGAGACTCCACAACCTCCCTGGGCAGCCTGTTCCAGTGCTCTGTCACCCTTAGAGTAAAGAAGTTTTTCCTCATATTCAACTGAAACCTCTTATGTTTCAGTTTGCACCCATTGCCCCTAGTCCTGTTGCTGGACACCACTGCAAACAGACTGCTTCCATCCTCGTGACTTCCACCCTTAAGATATTTGTATGTGTTGATGAGGTCCCCTCTCAGTCTTCTCTTCTTCAGGCTGAACAAGCCCAACTCTCTCAGCCTTTCCTCATAGGGGAGGTGCTCCAGTCCCTTTATCATCCTAGTTGCCCTCCTCTGGACTCCTTCTAGGAGTTCCTCATCTTTCTTGAACTGGGGAGCCCAGAACTGGACACAGTACTCCAGGTGGGGTCTCACCAGGGCAGAGTAGAGGGGGAGGATAAACTCCCTCGACATGCTGGCCACACTCCTCTTAATACACCCCAGGATACCATTGGCCTTCTTAAAAGCCTCTACATTATTCAACAGTGTTTGACATGAGTACAGAACTGGGAAAAAAACGTATCTCTGAAGTGCATGTGCTATCATACTGTGACATTATATTACCAGGTGGTGATAAAACATGACACTACATGAAATGATGATGCACCTTTGTCATGAGGAATTTTGGCTGCTTTGGAAAAGTATCACTTGCTGTTCTGAGAAAGAAAAATTCTAAGTTATCAGGAAACTTAGAGGATGGCTGCATCCGACACTGAAGAAAATTACTTGAAAATAGTTTCAACTTCACTGCCCAGAGCATACATTAAATGCATTATCTGTATTGAGCCCTGCTGCAGCTCTAAATTTAGTGAAATGTGGTTTTCACTGAGGCTAATGAAACTGGTAATCCCTATGGAGAGTGAAATTTCAGCATTTTCTTTATTCAGTGGCTTCTCATTTTCCAACCAGACCACCTCAGGCTATGATTTATCAGAGCTCAGAAGCTAAGGTTTGAGGGCCTTTTTAAATACGTGGATAGGAAACCTTTTTGGAAAACTTGGTGTTGAAGGAAGAAGTGGTAATGATACTATTGCATTACTATAAACGTGGAACAAGAGTAGTAGGTACCTAGCCACTGAAATAATTGCCTTCTTTTGGCTGAGATCTAAAATAGAAGTGTAATTAGCAGAAGCTTTTAAAAAGATTTATTTTTTTATTTTTTTTCCCACAAGAGGGAATGTCTATACTCCTATTTCAGTGGGATATGAGGCTGTATTTCTGCATACTGCCAGGTCTCGTAGAAGTAAACCTTTCTTCTGGCTTAACTGTGGGCATGTAACCATAGTTGTATTGAGTTTGCTAGATGACACAACTTGGAGCTTACACTGGCTTCATGCTTTTGTGATAACTATATGTCACTAAAGAAACACCTGTTTCCCCCTAAAATTGGGGTGATACAGATCATCCATACCCAACTGGCATAAAGTCAGCAGGAGCAAAGCTAGCCCACCAAAAATGTTCAGAGAACTCTAACCTAGCCATATGAGTGGGGTTGTTTTGTCCCGTGGCCAGGGTGGTTTCCATCCAAGACTAAGAGCTCTAATGTTGGATTTACTGTATCGTCATATTATAGCCTGTACACAGATCCAAAGACCAAAAAAAGAACATTTGATGCTCAGTAAAGAGTTATGAGGATGGGACTTACCTCTAGATTGAGATATCTAAACATAGGGTTCTACATGTGAGTTAGATGTCCTCAATCCCACTGTAGTTAGTGGAGATCTGATCAATACAGTTGATAGAATCCGAAAACAATTCAGCTCAAAAGTGTATTCTGAAACTGGCAGCTCATAAGGCCAGCATGGTTGAGAGTACTGTTTTTGTCACTGATTTTATACAAATGAATGAAGCATCTGTCAACCCACTTCATTATTTTCACCTCCTGAACCCAGACAAACAAGGACCCCCACACAGCAGGATCAATTGTGCAGTTTTGTCACAAGGCTGATATTTACACCTTTACATACCATAAGGGCCACTCTACTTCCACAGTGCCATCACTATCTGTATCTGTACTTCATCTCTGTGTCTTTACGTCAAAGCCCCCGTTAAAAGCAAACAAAGCAGAAGCATAACAGTTCAGATTTGGTTTAACACCACACAGCTCAAATGGTGTAATTTCCTATCTCCATTAAGTCCTCTTGGAGAAATACATAATGGCATAACCTACGCAAAGCACCTAAAATTACCTAAATGCCTGAGGTACCGAGCTGCCTGCTGAAACATATACTCATCCTATACATGCTCTAGGCAGCCTTTGCTGACTGACACCTAAGAAATCCAGTATGGAATTTAAATCTCCCCCTACGCAGACTTTTCAAGCTCTCCCGTCCAATAATTACACCTTGGCATTACAGCAAGGTTCAAACATCCTTTCATGCATGACATTTAACTGAAAATGGTCCACCCCTCAGGGAAAGTTTGGATGAAGATGCTAAAGATATCCCCTGCAGATCAGCTTAAAAGCTTTTTAGCTTGGTTAATAGGTGAGAGCCTGATTGTATTAGCAGCTAGTTGATTTGGGGAACAAAAACATATTGCCTTAGGTTTAGCCTGTCTTGCAACTGCCCTATAGTTTGCTGGTAAAGCTGAATAGACAGAGACCAAGTCTTACCAGATGCAGCAGAGACTGGAAATTGGATGTTTTCCAGCTCAGCAATTGGTATAGACGCTATCTGGATTATGCAGTCCCTTATTAAGAAGTGTCAAGGATTAGCCAGAACTAAAAACACTTGTGGGATTAGGGATTTATTTATATGGGGACAATCAAGAAAGTGAATTAACGAAAAATGTTACTTTAAAGAGAAGCTGTAAAACTGCATTAAACGCTAATGTGGATGTTCTCCTTCAGAATTACATTTGAATGATCTAACTTCACTGTAGAAGTAAATTAAATTAAATTAGGGCCACTTGAATTCTGGATAAGAAGGTCCTTGGGGGTTTTAAATGACGTTTAACTGATCTATTTCTAAGTCACATCTTTAGTTGACTCACATTAATTTTCATGAATTGCTCCGTGCAGATAAGTCTCAAGTTCTGAAATGAGGAAATCCCACAAAAAGAAAAGTGACTGCTAAGTTAATGTCAACAAAACATTTCTAAAAACAATTGCAACACAGCTTGTTCATCTGCAAAGGCAACAGTAAGTAATCACAATGACTCTGGAGCTGCATACTGAAGGACAAGAGTTAGTAATAGGCTCTCAATAAGTCTGCTTGTGACAACACCCAAGTGAGGTTCCTTCTTATACTTCTCACATTGAAAACTGCTTGCTCTGTAATTGTTGTTTAGCCAGTCTTACACCAAGACTTTAGATTTTAGGAAATTCCAACCATTTTGGAAGGCATTTAGGCCAAGGTTAAGGTTTATAATTAAAGAGCTGTAAACTACTGACATGTCAAGAAAGCAGCTTTCTTTTCTCTTTTTTTCATTCCAAGTTCAACTGCTGGAGGCAAAAAGAACAGAACAAAACACAAAACTATCTTTTCTTTTTTTTCCATTTCTGTAATCTATGTAATCCATGGTTGACAACTTCTACCCAATCTACTTCTTACATGGTATTAGAAAGCCAATGGGACAAATGGCATTACTGACCTTTCTGCTTTATGGATGTTCAATATCCTGTTTCCAAAGGGGAAGGAACTATATGGCTCTATAATATTATTGATATTTGAGTCAAATTATGCACCAGTTAGTTTGTTGCAAATTCAGCTAATTTACCATTGTCATCCTTCTATTGTGCATTTAGCGTTCCTTCTGCCATTTACTGTCTATAGAACAAATGCCATTACAGATACTCATATTTGGGGTGTGCATAAGACTTCATTCCCTCATACAAGGTTTCCTATTCCTTAAGAGATGTAATATAAGAATATGCATATAAATTGTAATACCAGACATTATAAACAGGTTTTCCTTACAAAGAGATAGTTCCTTCAGTCCTGCTCATCACATGTGCAGTAATGAGCATCATATCACTGTGGATAGGTTGTAGTCATTGCTATTCAGAGAGTATCTCCACACTTAGAGGTGAAAAAAAGGCTGGAATCAGGCTAAAAGATGCTCAACCATTGGTTCAAATCCTTTTGTCTTCACCACTGTCAGTAGTTAAGGGTAAAAGAATCCATATTATGCCTCAAAAGAGGCAAACTCAAAGATTTTCCTTGTGCACACATGATCTGTGAAGGCCTGGCCTCTGTTGCTAATATCAATCACATGTTTAGATCAAAATGTTGGTCTTAAAATATCCTACTTTTGAATACATGCACCTACAAGGATGTTATGTCTAATATAGGCCTTTTGGGAGGCTTACTATTTTCGGCTCATATTTTACTGATGTCTTGGTATAGGTGCAGAAATAAAGTACAACATGTCAATTCAGTAGCAACCACATTTTAAAAAAAATCAATATTGATATGGCATTTTCTCATCACTTGAAAGAATAAAAGAAAAAGCTACTTTGCACCAAAAAACAAAGCCCTTTCATTATTGTTATTAATTATGGTCTGAAACAACATTCACGCTACCAGAGCTGTTAAAGGAACAGAAAAACTAAAAACTTTCTGGAAAGTAAAAGCAGCTAAAACCAGAGAGGTTAAGGGGAGAAAAGTATGCCAGCTTTAAAACTGAATGGGAAGCCAATTTAACCTGGACTTGCTTGGTGTTTGTGAAATGTTAACATCCACACAGACCTTTAAATGAAAAAACCAATGCTGCTTCTCAAGTATTCTGGGGTGACAGGGACTGCAGAACTTCAGAGAGCATGTTTCTGCAATTCTGGTATGCTGTTGCCCATCAGAATATCCTGATTTTATTTTCCACTGGGAAAGATAAAATCAAGTATTTCTTTTTTGGGCCCTGAACTAGCACTGGCTTAAGCACATATCTAAATCATTCTGCTTTCTAAAATACTGTATGTTTTTCAAGACTGCGATTGTCTTTTTGTTATGTGTTTGTGCAGACTTTTCCGTGACAAATATAACAAATAAAATTGCAAAAGCCTGCCTCGTTCAGCAAAAAACCCACCCTGCTTTCTGCTGACTTAATGAGCTGAATCAGCTCATGAGTGGTTGAACAAGTAACAGTGCCTGTAAAAGAGAGGTTGAACCATAGGGCAGAAGTAAGGGAGGGCAGAAGAGGAAGCAGTGGAGAACAGAACCTGAAATCCTGCTTTCAGCAGTAGCAAACTGTTAAATGGGCTCAGAGATCTCATCTCTTTGCAGGTTTACAGACTCAAATATGATGTCTGAAAATAGGCAAGCCTCTCTGCCTTTTCCTCTTCCTTTGCTTCCCAGGGGCAGAGTTCTGCTAAATGTGTAAAAAGACCTGTTAAATCTTGCAAGATTTAGGAAAAACTTTTTTTTTTTTAACTGATGTTCAAGTATTTGTAGTAGCTCCAGTGCATTGAACACAGTCTTATAGGGGAAGTCCTACCTACTTAATAATAACCTTGATGCTTTCTCATGCTAGTCAAGAGTATTAAGTCTCCAAACAAGATATTTTCTGGAGGCTTTTCAGAAAGAAGTCTTCTGCTGTAAAAATGAAAATTTCTTTTCAGTTTCCATCCTCTCAAAAAACAGCTTGTGCAGTTGAACTTGAGTCCTTCCCAAGTACCTTCTTTTGACTACACACCACACTCCAAAATTTAAGAGAAAAGCTCTATGAAATTGAACATTAAAAGCTTTTAATAATAAACCCCCCCACATTTTACAACTTCATCTGTGAAACTGCTATTGGAAGGCTAACTTCTCAATATGCACTGCCAAATATTTGGGGGGAGAGGTACAGAAATTTGTCTGGACTTTTCTGTAAATAATTATCAATATACACTGGCAGACTTTGTTGGAATGCACTAAAACGCAGTAAAGAAAAAATGTTGCCCTTTTCTATCTATATTTAAATTAGACCTTTGTTCAAAAGCCCATTTCAGATCAGAATTTTTTTTTTGCTTAAACCAACATTGGAAAAGATAAACTATATAAAATAAAAATCCCCCCAAATGAAAAAGAGGATTATCCAATTTTATTTTCTACCCAGTTTTGATTAAAACTCAGTGATAAAAAACCTCATATGCTATCCCATGTAATAAATTGATATATAAGGAGCATCTGCAAAAATCCTAAAAATACAAGCATCTTTCAATGCATATTAAATATTACACATCAAACTCATCAGCTCTTCCACTGTGAAATAATACAAGTACAGGTACCACAGGGTCCCACATGACAGTCTTTCATGCTGCCTTCTGCTCTTTTCCTGCACTAGAAATACTCTACTGACAGGCTCTTTTACAAAATTTATTATAAATGGATACAATTGATAGTATTTTCATTCTGAATGTTACATCTACACATCCACAAATACACCAGTAGATTTTTTTACTGTGGTTTTATTTAAGCAGTAATTTATACCCATTTGCTAAATTTTGTCGTTGATTGGATAAAGCAAAACAGATGTGTGTATGTGGAGGAAATGCAAGTGTAGGAGGAAAGGAAAGAAGAACCAAATGTGAACTCCCGCATACAAAAGATGGCGGTAGCAAGTGAGGGGTGTAACATATGATGGAACACTGCTCTTAATTTTAAGATTCTTTTGGACTGGTAAATTCATCACACTTACACCACTATGATTCTTCAGCCATTTGCAAGCAAGCACAGGAATGTAAGACTAGCAGAACTATAGGAAAGGGCTACAATTAATGGGAATGCATGGATAAATCAGCAGATAACAAGCAGGAACAGAGAGATGATTCATAGATGAGAAACGAGAAAGAAGGAAAAGTAGAGTGGCTAGAAACCCGCTAGAGTCTCCAGAGACTGAGATTGACCTGCTAAGCTCTGCAGCAGCAGGACTGTGGCTGCAAGACGGGGGGAGCGTATACTGGGTATGGTATGAAACAGCTGGCGACTGAAGAACTGAATGCACATATGAGGAAATACCATCTTACTCTGAAAAGAGGAACTGAGGAGGTAATTGACAGGGTGTCTGCATTTGAGTAATACTTGATTCCCCTGTTGAAGGTAACAGAAGAGGCAGATGTGCCAGGAACCTCTGGAAATTAGAGACGGACAACGAAGAATTCGAAGACCAACAATTATGGATACAAAGGCTGGCTGTTAAAGATCTTCTGTCTCAGTTTATCTCTAAAATGGAGATGCAAGGTCTAGCTAGCCTACAGAAGATAGTAAGTTGTTGGCAGCGAAGCTCTTTTCAATACATGGGGTAATATAAAAATGTTAAATATTATTATTGTTACTACTATGAAGAAAAAAAACAATATAGTATTGATCAGAGGGCAGCACACTGTAATATTGTTACATCCTGCTTGAAAAACTACCTTTTTCTGTCAATGGTAATAAACTATAAAAATGGAAACTTGTAAAAATAAATATCAGATAAGTAATCTAAGGAGGGTGTGGGTGATACAAGAAATTGGCATTGGTTTGCCTGATTGCTTTTATGCTAAATGACTCAGGGATTGGGCTGAATACTCTAGACTGTCGTAAGATTTGCTGTTAAGGTTGATTTGTCTAAATCCATTGCTCTGTCAGAATTTGGTCATTTATGCATCCATTGGGGAGAGAAATCAAATATTATAAACTCTCAAGGCAGTGATGTAACTCCTGTATTTTAATTTTTTCAGTTTGAAGCCACCGCAGACCACTTAGATGTTGCAAATCTCTTTATTCCCTCCACAGGAGTCTGGGCACACTGACCTTTCTTTACCCCATGCAACTTTGAGTGGAATAAAGAATACGCTGGTTTGCCACTGGGCAGCATGGCTTGTGTGTACATATCCAAGCTGACTTAACTAACCTGTTTGGTGACTGACAAAAGTCCATCCCAAAGCAGGACAAGTCTCAGTAAAGATTGTTAAAGCCTATATACATCCAACAGCCTAAATGGACCTCCAGGCCCCTGTCTGGCTACACTATGCTTGGTACCCAGGCTAGCTGTTTTAAAGGCAGTTCAGATGTATCACGAGGAGCTATAGCTGCATTGCTAGATTGCAGTGTAGATGTATGAGATGACCATAGATATTCATCAGCTTTAAAAATTAAAAAATGCTCAGGATGAGAGCAGGAAAGAGACAAAGACAAATTTTTAAAGGAAATAAGATTTTACTTTCTGGAAATTGCCATTTGGACATAAAGCCTGATTAATGACAATTTAGTAATGTTTTTAGCATCTAATCACATTTGCTCAGGGTGGTTTTGGCTCCCACCTGTGCTGGTTATCCAGCAAATGCCTAACCAGTGAAATACATGACATTTCTTCAGTCATCTGAAGCTTTGGTGAGAAGATTTCTTGCAGGAAACTGATCCCAGTCCAAGAAAT